>NC_136549.1:16946760-17251760 GCF_910591455.1 Pholis gunnellus | reverse complement strand
ATGTTATCATGCATTGATTAAAGGCCCTGTGGATGGGGGGGGGGGGTTACGCTACGACCAAATTATTAGTGCTAGTTGGCAAACATTAGCATGCTAACATGCTAAAGTAAGACATTACATAGTAATAGTAATTACTTTACTAATTACTTTGTAATTAAATGCTAATTACTTTGTAATTAGCATTACATAGTAAACACTGGCTACGTTTACATGGACACAAATATACAACTATAATTCAGAATATGATCATATTCTGAATATGGATCATGTAAACAGCATATACCAAACGGAAAATTGTTATTGTAACGTGGGATATTATAATTTTGGCATTTTTAAACATATTATCTCAGTCCGACTGAAAAACACAATTGGAGACTTTTGAGAGAGATATCAACAGGTTTTTATATATTATAAATATCATAAAGCCGACCTTATTAAGAAGGTGTTTGAAGGTATGAAACAGAGAGGCTGCGTTCATATGGGGGCGTTTTACGAGTATGCACAGCTGCATGCAAACAGGAATATATATTTTGTTTGTTTATACATGTTAACAGTTCAGTCGGAATATTGTTTTATTTTGTGCATGTAAACGTAGTCATCCCGGCTAAACATGAGCATGTCTGCCTCTGACATACGGCCTCACAGTGTGTTTATTTACATTATTTATCTTTTCATTTGTCCTGAATATGATAAATTAAATTAAATGTAAGAGTTGATGCAGTGTCCTTCCACTCTGCAGGTTCGTCAGGTTCATGAGACAAAGAGGAAAATCCTTGGAAACTCTCACTTCCACTTGTTCCACTTATGCTCCGGTTCAGTCACATATTTTTGTGCATCCATGCATTTAATAAATCTCCTGCATGTCACGTTCGTGTCTACAGGCACTTCAGAGTCACCTGGACTGTTGGAGGAAACTGGAGCATCTGTGTGTTTGTGAAACAGAAGTGTTGGATGCCGCCCGTCGAACAGAAGACAGAAGACGTCTCGCTATGTGGGTCAAACAGCGACACTCAAATCTGCCGCGTGGGTGAAAAAAACAAGCTGCACAGTCACCGCTTCTCGGCTAAGTCGACAAAACCGCAACCTACTTTTATCTGACCGCACATCTAAAACCTGCTTACCAAAATAAACGCAGCCGACGTCGTCAGAGACGATGAAATCTGATTTATTTACTAAGGCTGCAACAAACTATTATTTTTGACTGTCATAATAGTGACGACTGCCCTTCACAATTTCTCAGACGCTTTTTCAATGTCTTCTTTTGTTTGTTCCGCAGTCCAAAAGTTAAATATAGTCAATTTAAAGTGATGTAAAACAAGTAAAAGCAGCGAATTAGACTTCAGAAGAGTGCTGGAAGAATCACTCAGATCTTTTACTGTAATTTTCTGTCTCGCGATCAGAACAATAACAACAGATGTAGGTTGGTAACGTGGTGAAGGGCGGCATCTTTGATTACGGCCGTCGCCATCTTGTTTTTTGCAACCAGTGTACAGGAAGTGACCATATCTGGACTGTGTCTCTACGTCACTCCTCCGCCGTCTAAATATGGTCACTTTCATTCACTGGTTGCAAATCCAAGATGGCGACAGCCAAAACGACAAGCTCGAGGCTTCAAAACGTCCACAAACCCAACGTGTGACGTCGCGACGACTTCGTTAACTTCTTATATACATATATTTATATATATAGTCTATAATACTGTCTCCAATAGTAAAGTCTCTCTCTACGTGAAACACATTCACTCTACTGCACTTTCTACCAGTGTTAGAGGGTACTGGTGCATTTCCCAGCATGCACTGCACGGGCTGATCACCTGTCAATCAACCAAAGGATGATTTGAAAAATAAGAATTCTTGCAGACAGTTTATCGTCCGTGTGGTTGCTTGACCTGGTTACTGTTCTGACTTCCAGGAAGTACTGTCAAAACACACACACACACACTTCCTCATGACCTGAACTTTTCTGTATTTGACTCAAACATCAAACACGTATTCGTCATCTTCTTCTTCTTCTCCTGCGGCGCCGGCATGCTGACATCGTCTTTAATCTGGGTTGGACGGCGAGCGACTCGGCGCTTTCTGAAACTCGCCAATTGGAGGGAAACAAATCCGCTGAGTCACAGTTTCCTCGGGTGCGTTGAACCGAAGCCGCAACCTAGTTTTATCTGAGTGCACATCTAAAACACCAAAACCAGGTTTTTACCAAGAGGCGACCGTTAAAACCGAACAGGAAGTGACATCATCATCATCATCAACGCCGGTGTCAGAAAGGGAATGAGAGGATAGGAAAGAGGAGATGAAGAAAGGAGGCGAACCAGAGGAGATTATGGAGGAAGGAGGCAAGGAAAGACAAAAGTGGATAAGATATTTACCTTCCTTCTCTCCTTGATCGAGAAGAGGATGGGAGAAATAAAGGAGGACATAGATGAGGAGGAGGAAAAGGAAGAACATGTTAAAAGAGAGGATAGAAGAAGAGGAGGAGGAGAGGAAGGAGGAAAACCAACAGGAGGAGATAATGAATAAAACAAGGGAAGATGGGGAGAAAGGAAGCAAGATGAGGAGAAAGGAGGGAAGGAAATAAAGAAAGGAGGTCTGGAGGAGAGTTGATAACAACGTTAAATAAAGAGGAGAAAAAAGAGGAAGGGAAGGAGACAACAGGAGGAGAGGAGGAGAAAATGTTAAGTAAGAAAGGGGGAAAGAGGAGATTAAGGAAGGAGGCCAGCGATGAGAAATAGAGGAAATTAGAAAAGAGGAGGTGAAAGAGGAGGAGAGAGTAAAGGGAAGGTGACATCAGCAGGGAGAGTCCATAGATACTTGCTGCAGTGAGTCAGTGATATTAGGAAGTTTCTGAAACATGAGAGGAGGCAAAAGAAGAAGTAAAGAGGAGGAGGAGGAGGAGGAGGAGGAGGAGGAGGTATAAATGTGGCAGAGAGGGGACAACCTGCTACAGTTGAAGATGTCTCTCCTCTTCGTCAGGACGTCTGTTCTCTCTCTGCTCCTCATCCTCGTCGCCGGCGACGAGCTCGTCGCCTCGGCGGAGCGAGGACTCACCTGTCGACAGGAAATCCCCGCCGAGCTGATCCGAGACCTGTGGAGCCGCACCAGACTGCTGATCAACAAGCTGCCGGTAAGATCAATAACTGACGATCAATACCTCTGATTATTACCATCTATACCTCTGATTATTACCATCAATACCTCTGATTATTACCACTAATACCTCTGATTATTACCATCAATACCTCTGATTATTACCATGTATACCTCTGATTATTACCATCAATACCTCTGATTATTACCATCTATACCTCTGATTATTACCATCTATACCTCTGATTATTACCACTAATACCTCTGATTATTACCACTAATACCTCTGATTATTACCATCTATACCTCTGATTATTACCATCTAAACCTCTGATTATTACCATCTATACCTCTGATTATTACCATCAATACCTCTGATTATTACCATCTATACCTCTGATTATTACCATCTAAACCTCTGATTATTACCATCAATACCTCTGATTATTACCATCTATACCTCTGATTATTACTGTCTGTTAGATTAACTGAAGATCAATCAGTTTACTAGCACTTACAAACGTTAAGTGTTAATAAAAACTGTTATTGATTAGCCTATCAATATATCAGTTTACTACCTTATAGGTCAATAATAGCTTTTATTGATTAGTTTAACTTTGTCAGTTTGCTACGTTGAGGTCAGAAACAGCTGTTATTGATCAGTCAAATACAGAATCCATTCCTTCAAAATAAAACCAGTTCTTTCAAAAATAAGAAAACACTTTCGTTGAGGGTTTACCACATTTTATCTGATTGTTACAGATTTATACACAAAACAGTTTCACATCCGATCATGACATCATTCATATTGGTGAGTCATGCTGTGAATCAGCTGTTCAGTGTCAGACAGGAAGTGAACGTGTGAAAAACAGCAGTTTTTAAACCAGATCAAAGCTTTTGATCAGATCAAAGACTTTCTGATTGAAGCTCTTTTATTTCACTACCAGAGGAAAAAGAACATCATTTAAATATTGTAATACTACTAATGTTATTACTGCTACTACTATGGCCACTAAGACTAATACTACCACTGCTCCAAAGTACATTACGGTACTCACAAAGTACTGTGTTTCAGTGTAATTTGAGCTAGTTTTTATTCTTGTACTACATTTGCAGTTTTTCTTCCTCTCCTGTAACATTATGCATAATGTGTGATTTCAAAGTACATTTTGCTGATAGTACTTCTGTACTTTAACTTGTACTGGAGTACTTTTACCAAAGGAACTCAGTATTTCTTCCATTGATTAATAACCATTACTTCAAAAACTACTACTACTAATATAACTAATAATGAACATTAGTTCATTAGAATAAAAATCTATTTAACCATAAAATATTTTTTATAAAAAGTAAATTATGTTTAAGGACAAAAAAAGTTGTTTATTTACTTTTCCTGAGCTTTCAACTACATCTCACAGTCTTCATCAGTGTCCTCATCAAGAGCTTTATTTTATGTATAATGGTGAAAATATACCTTATTTTACCGTTTGTGTATTTTATGGATGAAGTTGTATTTTTATTGTGATATTCTAAATATTGCGGCCTCCCTGTTTGGTCTTATTAATATTGTGTAAATGTTTCTTATTATTTTCAAGGCTCTTTGTTAAAGGGTGATTATAATTGTATTTGTCATGTTTCTCTCTCTTACACTTAGATACCAAAAACAGTCAGTAACTCATGATTTAAATATTTATATCTGCAGAAAGAAGAGAAATTCTCCAGAAGACAAAGACTTCTGCCCAAGTTCTGCACCAACTGTCCTGAGGTCAGTAAAGCTGTCTGTCTGTCTGTTAACCTGTCTGTCTGTTAACCTGTCTGTCTGCTAACCTGTCTGTCTGCTAACCTGTCTGTCTGTCTGTTAACCTGTCTGTCTGTTAACCTGTCTGTCTGTTAAACCTGTCTGTCTGTTAAACCTGTCTGTCTGTTAACCTGTCTGTCTGTCTGTTAACCTGTCTGTCTGTCTGTTAACCTGTCTGTCTGTTGACCTGTCTGTCTGCTAACCTGTCTGTCTGCTAACCTGTCTGTCTGCTAACCTGTCTGTCTGCTAACCTGTCTGTCTGTCTGTTAACCTGTCTGTCTGTCTGTTAACCTGTCTGTCTGTTAACCTGTCTGTCTGAACTAGAACACGTCTTTAGAGAGAATAACACAGTTATGATGACATCAATTATTACAAATATAACATTACAAATGGAATTTCTTTGATAATTTCTTTTACAAAAGTTGGTGAACAATAGATGATAGTTTCACAATTTAATGTTTTTACACAATCTGGTTAAAGTAAACGGTTCATTTGATGCAGACCTGTAGAATGAAATGTTGTGATGAAGTATCTCAGTTCTAAGCTTCGTTTCGTTGCGTTTCTCTGACGGAGGCTCAACGAAAGACTTCAAACCTGATGATTATGACCGTTCTTAGCTTAGCTTAGCTTGTGGCTGCAATAAACGGTGTAGTGTTTGGTGATTGTTTAAATGCTTTCCCATCCATCCGGTGGGTTTTGGGGGTTCAGAACCTTGTCTTTGTATTTTGTGTAAAATATAACTTTTTAATGGAATCTGGTGCTGGAGAGCAAAAGTGGAAGTAAATCTTTCGGCCTGCAGCCATAATAGAACCTGCTCGGTTTACCTCGACCTCAACCACAACCGCATGTTCACCATCACCGATCTACTGCTGAACCAAGTCTAACCAAGACCCTGTAGCACCAGCTCTCCCTCTGCAGTCCTCTTCTTCATGTCTGTCTCAGGCAGCAGTGGAACAAGTGAACTACTAACCGCGCTGCCAAGCAAACAGCGCCTTGTTCCTCCTGCGATGTTTGCACATTATTTATTTGGGTGATATGCAGACGTTTGGCGCAAAATTGTCCCGTTTCTGTGCAAATGAGCATCATTGCTAATTTACACGTTTGCACACCGATGGCATTTTCTTTCACTCGTCAAAATAGTTGTTTTTGTCACAACAGAACGTGAATATTACGCACCGACTAAGTACAGGAGGGAACACGGTTGATCTCATCTCTCATGTTGTGTTTTACTTCATTTTATTATCTTTTATTTTATTTTATTTGTTAACCCCTACTGATGACGCTGTGTGCTCTCTCTCCTCAGCGTATGATTGGCTGGCTGGAGATGCGGGAGTTGATTGACGTCTACCAGACGACCGTGTTCAGCAGAGGAGTCGTCCAGAAGCTCCTCCCCCTCCACTACAACGACCTGCTGTACCGCATCCAACACACACTGCAGCACTGTGTGAGTACACAAGTACACACTCCAACACACACACACACACAGATTACTTATGTACACGGACTAATGTGTTTTGTGTACTTTGTGTACCTTGCAGGTTTCTACCTCTAAACCTTCAAAATGGTTCAAAAGCATCAAGAAACTGGAAAGAAAAATTAAAAAGGTAAATATTTACAGATTGTACAACAACTCCTACTACTACTACTACTACTACTACTACTACTACTACTACTACTACTACTACTACTACTCCTACTACTACTACTACTACTACTACTACTACTACTACTACTACTCCTACTACTACTACTACTACTACTACTACTACTACTCCTACTACTACTACTACTACTACTACTACTACTACTACTACTACTACTTTTTATAATATAGTAACTGCCATTGCTATTACTATTACTACCAATAACACATTTACTACTACTACTGCATCTACTGCTACAGATATTGCATGTACTACTACTGCTACTACTAATATTGCTACAATTAATACTTCTCTGCAAATGATTGTATTACTACTGGCACTATTAATACTGCTAATACTACTAGCATTACTACTTGTATCAGTAGTGGCACTAATACTACTACTGTTGCTACGAATACTGTATGTATTTATAAGTATACCACTAATACTACCTGTACCTGTCTGCTGCAGAGGAGGAGAGACGAAGGAGCGCTGAAGGCCGTCGGAGAGTTCACCTTCATCCTCCGGTGGATTGATGAGCTGACTCAGCACCACATCCTGTAGAGCATCTTCATCATCTTCATCATTGTTATTACCAACCTCATCATCGTCACCATATTACCAATCTCATCTTCATCATTAATAACAACCTCATCATCATCATCATCGTTATCAACAACTTCATCATCGTCTTCATCATCTTCATCATCGTTAACAGCCTCATCTTCATCATGGTTATTACCAACCTCATCATCGTCACCATATTACCAATCTCATCTTCATCATTAATAACAACCGCATCATCATCATCATCGTTATTAACAACCTCATCGTCTTCATCTTCATCGTTATCAACAACCTCATCATCATCATCATCATCATCATCGTTATCAACAACCTCATCATCATCATCATCATCATCATCGTTATCAACAACCTCATCATCATCATCTTCATCGTTATCAACAACCTCATCATCATCATCTTCATCATTATTATTGACCTCAGAGATCTTGAATCGTAGTATTTTAAAGTATTGATCCGTCGTTTGAATGTTTTATTTTGTATTAATATAGTTTATTTTCAAAATAAGTTATTTTTTCAGAAAATATTTATTGTATCTGTGTATTCACTGAAGAAGTGTTAAAAGTACTTGAAACTTGTGTGTATTGAGTTTGGATGACGTAAGATATTTTTATATGAATTATTGTTGCTTTATTTTTGTACATTTTTCAAAATAAAACTAGATTTTAATCTTCATCACTGTTGACTGGTGTTGATTTCTAATCTCTGAAATAATCTGTAAATCTGGAGTGTTGTCTCCCTCTGCTGGTCGAGATCAGGCACAACATGTGAATATAAAGTGGGTGTCGTAACGAGGGAAGGAAGGAAGGAAAGAAGGAAGGAAGGGAAGGACGCAATGAGTGTAATAAAAGAGTGAATGAAGAAGAGTGGAAAAGAAAGAGAGCAAACGAGAAGGACAAATTAAAGGAAAGAAAAGATACAGAACCAAAGATGAGTGAAGAAAAGGAAAGTTTCATAAAAGGTGAGCAGAAGAAATGAAAGGAATGCGGAAAGCTAGAATGGGAAACATTTAAAGAAAAGAAACGGTGTTTGGAGTTTGAGGTTTCGGGTTAGTGGAAGAATTAAGAATTCAAATAACGGTTTTACCCCAAAAGCAAAACTGAGTCACGATCCGCTCCCTCAGCGGTCAGTGGAAACTCCGCCCCCACAGCGATGACGCAGCGCTGAACCGAATGCATCAGCAACGCTGAGTCTGCTCGACGACAGCCGAGTCATTTTATTACTGTGCGATAAAATAACATAAAAATGAGTTAAAAGCATGCAAAATACAGATTAATGCAACAGAAAGATCGGATATAATAAGAAAACATTTTACTGATCAATCAATACTTTTACTTATTTAAAGTGACAGCGAGGAACTTCTACCTGGTCCTGAACCAGTCTCAGCATAGTCCTGATCCTCTATATGAACCAGTCTCAGTGTAGTCCTGATCCTCTATATGAACCAGTCTCAGTGTAGTCCTGATCCTCTATATGAACGAGTCTCAGTGTAGTCCTGATCCTCTATATGAACCAGTCTCAGTGTAGTCCTGATCCTCTATATGAACGAGTCTCAGTGTAGTCCTGATCCTCTATATGAACGAGTCTCAGTGTAGTCCTGATCCTCTATATGAACCAGGCTCAGTGTAGTCCTGATCCTCTATCAGACCTCCATCAGTAAAGAGACCATCAGAGAGAAGATGGTCTGTTTCTATAGAGTTATTCTTGATGCTCGTCATCGGAGCCACCGGGTCAGATTCTGGTGAAACCAGATGAACTCATGCAGGTTCACCAGAAAGACTCCAGCAGAGACCGGTCCACCGTGGACAGATCCAGATCCGGCTTCACCTGCAGCCTCGGACCCGCTGGAGGGAAGGGAGGCAAAAAAAAAACAGAACCAGGACTGATCAGGGCAGATTGTCAGACCCTGCTGCAGTACTCTGGTGCTCGGAAACACTACTTTGGTGCACAGGGACCACCAGAATCAACATAAAAAAGAAAGCCCCTCATAGTAACTTTAACTACTTTAAGTACATTTTGCTGATACTTTTACTACAGTAAGGCTTTAAATGCAGGACTCATTCTTGTAGTGGAGCATTTTCACAGCACTTTTACTGCAGTAAAGGATCTGAATAGCTGTTTGTGAACAATTAGCTCTAATGCTAACTGCTGCTAAAAGCACAATATCTCTGTTTTGCTATTTATTTTTTTATTTCTATACATGTTGTCCCCATGTTACCTCAACGGGATCAGAGGTCAGGGGTTAGTGAGGCTCATGGATAATCCAATCTGAGGGTGTGCTGCGTTTGCTGTAGGTGGGAAATTCAACCCTCCACCACATTGAAGAGGATGTGGTGTGTGTGTGTGTGTGTGTGTGTGTGTGTGTGTGTGTGTGTGTGTGTGTGTGTGTGTGTGTGTGTGGTGTTTATGTTGACGGTTGGCCCAGAGGAAAAAAACTGTCTGGTTAAGACTTCTAGGAAACATAGAGGAGATTTAAATGTAGGAGACCACCAGTTAATTCCAGTTGATTAACATTTACTTAGAAAGCCAACCGCCGGTGTGTGTGTGTGTGTGTGTGTGTGTGTGTGTGTGTGAGTGAAAGACTGGCAGAAATTATTCTGCTGGTATAAAAACAAAGCCCTCAAGCATTTTAGCATTATTTAGTTATTTAAGTTATTCAATGTATGCAATAAATGTTTGGTTATGTTTAAATAAAAGCATAAATATATATAAATAATAATACAGCTGACGGCTGAGTGGTGCGCTCTCTTTTAAGTCTTTGGTGATGTTACAGGAACTCTCCTGAGTTCAGGTGGACCTGGTCCAATGGGAGACCAGGATCTGAATTCAAACCAAATCTCACACTCAGGTGAGACCTGCAAGATCTGACCGGGTTTTTGTTCCTTTGTTTTTAAATTCTCAGGCTTTAGATTCTCCACCTAAATAATACTACAAATGAACATTACTGTTAATGCAAAAGATCTGCATGCACAAACTAAATCAAAATCAGGTGCAAACATGAACACTGATCCACGTATTTGTATTTAATCACCGGATATATTACAATATGCAGATGACACACAATTTTACATTTGTGTTTAGCCAGAAGACCCCAGATTGTTAAAGTTGCAATAGACCAGTTTACGACACAAAGAGAGTGCGTCAACCATTGTTCGACCAAACGTTGAAGAGGATAGCGCTTTTGTTTTCCCCCCGGTAGCTATGAGTAGCTATGGGTAGCCATGGGTAGCTATGAGTAGCCATGGGTAGCTATGAGTAGCCATGGGTAGCTATGAGTAGCCATGGGTAGCTATGAGTAGCTATGAGTAGCTATGGGTAGCTATGAGTAGCTATGGGTAGCCATGAGTAGCCATGCGTAGCCATGAGTAGCCATGGGTAGCCATGAGTAGCCATGGGTAGCCATGAGTAGCCATGGGTAGGTAGCTATGGGTAGCCATGGGTAGCCATGAGTAGCCATGGGTAGCTATGAGTAGCTATGGGTAGCTATGGGTAGCTATGGGTAGCTATGAGTAGCCATGGGTAGCTATGAGTAGCCATGGGTAGCTATGAGTAGCCATGGGTAGCTATGAGTAGCTATGAGTAGCTATGGGTAGCTATGAGTAGCTATGGGTAGCCATGAGTAGCCATGCGTAGCCATGAGTAGCCATGGGTAGCCATGAGTAGCCATGGGTAGCCATGAGTAGCCATGGGTAGGTAGCTATGGGTAGCCATGGGTAGCCATGAGTAGCCATGGGTAGCTATGAGTAGCTATGGGTAGCTATGGGTAGCTATGAGTAGCCATGGGTAGCTATGAGTAGCCATGCGTAGCTATGGGTAGCTATGGGTAGCTATGGGTAGCTATGAGTAGCTATGAGTAGCTATGAGTAGCTATGAGTAGCTATCCCCAATAACCAAAAAGTCTCAATGTAAGTTCTTAAGTTAGTATGTAGTGTTGACAACTCTTTTCCAGTGAAAGCAGCTAGCGCTAACTCCAAAAGTTGCTAAAAGAGGCCAAATGATAGATACACTAATTTGCATATTGGTGAGGTCATTGTGCGGTCATTTGCATAAACTTAGTGGTTGTGTTTGTTGCAGCGAGGGAGAGACACACAAGCTGTTGGACCATAGACTGTATAGAAGAAATGGACGTAGTAACCAGATAGCGACGGCGATTTTGCCGTCGCTATCTGGTTACTACTACTGGCCCTCAAGCATACCCTGCTTTATAATGAGTAATGTGTTAAATAATAGTAATATCAATATTGACCAACATAGTCGGATTATGATTGTTGCCACAATCGAGGAGCTCTAACTACTACTACTCTGAGCAGAATTGGGAATAATATGATATTTTTAAACATCTCGGTTCTGATGGTCTGAGTAAGTTGCTAAATTGGTCGCCAATGATAATACAACTTGGAAACTTTAGAGAGGGTGGAAGTTGAAACCTTGTCTTGCTATTTCAAATGCCTTTATAAAGACTATTGTTTACTTTAATGAAACATATATTTATAATGATGTCCTGTAACTTAGGGACATTTAAAAACCACAGACAGAGATGAGCCTCTTGCTTATATTCTGTGGTGTCGTTAGTTTTACTTGAACTGTGCATTGTGCAGCTGCATGATGTTGGAAAATAAAAATATAAAAGATATACTCATGTTGAGTCTGAATTAGTTTATCGGGGGAAACCCTAGGAATATGCTTTCTACTCATAGTGATGGCATTTCTACCCGCAGTGATGATTCAGGTTTCGCTGAACGCCTCGTGGTGGCGTTTCCACGAGCAGCGGTGATGCAGGGATGGTTCTTCTTCTTCCTGCTGTGATGACATTTCTACTCTCAGCAGTATCACTTTTACCTAAAGCCATCACATTTCCACCTGTGTCCCCAACGGTGAACGCACTTCTACCGCCTACGGGCGTGATTCAACCCGCCATGTTTCTACAGCTCAAGATTACCAAAAAGCATGCGGACCAACGAACAATACGTTTGTATGTGACAGTCGAACATTTCATTGCACTGCTACGACAGCCTCCGCTCTGCTGGTGTCAGGCTTCCCACCAGGTGTTGAACCTGACATCGGGGATTTTCCAGCCAAGCTCTGACCAGTTGGCGTATGAAAGTCACGACAATTTGTAAATCGTTATGTATGCAATAAGAACACCTTTTTGCGTGTCATTTGCACGCCATGTAGTCTGGGCTGACTACGATGCCAACTTCTTATGACCTCTTATGGTGGCTGGGGGGGGGGGGGCTGGGGAACAAACCAGGAGACCTAAAGTGTTGTAATTTTTATGTATATTTGAAGTTACGTGAGCGTCGTTTGTGTGTTTTTCTTACTTAGTTTACAGACTTATTTTAAGTCCATCCATAATGTCTTTTCTGAACCTAACTCAGGGTTTTTCGGCCTATAAGCATAACCGCAACTGTTTCACAACAAGGTGGTGTTAAATGACAATGTGTAACAATGACACGTGGAAATGTTGGAAATGTGGTTCTATTTATACGTCTTCTTCTGTGAGATCGGGTGTGGATTTCCTCCCGTTGAGCCTCAAGAGCGTCATTGAGGTCCAGCTGATGTTGGAGATCGGCTCTGGCTCACAGTTGATGTACCGCTTCATCCCCCAAATAGTGTTGGACGGTGTTGAGGTGACAACTGTGCAGACCAGTCAAGTTCTTCAGCACCAAACTGGGAAAAACATTTGGTTTAGAGCTGGTTTTGTGTTGTGTTGGAACAGGAAAGGGACAAACACCAACTGTTGGTATAAGGATGGAAGAACACTTGTCTTAAACTGTGGTTCCCAAACGTTTTCACTTGTGACCTCCAGGTTGGGACGCACTGGTCTAAAGTCCTCACACGTTTGGCCGTATAATGAGGGTACAGCGATGCAACCTGCTTTTAACGTGGATTGCTACCGTCAACCAAAGCTGATTATGGAAAATAAGATATTAATACCAATATAATAAAACCAATGATACATACAACTATATTCCACAAAAATAACGTTAAAAAGGGAATTCAAACAAAACATTACAAAAATCAGTTTCATCTCTGTACATCCATTACAAAGAGTCCAGCATGTGTTTAGCCTAGCTTAGCACAAAGACTGGAAGCAGTAGCCTATCTCCATCCAAACAGGAAGCAACAGGCACTAAATCTGTCTGATTTATTTGTTGTTTATTGAACAGGTGTAGATAAAGAACTGACTCAGCATCCCTCTATTACAGCTTGTAGAGATCATATCTTTGGGGTCCACAGGGTGGGCTGCGTCTCCCCCTCTTACTGCATCGGTTGTGCAGAGATGACTGTGCACTCAAAGACGTTTTGACGTGGTGACACACTTTCATTATTCAGGAAATGCTGCAGCGTTGGTTTTAAATGGTGCGATAAGGCCTCTGCAGCTTAACCTGCTGAAAACAAATGACACGGTATTATAAGAAGAGCTCGACCAGCTGTAATAACATCAGTAATAACAAACCTTTAAAATGATGTAAGATAATAGTAATAATACACGAGGCAGTCTGGTGCATAATGAGTACTTTAAGTATGTGATCCTGATAAAACCTCTAGATTTAAATAGAAATGAGCATGCAGGCCATTAACGTCTATTGGAGGATATTTATTTTGGGGTATTGCTACTAATACTTAAGTAAACGATCTGAATACTTCTTGCACTACTTTAAGCCATCATTCCAATTTTGGGAATAATAATAATAATAATAATAATAATAATAATAATAATAATAATAATAATAATAATAATAATAATAATAATAATAATAATGGGATTTCAAATACATGCAGATGTTAAACACTGCAAGCTGCTAATTATTTTCTCCTTTCATTAGTTAATGATTTGTTCAATAAAATGTCATAAAATAGTGAAAAATGGCAATTTACTATTGGACAGACATTTTCAAATCTTGTTTTGTTCAATCAAAGCCAAAGATGTTCATCTTACACTAATAAAATACAGTGACAAGCTGCAAATCCTCTTCTAGGCCTGTATACTTGCAGACACCGCAAGAATGTAAATGCAGAAAAGCTTGCATACAAAATGCAAACAGGACTGTAAAGTTTCATTAAGTTAGATGTGGTTTTCATGCACTCCTTGAACCACACACACACACACACACACACACACACACACACACACACACATCATTGATGTTACTTGCACATTTGGTTAAACTAAGGGTAGCTTGTTCTGCACTACTACACACTGAATTCTATGTGAAGTGTGACTGGTCTTCCTCCAGTTAAACCACTCTGACCATAGAGTCTCCCCCCTCTGTACATGTGTGTGTGTTCAGTGAATGGAAGTGAATGGAAACCTGACCAGGGAGACTCCTGTGTGTGAGAGTTTAGCAGCAGCAGAGTGACTTTTAGAGGAAAACTGTCGTCGATGCTGCTGTTTGTGATGCTGCTGCTGAAAGCCCACAGACCACAACGATGCACAACCACACCGACACATAATGAGACAGGCAGGGATGCAGACAGCTATATATATAGACCCACAGGTCAACAGATAGCATCATTGACTTGACATCACTTCATCAAACTCTTTAACTCAGCCTTCCCTCGGAGGACGCTCTTTTTTTGCAGAACAATCGACTTTTAGTTTGCGTTGAAGTTAGCGGTCCATCATGTCTTGGTGCTGTGGTTCACTGTGTCTACTGGTCCTACTGGGAGTTGCGGTGGCGTCTACGATTCCTCACAAGTTTGTTTCTGAAACAATGCAACAAAAACACGAGTCCATCGCAGACCTGCTGGTGAGTTTACCTGGCGGTGTCCCACAGGGCGCAGCTTTAGATCCTCTTTAGTTTTCTAGACTCTGCTTCTGACTGAAGGGTTTAAATGCCAAATTGTAGCTTTATTTAAGGAACCTGTCTGTTAAGATAACACAGAAGTTGACATTTGGGTTCTTATGAAGGGTTATGTGCACAAATTCATAGGTGAAAATGGCATTTTTAAAGTGATACTACAAGGCCTCTATGACCTTCTATGTGTAATCACATACATCCTCTGCACTGATAGATGCTTTTGCTTTCATTTATATACTTATGATAACAAATGACTTCACCTTTTGCCAGTTTCATTATTTGCATGCGTTACTTAAACTGATAAGATATTAAAAACAGACCGAAGTGACTGAACGTTGACTGTGATGGTTCAGATCTCAAACAGGTTGAATTTAAAGCAGTTAGTTGGTGGTTTGGTCTGATGTGATGCTCCATCTCTGACTGCAGGTATCACCATCAATTATTCTGAACCTTTAGGAGATGCAACTGTCTCTGTAATAATCATATAGAGAGTGATGGTGTGTCTGTGGTTGGCAACAGCTCAGAGTGACCAAATGATTACCGTAACATTTCTACACATTTATATCACAACTTCATATTTCATATTCAGTGATTACAATAAGACACTGGTAACAATTACAACTAACTCATCCTAAATGCATTATATATATATATATAAAAAACAAAACGTAGTACAAAATGTATTTATTATTCTTCTGTTAAAACCTTAAATCCCACTAGGTGTCCTGGTAATCATGATGCGTGCAGCTGGGCAAATCTTTGAAACTCTTTGGGTCCTTGTATCATTAAAGTACCTTCATTTTAATATAGATTCTGTTATTTACCTAAGAAAGACATAAATACAAAAAAGACTAAAGCTAAGCCAAACCCCTCAAATGCTTATAAAAGATCCGACATGTTTTATTATTAAAATAAGAAGTAAAACTCTGAATAAAATGAAGATAAATCAAAAGAATACGTAAACGTAAAGTGTTCACTGCCAACTTTCAGTATTTGACAGTTTTCCTTATTTCCAGATACTACAGGTACTTTAACGAGTAACACAGTTTGTGTCAGTGGTCGTGTTGTGCTGTTAACCCTTCGAACAATGTGTTTCTTCTTTGTGTTTTAGGGGTTGAAGGAGCAGGAGATCGGCAGTTATCCTCTCTTCGATTCAGTCATCAAGAGCATCAACACCTCCTGCCAGGTACACAAACCTGTCTCTACTACCTCTACTGTACTTCTATTAGTATTCATACCTTAGGAAAATGTTAGAAAAGCATCCGTCGACACACGTGGTGATTTTGAATCTTTTTAACTCAATTGAAGGGTTCCTTAAAGGGTTTGTGAAAAGTTCTCATTGCGGAGATACATGTTCTTCACAGGTCACCGATAATATGTGAGTTCACACTAAAGACACGCAGCAATTTAATAAAAGTATTCCGTGTTGATGCCGATGAACGAGGCAGAGAGGAATCCTCTAAAGGGGGAAAAGAACAGGACCCAGAACGGAGCCTTGAGGAACTCCAGACCCGACTGTCGACAGTGATGAAGGCAACGCTTTAGCTGTCAAATCAAAAATCAATATATATATATATATATATTGTTTTATATTGTAATACACTAAACTATCTGGAAAATCACATGAGAAACTATTTTATTATAAATAGAATAGCGACACAGGAATGTTCGCGCTGAAGTCAATACATGAAATATCAAGATATCACATGGATGCAAAATCATATAAAAATGCAATATTGCCATGAAACGCTCATTAATGACCGACGTATCATAAAATGGCATTCTATGCAGTATATAATATATCCCTTTATGTATCGTCAAATTAGACAAGGTTATATTCAATTTTAGACTTTTTGGACTAATTTGACTTTCTATATTTTGTCCAAGAATCCCGACTGAAGACCAGAGTTGCTGTTAGAAAAGTTCATTTTATTACAACAAGACCGAATCATTTCAGTGAACCGTTCCCTCCTCTCGTCCACAGAGAAATGTTCACGTGGTGAACGCCACTCTGGACGTCTACATCCGAATCTGCTCCAGCTTCCTGCAGAGCAACCAGCACCACGCCGACAAGACCGTGGAGTCGGTCGTGACGTTGTATAAGGAAAAGATGGAGGAGCTGAGGAGACACCTGTGCCCGGTGAACGTCGACAGAGACGACGTGCTCCGCAAGCTGAGGGAAATAAAGGTGAGCGTCCGTCTGCCTCGTAGAATTAACAGCATTTAGGGTCATTTCAAGACTTTTAAATCATCATGACAGAGGGTTTTTATTTCACTTTTATTTTATTTCATTATTAATGAACTGTCTCTCTCTCTGCAGGTGGACAAGCCCTTGGTTCAGAAACGGGCTCTGGCTCAGTTTAAAGAGGTCTTCCAGGCGGCCTCTGTGATTGCCTCCCCCCAATGTGGACACGCCCACTCCTCCTCCGCTGAATGACGTCACCGTCATCAATAGCTCTGACTAAATTAGGTGCTGGGAATTAGTTTTCATGTCAAGTCAAATTGTCTGTCATTAGCATAATGTCATGTTTTTTTTGTGTTTATTTTCTTTTATCTTCAATTCATCAGTCACACTTTTACAGTTTCAGATATTTATTTTGTTATTTAAAGGGTTTACTTAAGGTCAGTTCCCAATCCAGTCACTTCACTGAGTTATATGTATTTTGTAATCATTTAATGTATTCTTTAATTTATGATTAATTTAACTTAATTTATTTTTCTTGTTGTTGTTTTAAAGGTTTTATCTTGTTCAATTGAATAAAAGCAGAAATCAGCACCAAATAAAAGCTTCATTTCTCATTTTTTTACACTTTAAAATACTTTTATTTTTGCTTACAACAGAAGAACATCACGGCCTCCCCTGTTGAGTTTTCACGGTGAACAGCATTTCCAAAAAGCTTCGTATTGCACAGTTTCTTACCTTTTACGCCAAACATACAGGCTGCCTTCTGCTGTAATCTGGTACCAGTGATGAAGATGATGAAGATGATGGTGATGACGCCATTCTTTTTCATCATCTCTTTATTTCCAAAAAGCGTACAATAATCAGCAACTCTCATTTTGTGGTGGTTCTGGCGCCCCCTATGGTCTAAAGTGGTTGTGTCTCTGAGCACCAGAGTCTCTTTAGGAGCAGGTCTGACAGTCTGAACCCTCTCAGTCCTGGTTCTGGTGCTCCCGTGCCTCCCTTCCCTCCATCGGGTCCAGCAATACGTCCTGGGTCTCCAGCAGCGTGGTGTCGGTGTTGACTCCCAGAATGGAGAAGCTCTGCTCCTGCAGGTGAAGCCGGATCTGGGTCTGTCCACGGTGGACCGGTCTCTGGTGGAGGATCCGGGTCTGTCCACGGTGGACCGGTCTCTGCTGGAGGATCTGGGTCTATCCACGGTGGACCGGTCTCTGCTGGAGGATCTGGGTCTGTCCACGGTGGACCAGTCTCTGCTGGAGGATCTGGGTCTGTCCACGGTGGACCGGTCTCTGCTGGAGTCTGAGCTGAAGGAGGTTCTGGTGAACCTGCATGATGTCATCTGGTTTCAGAATCTGACCCGGTGGACCTTCACGTACAAGAATACATCATGATTTGGGCCTCTATGTTGATTATCTTTTAAATTAATAATCTGTAAAGTGAAGTAAAATGTTTAATGTTTGGATGCTTTTGAAGAGAGAAAATAAAGAGAACGAAAGAAAAAGACACAGAAGAAATAAAGAAAGAAAAACTGAAAGAAAGAATTAAAGAAAGAAAGAAATGCAGAAACAAAAGGAACACAAAGAAAGAAAGAAAGAAAGAAAGATTTTCTGTGTGGTAATTCCTGTGACATCACTGTGACATCACCGTGTTCCCCGTCTCCTGCACCAATCACACGGAGGGACTTCCCCTCAGTGATGCAATGAGACACTCGCAGGACGTTTGGTCATTATTTGTTGTAGAAAATGTCACAAATCTCCACATTTGAAAAAAAACAGATAAACTAAAAGTTTAAGTCTCCAACATGTTGAGTTATTCAAAGTTTAAAACTTTCCTTATTTAATGAAAACGGGCACATTTTACAGTTTTCTGTATCACACGTATGTTACATATATTTAAAGCTGTCGGTGTGTTTTATGATTCCACAAGTCGCCTTGTGCCTCATTTTAGGCACATTTTACCAAAATGTAGCCGTCAGAATATCTGTATATTTGTTCTCTGTCAATTTGTCTCCTTTGTGTTCCACAATGTGTTCAATAAAATCTCAGCAATATGGATATAAATGACATTTTATCAAGCAAATATACAAACGAGAAGAAATGAAATGACAAAAGAGGAAAACAGCATTTCAGAAAACACTAAATATTTAGATTTCTGATGTTTTTCTCAGATGTTTAAAAGCTTTTAATTTTCTTCAAACATTCACTTTTGATGCTTTTCTTTACCTGCTGAGTGGATTTGTGTTTGTGACTCAGGTGTGATGTGTCGAGGGGTTTCCCCCCCAAACCAAGACCAGAGGACGGGGCTTTTCTCACAAAAAGGTGACGTCAGATAAGAAAAGGGTCGAGGTTTCTCCAAAAGTTTAGAAGAACTGAATCATCAGTGAAGTTTGGAAAAGTCAGTTTTGAGTCAAGTTTATTCCACTTTGTTTACACACCAACTCAGAAACTACAATAATCATGAACACAGCTGGAAATAGAGCTTTATTTGGGAACTATTTTCAGCAGCGGATTAATCCACATTAAGTCGATCTGTCTGTGAGTTCCAGTATTCAAACTACCAAATATTTAGTGTGTGTTTAAATACACAGTATGTCAAAAATACCAGGATGTTCTGCTACATCCTGTCGCATTTTGAAGTTTGCAAATCAGCAAGCTTTTCCGACCCACAATCCTTTGCGTTACCGAGCAGTTAAATGAGTAGTAAGTCCCAATCAGACGGCAACCTCCGGTTCTTTAAAGAGAAGTCAAAGCATCATGTGTTAAAGCTGCATTCTCTCTAGTGTCCACCAGGGGGCGACTCCTCTGGTTGTATAGAAGTCTATGAGAAAATGACTCTACTTCTCTCTTGATTTATTACCTCAGTAAACATTGTAAACATGAGTTTATGGTCTCAATCTCTAGTTTCAAGTCTTCTTCAATACAGCATGATGTTCATTTAGTAAATGATGGTCCATTTAGAGTCACACAGACCATAAAGCAGGGGATGCTTTAGGGGCGGGGCTACACAGTGATTGACAGGTCTCTACCAGAGACGTATACGCCGTCTCTACGTCACTCCTCCTCAGTCCAGATATGGTCACTTCCTGTTCACTGGTCAAACTACAGTGTGTAAAACCAACGTAAACCCAATTAATTTCACAATTTTTTTTATCAAAACTCATTTGCTTTGAATTTGACAAATCCCTTTTAACGTGTCACTTTAAAAACATTAAATATGGAGTTAAATAACTTTTAAAATAACAAACAAACTCAATGTTGTGTTGTCTATAGTTCAGAAGAAAGAAGGTTAGATTGATTAGTTCACCACTGAAAGCACCACCCGGTCAGGATGCAAAGTGACACAAATCAAACACACCTAAAGATGATGCGCGAGCAACAGGTGATCTGCATGAGGCTAATTTACCTTTTACCTGGTAGACTGTGAGGCCTCACTGCTGGGACCAGAGAGGACCAGAGGACTGGTTCTACTGGGACCAGAGAGGACCAGAGGACTGGTTCTACTGGGACCAGAGAGGACCAGAGGACTGGTTCTACTGGGACTAGAGAGGACCATAGAAGACAAGTGGCCTGGAAGAGGACTTCAGGATGATGTGAGGTGAGTGCAACTACACACCTACACACCTAGTGTGTGTGTGTGTGTGTGTGTGTGTGTGTGTGTGTGTGTGTGTGTGTGTGTGTGTGTGTGTGTGTGTGTGTGTGTGTGTGTGTGTGTGTGTGTGTGTGTGTGTGGCTGGCTGTTGTGGAGTTTATTGTACTTACATGTTGTGCTTCTGTATATTTCTACTACTTTAGTTACTTTCTAACAGATGTTCATAAGAACACTGACGATGGCTTTGTGTGGTCCAGAGCCAATGAACATTTTAAACTGAAATACAAGAACCTGAAAGTTGACGAGGACAAAGACTCTTACAATAACTGATATTTTTTTTGAAGTTCAGACTGATGTTTAAGAAGAAACTGCTGTAAATTCCTCAAAACAGAAACAGAAATCCACGTGTGAAACCTCTTCCTGTTTGTATGTGTGAGTGGGGGATTCCAACTAATGTACAACACCTGAATCTACCTGCCTGTCTTCCTGCTGAGCTCAGCACTAAATTCACTTTCTCTTTTTTTAAGCTGAAGAAAAGTTAAATGAAGACAAATAGAGGATTGGAAAGGAGAGTTTTATATGTTTTATAGTATTTAACTTTCTTTGTGTCCTGACAGCAGTGATGGAAGAAGTATTCAGACTCTTTACTGCCGTAAAAGTACTAGTACCACACTCTGAAAATACTCCACGACGAGTAAAAGTATTATCAGGTAAATATATTTAATTAAAAGTACTGATAGTTCCCCGTCAGTGTTTTGCTTGCTTGCTTCAAACATGACGATAACAATAGAAATCAACAAAAAGACAATAAACTTTGTAGTAGGGGTGAGCTGGAAAATAAGGTTTTTAGTTTTTTGGGTAATTTGGGTGAAAAGAGTCTTTAATTCCTGCATCCAGGTCTGAAAAGTGAAGTCAAAGCTTCATGTGTTAAAGCTGCATTCTCTCTAGTGTCCACCAGGGGGCGACTCCTCTGGTTGTATAGAAGTCTATGAGAAAATGACTCTACTTCTCTCTTGATTTATTACCTCAGTAAACATTGTAAACATGAGTTTATGGTCTCAATCTCTAGTTTCAAGTCTTCTTCAATACAGCATGATGTTCATTTAGTAAATTATGGTCCATTTAGAGTCACACAGACCATAAAGCAGGGTATGCTTTAGGCTACTGCCAAAAAGACTGAATGATTGTGGCCCAAGAAACCAAGATGGCGACCGTCCCGCAGTGTCTCTTTGTTATCTGGTCAGATGGACGAATGACGTTCGTCCAGATTTCTCTCGTTTACTATAAAACTTTTTCTCTGAAGTTCAGACCCTCTGGTTTCACTTTCTTCTTGTCTTTCCTTTCATGCAGCTTGCTGAAGGTTCATCCTCCTCCTGTCTGCTGCCCTGCAGTTCATTTCTAACTGTTTCCAGATAATTACATCACTCTCTCACTCCGTATGTATATATGCGTATAAATAGTTACGTGTAGCTGACAAGAAAAGTCTCATATTTAGTTTCCTATAAACTAAACTGGGGACTGTTCTGGGCATTAAACACTTCACACCCAGCCAGGGTGTCGGCTTCATGGCATCATTTCCTGTCCTCGTCTGGCCTTTCAGTCTCTGCAGTGCTATCATTCATTTTACACCATATAGTTCAATATCTTCTACAATTCAGGCTGTTGTCATGCAGCGTTCACAGCTGTGCCTACGAAAAGGTCAATGAACTGGAACTTGTAGATATCTCACGTAAACAAATCATTCGTAATCCTGAAGGAGGAAGTCTGAAGACCACAAAACCCTCAGCGGGTCAGTGGAAGGTGAGGTGGATGGTTCAGACACAGGTCTGTCACCCAGGAGACCAATGATGAAGTATTTCATCATGTCAATATCAAGACTTAAGGTTTACTTTTAGTACATCTTTAGCATCTATTACTTTTCGCTACTAACTGATTCAAAAGCTCACTTGCTGAGTAGTTTCATTTATTTTTCTGTGGCTCAGTGGGTAGAGCGGTTTGATCCCCGTGCTCCGCTTGTCCGAGTGTCCTTAAGCGAGACTCTGAGCCCCAAGTTGCTTCCTTTGCACTTCCTTCCTTTGCAGCAGCTCTCTGCTGCTGAGGCTGAAGGGTTGGACACAGAGGTAAAAGGTCATGTGTGTGTGTGTGTGTGTGTGTGACGATGAATTAATATAATAAAGGCTTCGTAACGGTTTCCGTTGCGTCTCTGCTGGATGGAATGATTTCCGACGCCGGCTGCGGCATCACTTCCACTCAAACTTCTCTACGCTACGCTGAGGGAAAAAGCAGGCCTCCAATCAGAAACCATTCGTGTTCCCAGTGTGACCAGTAAACCATTAATTACATTAAAAAACATTGAGTGATGTGCATTTCTGCAGGGAGCAGATGATTGGTGTTTGACATGCATGAGTGGGAGACCCCTCACCCTCTTCTATGAAGTTTGGTGATTTAAAGGAAACTGCACGACCACATTTTCACACCTAGATCATCGCTGCATCACACGCTCTCTCGCCGCGGCTCGTCTCTCTCCTGAGTTATAAATACAAGGTTTCACGTCAAGTCAAACAGTTTGAGACAACTTCAGGGTGAGAGACACTCGACTGTGAGACCATCAGACCGTCAGACAGTGAGACAGTCAGACAGTCAGACAGTCAGACAGGTGTTTTCGTCAGGGATTCAGAAAAGGGCTACAGCCAGGCTTGGGAATCGAACCAGCGAGCAGCGAGCAGGAGTGTCACTGAACAAGCGATACGATGGTTGCCACAGCGAAGGCGGTGGTCAGTCTGTCCCTCTGGTTGATCGTCTGTCAGGTCCGAGGCTCCTACATCCCTCCAAAGATGAACAGGACCATCAATAACCTCCTGCAGCACTATGTGAGTATTGCAAGCCCTGAGAGTACTAGTACTACTAGTACTACTACTTGTACTACATCAGTACTTTGCAGGACTTCAAAACGTGTTTCCTCCTGCTGCTTTCACACTCACCACAAACTTTTTGTTCCATTTACTTTATGCACGTTTTAAGGACCTCGTAACGACAAGCAGTCATTATTTTTATTATTATAAATTATCCAACTGTGCACTTCAGGACCAGGGATACTGTTCCTTGATGGTGCATTCAAGGACACTCCGACTTCTGAGATTTAACAGACAAACGCTGAAGGCAAACCTTTTTTTTTAAGTGCAGGAAACGACCGCATTTCCGTTGTATTTGAGGGTCGATTTTTTTTCTTTGTTTTGCAACAGATGTCACATAAATCTCAGATGTCGGATTGTCCTTGAACGCACAAATAAAAACAATAGAAAACCACTAAAATCCATTTTTCTAACGTGTTTGGTTATTATTTGTCTTGTTTTTGATCATCATTACCTTGAATGTCTCTTAAATCTGAAATGTCAGACTGTCCTTGAACTCACCGTATGATGCTTTTAACATTAATGTTTATGATATTTTTGGGATTGGAAATTCAATATACTTTAGCTCATCAATTTAACGCTTTGCAACACACGGCTTTGACGGGTCCAATGTCTGACTGTCCTTGAACTCACCAGTAATTACAATAATTTGTCTTTATCAACATGAAACTTGACCCGAACATGTTTTCTTTTTTTTGCAGAAAATTCCACCGAGAGAGAGATTTGACGGGAAGCCGGTCTTCTCCAGAGATCCACTCGCCGGCCAAATGGAGGTAAATAAAAGTCAATTAAACAATTTAACTTCTATACATCTACAAATATGAACATAAAGACTAGATGGGGTTTTGGATCCATGATTCATCTGTGCACCTTTTAAGCTCACAGTCTCTTTAAACGTCCAAAGAAATGTCCATAAAATATATCAGATATCGTTCGTGGTTCATAGAAAGTTAACGGGAACGTCGACTCAACTGCAACCTTCAAAGCAATAGTTCAATATTTTGGGAGATGCGTTCTGTGTTTCCGAGATCAGAGGATTGAAAGCGCTCGTTAAGTACAAGCTTTAGTTGCTTAGCTTAGCTTAGCATAAAGACTGGATGCAACAGCATAGGTCAGTCCAGCTCCACAGCTGACTAATTAACAGGTATTTGTACACAAAAAGAAGTATATGTGATTTCATGGAAAACATTTCTTAAACAACAACCTTCCGCTCCGTACTTCTGTCCACCAAACAAGACTTTTAAAGGCGTTTGTTGGTGTATTTTTCATTTCATGCTAAGCTAGGCTAATCGCCACTTGACTCCAGCTCTGTTCTTAACACACAGACATGAGATTGATCTTCTCTCTGGAATCTCAAAAAGAAGGCTTCTCAACTGAAATTCAATTAAAATCAGGTTCTCCCGTCGAGCTCCGCCATCTTTATTTCACCAATGATATGAGTCAGCAGCTGGCTGGTTCTTCCTTTTAGGTTTTTCTGTCTTTTGCAATGCAGTCTGACACCGAACAGTTTCTCTATCACACCGTTGAGGTTTCCTTTGTTCCCTGCTTGCTCTGCATTGTGTGCAACACTATGTGTTCAGCTATTCTCGGGGCTCAGAATGAAACTTTCACTCTTCACCAACAATTATAAAAAGCCACTTCATGGTCGGTTTCGAGTGCTGAGCTCCAACACAACAGAGTCTTTCCCTGTTCATGTCTGCAGCACTTCAGTCGGTTGTTTCCTGCTTGTTGTGTGGTTACGAGATAAGATCTAGATAAGATTGATGCTTTGCAGACTCGGCTGCGGTATTTGGGTCATGCTGTTTGCTTGTCCCTATGAAGACAAACAAGATAGAAATCAGATCTAGATATGACGCTTTTAAACTGGACCTAAACCTGTTTGTCCTCAGCTAAACAGAACACGAGATAACCATTTAAAGATAATCAATAATTAGATTGTTCATATAGAGGAACATTTTGTTGCAACAAGATTTTGACTTTTTTGGATCAGCTTATTGTCCCGATTTTGGAACCGGCAACGTGACGTCGTTGCCGGTTGTTATTTAGAAATAAGGTTGTGCAAGTGTCAAAAGAATGTCATAAAAGTCGGAAACATGTTGATGTGAGGATGACTTTTAATCATATTTAGGTATTCGTGGGGGTACAGAAACCATTTTAGCATAAAGGTCACCCACCCAGCACTCCCTTCTGGGTTTTTCCATTTAGTTTTTCCCTCACCACGAAAACACAGGTGTCACCTTTTGAATTTTTTCCAATCCAGCCTCCTCAGTATCTCATCTGAGGTGAAACACTGCTTTAGGCAACAATGAACCTGTTGGGGGAAGATCTCATATGTGCATGCTTTAAGGATTACATGCCTCCATGTAGACTTAAGAGATCCTCAAAAGTCTGATACTCATTGAAGAGAAATAGTCTTAAATCAAAACAACCCGTTCTTACTGCCAGCTCGTCGAATAGAAAAGTGAAAAACTAAGTTGTTTTGTTGTCTCAACTTAACTAAGTTGTTTTGTTGTCTCAACTTTACTAAGTTGTTTTGTTGTCTCAACTTAACTAAGTTGTTTTGTTGGACTTTTGTAGGAAAACGCACAAAAAATGGGGAGTAACTTTACGTAAGATTTCATACGAACCCTGATATGAGGGTACGTTGATATGTTGACTTAAATTACGCCACATACATAACGTAACGCTACAAAAGTCTATTGGACTACCCTCAATGTTGAAAATGTACACTATTATGCCGCTGCGGTGCTTTAAGTGACGGCAATAGCTCCAGAGCAAAGAGCTGGGTTGGTGGTAAGAATGTGAGACCAACTTGTTTTGGCTTCTGGCCTTTTGAAAAACAATTAATAAATACATATATGACAAAGTTTAACACTTGGCTTCTGCAATTTGACAAAGTTTGAACCTGCACGGGTCGGACATTTAATGAGTCTTCAACTTGCGTCTTCACTGATAAATAAAATGTCAGACTTTGTTGACCTTTGACCGCTTTCAGTTGTTGCATCCTAATGAGTTTAAAACCTGTGATGTTGGAGGATGACATTCATGTTTACCAGTCAATGAGTGGCTTTCCCCTTCAAGCCCACCCTGCTCTTAATTTAACTCCTGTGTGGGAAGCCACAGAGCTTCTTTCCACTGTGTAGAAAGGTTTTCAGCACCTTGAGGCTGTCAAGTCAGAGAACACCAGCTTTGTTTTGTTTAAAGGACTATACCACTGATTTTATATGGTTTAGGAAAATAACTACAAATATATACTTTTATATTTCATACCATCTGTTTTAATGTTCCCTCTTTTTTTAAGACATTCGGGATGCTTAAACTATCAAACCAATATTTGTTTCTCTCTCAGGCAAAGAGGGTGTTTATGGGTGGCGTTTTGGAGACGTACGAAAAGCTGCTTGGCCAGATGTTGAAGGAGCTGCCCACCCCGACTCCCCAGACGGCCGGGAGCAACGAGATTCCCGCCGTTGCCGTCACCGCCAGTGGTGGTGAGGTGGGAGCGGGCGAAGACGTCAGGACGGAGCTGAGCTACATCCTGAAGAAGGTCCAGGAGCTGAGGAAACACCGTTACCAGGAGCAGGAGAAGCTTCTGCAGGAACTGAGGGCTCTCAAACACATCCAGGTAGAGTGGCAAATACTCACACTGAGCAAGAGAGACTGTTGGGTTAATGGCGGGTTTATGTAGAGCATACAAAGGCCTTAAAGTCAGGCTTATGGAAGGTGTATGTAGACCGTACTAAGGCATTAAAGTCAGGCTTATTGAAGGTCTATGTAGAGTGTACAAAGCTCTTAAAGTCAGGCTTATTGAAGGTTTATGTAGAGTGTACTAAGGCCTTAAAGTCAGGCTTATTGAAGGTTTATGTAGAGCGTACTAAGGCGAAAACCTTCTGTAGGTTTTAATGTTTGTTTAAAAAGTCTATGTAGGGTTCATTAGAAAATGTATGAATGGATTAAATGAGTCTTAATTGCTAATGCAAGGTTTACGGAGAGGTCTAAATAAGTCATATCACAGGCTGATCCATGAATCTCACATGAGCTTTTGCTAAGTCCTTTGAAAGCCTATATAAACCTTCCTTCCACCTTACTTATTTAAAAGGTTTACTTGAGGTTTTATGGTGCTTTTAATGGGATGCTGTTTAGGGAATTACGTTGTTTCTGACTGTGTGGTTGAAATAATTTAAATAAAATGTCTCTCCGCTTTCTCCAGATGGATAACCTTAAAGTCCAGAGCAAAGCATTGTGGGAGCTGCCGTGGCTGTACGAGGAGGCGAGCTCATTATATGACATCAAGATGGAGAGGAGGCGCCGCCGGCGGCAAACACGGAGGGTCAAGACCCGTCCGAGTGCCTAAAGCACCAACAAGATGTCAACAATAACAGCAACAAGCATATTTAATGACATTTTGAAAATGGATAAAATATGTTACAAAACCAAAAAATATTCTATTTAAACCAGCTTGCAAAGTTTTAACTGTTTTTCTGTATTAAGAGGTTATTTATAAAAAGATAGATATTTATTACAGTGACAATAAACCAGCAGCCTAAGCCTAATATAGATATTGTAATTTTGTAAAATTCATATATTTTCTAAAGAGGTTCGGAGATTCATACTTGAAAGAAGAGAGTGGCGGTTTGATCCTGTGAAATGTTTATAGAAACTAATTGTATTCAACATGGAGTTTAACTCACTTAATCAATCAATTATCACCTGGAAATACTTGATTTCTTGATTTCTACTTATTTAAAAACTGCAGATGATTTAATGCTCAGAGAATTTGCCTAATAGAATTATAATTTATTTGATTGTCGGTGGTGTCATTACTCATATGGTACAGAAGAGTTAAATACTGACATACTTAAATGTACTACAAGTCCTCTGAACATTCAAGTGAAGTACTTCACTGCAGTACAGGTACTCTGCAGCTGTAATAGAACTATTGTACTCTTCAGGGATTTCTGTATTTTACTGACATGTCGTAGTTTTCTACATTTATTTTTGTATTTAATGTATCTATTTAATAATCATTCTGCTGTGACTGTTTATTTATTAATTGTATTTATTGATTGGCACATGCAGAGCAATGCAACTGAATTAAACAGAATTAACTTCACTTTCTGATTGGTGTGATGATTTTAAAGGATAAGATGCACTTATTAACTCTGACTCTGATTACGCCAACATTTAACACTTGTTTTTTGTTTTCTAAGACGGAGAATCAAGTGAGTGATTCTTAGTCTGAATGACGTTCAGGCGATCATTGATTCTGCTCAAGAATCTCGCCTCAACGTTCTACTCAAAGAAACTCACGATCACGTCGCACAATTGTTTTTCTTAATTGTCCGTCGTTGTGAAATTGTAGATGCCATTCACAGATAAAAGGTTCATGAAGGGCACATCAACATCATCTACGCCAACTGGTCTTGTGGTACGATCGAAAGCTACTTGGACCTCGAGTTGCGATTGTTTCGTCAAAGTTCAAATCGTTGGCTTCGTTCAGCTTGCAAGATTGCAAGACCTTGCATGGGTTTCTGTGGTAGCGACGTAGGCGTCGGTAACTATGACATGACTTTCTGACGGGGAAGCGCGAGAAGGAGCTCCATCGTTTCGCCCTCCGTGCAACCAGAACTCCAGGAGGCTGGTGTACATTGAGGTGAATGTATGACGATGGATTGTTGTATCCTCCACAAAGCACTCCACTAGTAGCACCTTTGGATTCTGGTCAGCACTTCCATCCCGCCAGCGCGTCTGTTTGTCGCGTAGAGGGGGGTGCGAAAGACACTTTGAAATCCACCGTCTAGTGTGGTTTGGATCAGATTTGCAGAAACCACATCTCATTTTTTACAGTCCAGATATTATAAAATGAATCTGGATATGCCAAAAACTCATTTCAGCTGGCGGTCTGAAGAAGGCCGTTCAGTTTGTTACATTCCGAGGCCTGTAGTTCTTTGTCAACCCTGCTAGGTATATGAGAGTGTCATCTGCATAAAAGATGATCTCATTGTGTCTTTAACAAATGTATTTCATTTATTCTACAAAACAAAAGAGGCCCAATAATTGAGCCTTGCGGAACTCCGCATGTCATTCTGGTCTGCTTGGAGGCAGAGATGCTTAAGACTAATAATGATTGCAGCATGTCGTCCACTGCGTTCATTCCGTAGATGAAACTCTCAAATGTTCAGTTAGCGGATTTAGTATTATTTCCTAATTTCCAACGTCAACACTAAACATTCAAGCTGAAAACAGCTCCCGTCCTGCAGACAGCATGTAAATCACAGAAGTAAAAGTATAATGAAAACATGTAATGTTGCATTATAAGTCACTTTACTAGCAGACCTAAAGGGAGAGTCAACTATTAGAATAATATATCTTTAATATTCTGTTGCTTCCCAGTGCTTTTCTGTATGTGGTTTGTTTTAGAGTCAAAATGCTCAAACTGTTGTACTACTGGATACATCGTTAACATTGTGTTGTAGTTTATAATCTTATGTGTGATGCTGCTCCTGTTGTGTGGATAATCTTCTGCAGGCAGACAGGCAGGTCGGGGGTATTTCTGCAGAAATTCAACCCTCCCTCCAACCCACAGCTGTGATGTCACTTCCTGTGACATCCCTTCTGGTAAACGGCAGGTGGCCTTCTTTTACTGTAACTACATGCAGCCCCTTTACCCACAATGCACCCCGGTCGCTCTGCTTCTAAGAACCGGAGCTGTGCTTCCCCAGTCTGCAGAGCTGTGTGTTTGTGTGGTCAACAGAGAAACTGAAAGATGAAGAATGTTTTTATTTCATGCAACAATGAAGATGCAACTCTTTAAAAACACACAAATACGTCAATTTATGACTTTGTTATTGAACAGACAGGAGGAAATATACTGTGTGTTTAGCAGTGAAGTACTCCGATTCTTTACGTAACTTTACCAGCAAAAATCTGCATCAAAACTAAAGTACACATTATGCAGAATGGCTCCTTTGATACAATTATTATAATATTCTGTTTTCATCACTAACAAATAAAGGTGAAAGCATGCGAGAGCCACATTAAATACTTTATATACTACTGTGTGGATTAGTAGTAGTACTGCCTCATCATACAAGTATAGACTTACTTAGACTTAGAACACTTTACAGCATGTGAACAATATACGTATTATAGACACATTTAAACATGGAACAATAGAGACAACAGTCACTTATCAATCAGTTGGACATATTTTGCTGATTCACGCCTCAAATCTCTGCGTCCACATGACGTCCTGCTGCTCCTGTGCTGCACGTCGCCCGTACAGCTTCTAGTATATCGAGTTTATGAATGTAGAAAAATAAACTAAGTCACAATAAGTGTAGTAAAAAGTACAATATCCCCTCAGAGACGTAGTGAAGTAGCAGAAAAGAGCAAAGATAAGAACAAGTGATAGAAACCGTGAAGACACGGAGAGAAGCTGGGAGTCACCCCCCCCCCCCCCCTCACCTTTGTTTCTGTGGTTGCTCTGTTAGTGTGTGTGTGTGTGTGTGTGTGTGTGTGTGTGTGTGTGGAGGTTTCAGTGTGAGTCAGCATGTTGCAGAAGAAAGGAAACAAGTATTTGCATGTTTATGAGACAAAAGTATGAACTCACAACTCTGCTGCTGCTGCAACCTAACAACACCAACTGTATATATATATGTGTGTGTGTGTGTGTGTGCGTGTATACATGTGTGTGTGTATACATGTATGTGTGTGTGTGTGTGTGTGTGTGTACGTGTATACGTGTGTGTGTGTGTGTACGTGTATACGTGTGTGTGTAGGTGTATACGTGTGTGTGTGTGTGTGTGTATATGTGTGTGTATGTGTATAGGTGTGTGTGTGTGCATGTGTATACGTGTGTGTGTGTATATGTATACGTGTGTGTGTATACGTGTGTGTATGTGTATAGGTGTGTGTGTATGTGTATAGATGTGTATACATGTGTGTGTGTATGTGTATACGTGTGTGTGTGTATGTTTGTTTATTTTATATATATATATATGTATGTGTGTATGTGTATGTGTATAACTAAATATGTGTGTGTGTGTGTGTGTGTATAATTAGTACCACAGCTGTTTTAAATACATCACTATCTGCTGTATTTGGTGGTTTTTATAATAATATAACAATAATAACTTTATTTATGAAGCACCTTTCACCAGTTTTTTCTACGAGTAGCTTTTGAAAATTTTGAAATTTTGAAAAAAAAAAAGATGAAAAATCATTTAAAATCAAGAGACAAGCGAGATAAAAATCATTAAACGAATAATTAATCGATACAACAATCAACCACCAGCTAATGAAAAGCTAAAGCAGTGAGTCTGAAGACGATGCGGTTCTACTTTGTGTTTGTCAATGAGAGTTCTAAAAGACTGAAACGTTTCTAATAAAATGAACGAGAGTATATATTTTAGATGAAATCTAAATGTGTTCATATTGTGAGAGGGAAGTGAGTCTGTCTCACACACAGACGCTCAGATCGTCATCTCACCACTGAGAGAAGATGAAATGATGAGCGAGAGATAAGAGATGAAAGAAGAGAATACGTCTCAGGCTGCTCGTCTGGGACCTTTGACCTCTGACCTTTGGTTGTAGAGCTCTGAATACATAAATATATATCAATATTCAGAGCAACGGCAGTTTGAATACGATGCATTGATGTAGATTAAACGAGTTAAAAACATGCAGCAGAAACATCAGATAACAAGAAAACAATTCACTGATAATACTTTTACTTCAGTGAGGTTTTGAGTGCAGGGCTTTTACTTGCAGTGGAGTATTTTCGCAGGGCGATATTAGTACTTTTACTGCAATAAAAAGTCAGAATACTTCTTCCATCTCTGGGTGAAGTGAATCGGGGGAACTGGCCCTTTAAGAGAACCGTCATGTGAATAAAAAGATGATTCAGGCATTTTTTTTAAAGCGCATTTTAAGTAACGTTTGTTCTCCAGTGTTTTAAAGTTTCAGTGGAGATGCTGACTGTAGTGGCATGAAACACACACACACACACACACACACACACACACACGCTCGGCTCATTAACATGTCAGACAGAGATGCTCTGTGGCATTTCCACGAAGCTACGAGTTGTTTCCTGTTGCAGAGGAAGCTCTGAGTGGGTTCACAGCAGCCACACAGCGAGAGAAATAAAAGAGAAGAAGACGTTTATAGAGACAGAACAAAATATGTATTTAGACTAAATATTCATTTATTATTCATTATTAAACAAGAATCTTTTTTTTTTATTGATTTAACATTTTTCTCACTATTATTTCTTATAGATGAATATCAGAGATATGCAGAAACTAAACAGAAATTAGAATAATTCTCATTTATTTCATTAAATAATTTACATACAGATCGGATCTGAAAGTGAAGTCAAAGCTTCATGTGTTAAAGCTGCATTCTCTCTAGTGTCCACCAGGGGGCGACTCCTCTGGTTGTATAGAAGTCTATGAGAAAATGACTCTACTTCTCTCTTGATTTATTACCTCAGTAAACATTGTAAACATGAGTTTATGGTCTGGATGGAGGGGTCAATGTGATGCACTTTTTACTAAGAGAAGCAGTAAATAATAATAAAAGTGTTTTCATAATGCTTCACTATGAGGACGTTGAGTTTGTGTTCAAAAGGCTCCCAACTCATCCACAGTTCAAAGCTCTTAGAAGATATTATTAGATATATCACAAGACTAACCGTCATAATAACTTATTACAATAACTTAAAACGTATTTCATGCCTCTGCTCACATCTGGAGGACAAACTGTGCAACTACAAGCAGAACACAAAGGCTGATGGATCCATTTTAATCCAACAGTTTATTTATTAAACTATTCCACAACAATAATGAGAATAATAATAATACTCACGTATATTTATGTAGTTGATTTAGTTTTAACAGTGCTGTCAAGGTGCTTTACATAAACACACGCTGGATGTAGTGACTCCTTTTATTCACTAGGTGGCAGCAGAGTACTCAGATCAAATACAGAGAACAGAGTTCCAGCGGTGGCAGTACTTTGACTGTAGTACCCGAATACTTTAGTATTTAAAGTGCTCCTTCTGTAAAAGTACAATCAGGATGATGTAGTTAAAGACTGTGACTGTGCGTATATGTGAGGTGTAACGGAGTATAAAGTATAAAGTAACACGACAAGAAAATACTCATGTAATCATAATAAAAAAAATAATTATGATAATCATAATTATAATACAAATGATAAAAATGATAATAAAAAAAGAGTATGTAATGATAACAATGATAATAATATCAGTACAATTAATAATGGTAATGATAGTAATAATATTAATAATAAATAATAATGATAATATCTATAACACTGAGTGTGATGGCAGCGTTCTGCCACTAGGTGGCAGCAGAGCAGCTCCTGACGTGTACTGCAGCGCAATTAAACATACTTTTGTACTTTTTGTACTTTTATCTATGAATGGATCAACTCACTAAAGTAACTATAGCAGATCATTAAAGTCAATCTTTGTTTCCTGTATGAGGATGAGGTTAGTTTTACCTCCAACATTATTATTAACCATCACTGCTTATTAACGTGTTATTCATTCATTAAGACTCAAGTCCAGCAGCGAATGACGGACAGAGTGAAAGAGAGCGAGAGAGAGAGAGAGAGAGTGAAAGAGAGAGAGAGAGAGAGAGAGAGATTAAAAGAGAGAGAGAGAGAGAGAGAGAGAGAGAGAGAGAGAGTGAAAGAGAGAGAGAGAGAGAGAGAGAGAGTGAAAGAGAGAGAGAGAGAGAGAGAGAGAGAGAGAGTTGTGAGATGAAGAGAGACGCTGAAAATAAACTGACCTCTGCCCTGACAAATCTGACACCATCTGTACACACACACACGCGCACACACACACACACACACACACACACACACACACACACACACACACACACACACACACACACACACACACAGTTTTCCGTTGGTCCTGAACTCAGAGACCCTGAGAGCAGATCAGCGAGTGCTTGCTGGAGTCTATATTCATTTGTACAGTGAGAGAGACAGACAGGGAGACAGACAGACAGTTTCCATGACTGCTCTTATATTTAGGGTTTCAGATTGTCTGGAGAAGGTTTGACTGGAACAAAGAACCAACTCTGATCTTTCAAACTGGTTCCACTATCAGGCCGATCATTGATTAAGATCAGTTAGAAAAGACGAGAGTGAAAGTTCATTCTCCGTAAATAACTACATGCTGTGAAGCTATCAGAGGTTAAGTAAAAGTACTACTGTCACAGTTTAAAATACTTATAACTTAAAAATGACTGTAATGTTATAACTATTGATGCATTAATGGTAAAAGTGGACAGCCTGGTCTTTAAGATGTTTGTAGAAGGTTGAACCTGGGTTTAAGATGTTTAAACCTTAAAGTTTTAGTTTCTTGTTAAAGCAGCTCAGAAAGATCTGTATTATTATAACCTTTATTTAAATACCATTTTCTACATCTAGTTTTCCAGGATCTCCTACAGATCTGACTGGTTCATGGAGGTAAAGTAGTGTCTGAATTTATATTATACACAATAAATGTTGTGTAGAGGTTGTCATTTGAAAAGCTGCTCCGTTATAAAGTACACAGTCTGCACCGGCAACCTGAGTGAAGGCGGTTTAACATTTGGACAGTAAGTGGATATTAATTTGGACCCATAATCCCTTGCAGCAAGCCACACTCTATCAGGTTACCGGTGTGTGTGCATGTGTGTGTGTGTGTGTGAGACCGTCATGATCTCCTGCTGAGCTAGATCCAGATTTAAATAGAAACACACACACACACACACACACACACACACACACACACACACACACACACAGACATCAGAAGCCCAAACAGACGAGGATCCAGATTAACCTCCACAAGGAGACGTTCACTGACTCAGCAGCAATTGACAACTTTGTTCAGCTCATTTTCTGTAACACACACACACACACACACACACACACACACACACACACACACACACACCCACACACACACACACACACACACACACACACATATGTTCTGGTCACATTTTGGGCCGTAGGTTTTATTGCCTCGACTAAAATGTTTGTAAAACACATTGCTCCCAGTTCCATGTGTGCTTTAAAGTCGTAGTATTTACCTCGTTCTTCTCTCCTGAAACTAACTTTACAACCTGGATTAGAGACGACTTCTTGATCTATCTTTTATTTTATTTTACACACTGCATTATAATGTATGTGCTCCTTCTGTAATTCTTGGTGGGTTTAATGGAAAATCAACAAAAAATTGCCTAACATTTGTTTTTTGGTAGTTTTCCAAAGTGTGAAACGTTTGTTATCTTTAACGTCTCCTTCAAACAACAGACAGCACAGCTGAGGGACAATCGTTTCTCTGTTTGGGTCCACAGTTGTTTTGGAGACGAGGAGGAAGAAGAGAGGAAGTCGCTCACTATCGAATTAATCTCCAAAATAAACATTCCTTGTTTGTTTACACAGCTCCGCCCACTCCATCTCTGGTCAGCCAATCAGAGCGCGAGAGAGCCAGCGGAGGCACAGGTGAGTCAGCAGGTGTTTTTAAACTGCGTCATCGATACAGAACAAAACCTCTTATCTATCTGACATGTACTTGTGATGGAGTATTTGTGGTGTTGATACTTTAAGTGATATAGTTCTGATGTTTTAAAGTGTGATTTTATGAGGTACTCTACATCGTGTATTAGTACAGTAGATGTACTGCTGTGGACGTGTTAAAGACAACTAAAAGAATCAATATCGGTTTAAGTTTACGATATATTTAGAGTATGTTCCACTTCTTTACCTTGCTGACAGACCTTTCTGACGGGAACTGAAGCTGTTATCTAAAGACACCAGACTTCATTCACAAAAACACAAATTTGACCTCTCAGAACACAGGAGCTGCTAGGCTACCGCTGCTTCTATCGGTTAGTTAGTTTGTGTTATTGTGTGACTTTTGTGTTTTAACGAGTTAATTCAGATTCACTAAAGTCCCACAATAACACCAACAAACCAACCAATGGAGGCAGCAGTAGATCAGCAACTCCTGTGTTCTGAGAGGTAAAATTACTGATTTTGTGAATGGAGTCTGGTGGTACACATAAAAGTAAATTAACGTGATACTTCTTCACCACTAACCATGATGAATAAACGTCATGTGCAAAATCAACGTGTCGCCCATTAAATAGTTACATGAGCTGTAAGTTCAGGCGACCAGCTGTCAATCGCCCCACACTGCAGGACTGATGCATTATGGGTAGAACCCGCTGAACCAGCCGCCATTGAGCCAGGCAGCGGCTGCTCCTAAACAAGTTAGCCTGTTAGCTTCACGCTAGCTTCTATAATTAGCAGCCGTGTCCTTCCTGCTAATCCCCCGCCCCCTAATACGGAGCACAGCTGACATTTAATGCTTTAACCAGAACAAACATAGTTTATGTTGGTTGGTCAGTTACTAATTGATTAGTTAACCAACTGAAAATGTATCTGCAGCTATTTTGATTGATTAATCGCTTGAATCGTTTTACAACATGTATTGCTTTTCTGTTTTCTGTCACATTGTAACCATAGCTTGTTAGCTGTAAACGTAACCATAGCTTGTTAGCTGTAAACGTAACCATAGCTTGTTAGCTGTAAACGTTGTAACCATAGCTTGTTAGCTGTAAACGTTGTAACCGTAGCTTGTTAGCTGTAAACGTTGTAACCGTAGCGTGTTAGCTGTAAACGTTGTAACCGTAGCTTATCTGTAAACATTGTAACCGTAGCTTGTTATCTGTAAACATTGTAACCGTAGCTTGTTAGCTGTAAACATTTTAACTGTAGCTTGTTAGCTGTAAACGTTGTAACCGTAGCTTTTTAGCTGTAAACGTTGTAACCGAAGCTTGTTAGCTGTAAACGTTGTAACCGTAGCTTTTTAGCTGTAAACGTTGTAACCGAAGCTTGTTAGCTGTAAATGTTGTATCCATAGCTTGTTAGCTGTAAACATTGTAACCGTAGCTTGTTAGCTGTAAACATTGTAACCGTAGCTTGTTAGCTGTAAACGTTGTAACCGTAGCTTGTTAGCTGTAAACGTTCTATATTAATTTAGTTGCAAAAGAAAACTTGTTTAGTTGTAAAAACGGAACCTTCTCTTGGTAGCTAAAAACATTTTAACGCTGTAAACTTAGCTTGTTAGCTGTAAACATTGTAACGTTAGCTTGGTAGCTGAAAACCATGACTCATGAATGTAAAGTGAAAAATAAAAATGTATTATATTAAAATTAAAAATATATAATGAAATGGATTTAGATGAAATTTAAAAACTTCAAATTCTTGTGCTTTATGCGTTTATTTTAAGCATTGACTCCTTGAAAGAACAATACGCAAAGATGAACAATAAAATTGTTTTATTAATAATAATAATTTTTCCACCACAATAAAATTTAACAAAGGCTCACTAGAAAAGTGTTGACTTCTGTGTTCTGTACAGTAGATACAGTACATTGTAAAACTGGCCGCGGCGTGGCACAGCAGCGCATTCAACCCCCCCCCCCCCCTCCCCCAATATTATTCAAATTATTTTCCACATTATTTACAATTAAAATCCACAATAAAACCCAGCTGGCAAATGTCACAGAAATACAGCGCAGTTTCACGCTAACAGCGACCTCACGATAGAAGTGCGAAAAAATGAGCTAGTAGGCTACCTGGCTAGCATGGTAACGAGCTAGCAGGCTAGTTAGGCTACAGGTGCTTTCACACGTTTTTTGAATGCTACCAAGAGGTCAGTTAAAACCAGACTTCATGTTCCTGTGTGACTGCAGCCTGTTATAATAAACTTTAAAAAAAAACAAATAAAAACACTGTCGCGTGTTCTCCTTCCGTACTTATTGTGTGGAAGTTAGCTTTTCTTGTTGCCCTTCTGTTCACATGCTTTCTGCTTTCTGTCTCACCTTCTGACCCGTCTGTTTGAGCAGCTAGCTCTCAGCTAGCTTTGTAAAGGAATGCACTTTGGTAGATTCAAACCAAATGCCCTGGGTGTTAGTCACAACAATGACAACAGTAATAATCATAAAAACAATGATAACTGAGCAGTCTGAGGTACCAACATGAAAAAAGAAAGAAGTAGGGATGCACCGATTTGAGATTTGTTTATATATAAAAGTGAGATAAAATGTCGCAACGATGAACACAACGTTGTATTCTTTATGAAAAACACAACAGGTGAAAGTTAGCCCTATTTATATTTGTATTCGTTTTTACATTTACATTTAATTACATTTATGTGATAGAAAAAGAGAGTTTGTGTTGGGCTATGCAAGTACGGAAACATTCTTGTCATTAAAAGTTGTGTAGCATGTGAAAGAAGGTTATATTAAAGGTTGGTTTTATAAATTTGTGCTCACTCAAAGATAGTGTAATGAAGGACTGAATTACTTTTTTTTTTCCAATGATATCTTTGTTTCCCCGGCACAATAAGGGGAACAAAATAACAACAAAAACAAAATAAACAACATCAACACATCCCAGAATTTTACAATCGGTGCATCCCCTTGTTTTAAAAAAAACACATTAATGCTAACGGCTAGCAGGTTTAAACTTGTAACGTGCTACTAGCGGTCAGTTAGCAGTAGGCTAGTGTTAGCTTCACTGTAGAGAAAACAAACGTCAGTGCAGCAGCCAGCGGGCGGATGCTAGCGGTCGATCGGCTAGTGTTAGCTTAGCCCTGTCGTCAGCAGGCCCCGAGGCGACAGTTGGCTGATATGTGTCTGTACATTGTGCAGCCATGTTTTACAACCCCGCCCCCTCCAACACAAACGCGCACACACACACACACACACACTTTATGTCAGTGTTAATCAGTTTAAAGCTACAACATGTGGTTGGTGCGTTGGCCTGGTTCTGTAAACAATATGGAAGCACATTTCAACCAGGAAAATACAACATTAATTGTTATAGAGGACATTAAAAAATAATAATGGTAAATCAAAATTATGGGGAACTAAGTGAATATTTTAGGTATAAATGTCAATACATTTAGATTTTCTGACTAAACTATAAGATAGTGGATCAAAAATGATAATTTAGTAATTTATAGTGATGAATTTGTAAGTTAAAACAATTATTTAGTGAGTTGAAAAATCTAAATTTCAACTTATTTTGTACTATATTTTGTTTAATTATGTGTTTAGCATAAAGAGGCTACAACTTGCATCTAATCGTGCAGCCCCGTGTTGGAAACATTGTAATATCGTATCGTTTTATCCTTCCTAACTTCATTAATTTTTCTCTTGTCCTGGCAGTAATGGGCTTCCATACACACCCCCTCCAGCAGCCGCTACTTATGCTGCATTCAAGACAGCTGGGAAAATCAAGTCTCCAGCCTCTTGGCCTATATTGTTTTTATGTATTTTTATTCATATTACATCAACAGAAACAAAGCTTCAGATTTTCTATAATTAAATTCCTCCATTTTTTTATGCGTATTAGTTTGTGTTCAACTGTTTAAAACAGAACTAGATTTAGTCCAATTTTTTTGTATACTTTTGAATAATGAATTAGGTTTTTTTTGCTAACGTGGCAGTTTAAAATGAGCCGGCAGGCAACAAAAATCACTTAAATCATTGATTAACTTCATGGTCACACATGGGTGGGGGTTGGTGAGGTCAGAGGTCGCGAGGGGTTCACATGGTGTCTTTGGGCTTTTTGTCCGCCGAAAACTCACTTTTGACACGAGTTTCAATGACGTCATCGTGAAACGACACTAACTGACTTCACTGTAAATGTTGCTCTGTGTGTGTGTGTGTGTGTGTGTGTGTGTGTGTGTGCGTGCTGGGCGGGTTGTGTCATGGCGACGAGATACTGAAGGCACAAAGTTACGACTCTCAGCACTCTCTTTAAAAACAATTTAAAAAAAACACAATCAACCAATCAAAATCCTTAGAAAACAAACATAAAACGTCAGAGAAGGACCAGCAGGTAGTGTTTGTACATCATCAGGTCCTCCCGTCGTCCCATAGCTCCTCCTCCTCCTCTTCATCCTCCTCCTCCTCCTCCTAGTATGACTCGACTTCCTGTGGGTGCGTTCAGGTACAGTTGTTTTTTAATGTCGATATAGGTTTGTGTGTGAGGGAACAAGCTTTAAGAAAACCCTCTCGTTACGTCGACACACACACACACACACACACACACACACACACACACACACACACACACACACACACACACACACACACACACACACACACACACACACTGCTACATACAACACGCACACACATTCAAGTATACGGTATGAACTGCACATCATAGTAAATATGTAGACTAGATTAATAAATATTAAAATTGTTGTAAATAAATAACTCCCCACCCTCCCCGATCACATTGATAGCTCATCTAAACATTATGTATTTGTATCTCTGTCGTACACATAAACTGTGTGTACTTGTACTACTAGTACTTGTTGTGTGTAAATGGTATGTTTGATAGCATCAGGACCCAGTCACACCAGGAAGTGGCAGAGCGACTCCTTCATGTTGATGTTAGCGATAACGCTAGGAATACTGGCTCCTCCGGTTCAGTTTTCCTTTTGAAGGAGATGGGAGCGGTATCCCAGCATGCATTGCGCAAGACCCAGGCTAAGACAGGGTACAACAACAATGTTTTTTTGTTTACTGACTTCAGCGTTTCCTCTCGATGGTTGGTGAGTATTAATAATTAGGATAAACATTAAATATCTCTTTGCACCTACAATTGTTTAATGACAGCTGACTGGAGAATTAGCGCCATCAACTGGTATTAATATCTGCATGATGGTAGTGGATGCTCTTTTTCCAATTTCAATTAAAATTTGTGTGACATCTGGCTGCTGCTAACCAGCTCAATACGTTAACAAACTAAATAATTTAAGCACATTTGTATCACAACCAGGCGGCAACCTCCACGTCTGAAAAGTGAAGCCGATGCTTCATGTGTTAAAGCTGCATTCTCTCTAGTGTCCACCAGGGGGCGACTCCTCTGGTTGTATAGAAGTCTATGAGAAAATGACTCTACTTCTCTCTTGATTTATTACCTCAGTAAACATTGTAAACATGAGTTTATGGTCTCAATCTCTAGTTTCAAGTCTTCTTCAATACAGCATGATGTTCATTTAGTACATGATGGTCCATTTAGAGTCAAACAGACCATAAAGCAGGGGATGCTTTAGGGGCGGGGCTACACAGTGATTGACAGGTCTCTACCACGGCGTTGTCCCTGTTTTCATCTTTTTAACTTGAACTCTTTCACAGTGTGTTTTTTACTTCATCAAAGTTAATTGTAACATTTTGGTCGCTTAAAAAACGTCTTCATTCAGCGTTCGGTTGTACTAAGCTCCGCCCTCTCGTGTCACTAATGGTTGCAAAAAACCAAGATAAGTGACGGTTAAAAACCAAGATGGTGGACATCACGGTGACTACGTCCACTTCTTCTATACAGTCTGTTGTCACTAACTAACCGCAACACACACTGATGTGACTGGACCCTTTATTCATGATGTCATTATTTGTTAGTGTATTTTAGTGGATATGTTTAGTGTCTTAAATTCTCTCAGAAGTGTTTATTACGTTGAGAGAAACCCTGAATTGAAACTGAAGCACCGTCGACTATCAGTCACATGCTAACGTAGCGTTAGCTACAGAGGTTCTACCTCTATGTGACCGTAGATATTGTGAATGTGCTGCTCACGAGGCTGTAGTCCCAAAAAAAACTACAATATCTTCACCCTTGAAGTCTAAATGATCAAATCTTTGCACTCTTTATTTGAAGACATTCAGCTCTGGATGCTACGTCGCCTTTTTCCTCCTCATCTTACTTCATTCTTTTCTTTTCATTTAACAAGAATTCATGAAAGTAATCATTTAAAAATGGCTATAAATTGTCTTTAAAATTGTCCTGAATGGCCAGAAGTAGTCTGTCAATTACACAGACAACCATCATATTGTTATTTTAATCTTGTTTTTGCAGTCATGACCGGTCAAATACATCAGTGTTAACTTTCCTGAGTCAGAAAGTATTCACTTAGTTTAGCTAATTAAATACTAGCGGGCACACAGTTTAATTATTTCTGACTTTGGTTGCTTACATTTCTTTTCTTATCAAAGCCCTTTTGATTTTAACATGACTTATAACTTGTCCATAAAACTGCCTTTTGCTCGTCTCTATCTTCACAGCCATTTTGCATCCCTAATAATCAGATTTGTTTAGTTAAATAGGGAACAAAATGGTGTGACGTAACCCAAACATACTTTTTTCAGCTCCCTTCTCTTCCTGCTAACCTTCTGAAAACTAAAAAAACAAAAACGCTTAAAAACTCTAAATCTGTGCTTCGTAAGGCTGGGCAGTGCTAACAGGCTATGGCTAAAGAAAGGCTAAGGCTAGCCACCAGACTGCCAAAAAAAGGCAAATAGTTAGCCAGCTATGGCTAGCTGACTGATTTAAAACGTTTGTAAATTGGTAGCAAAGTGACACCTTAACACAAACAAATAAACTGTCTAACAACTAACCAGTGGTTATTAGCCAGCTAACAGTTAGCCAGCTGACAGGCACTAAGCTAGCATGGTAGCAAAGGCTAGCTACACACTGTAAAAACAACAGCTAGATAAGAAAGTTAGCCAGCTAACAGGTTGATGGTTCAGTTAGGATTGTGCCCCACCTATGTTCCCCTAAACTGAAACGTAACAATGATTTCATAGTGATACGAGACAAAGATTAATATGCTAATCTTTGCGTTTTTTTGCAGCTGTTACATAAGTATTACAAGGATATATCCGACTTGTTTGTCAGCAGATAAAACCTTGTAAGACTAAGATTATATAAGAAAGTTGTTTTTGGTGTCGATTTGTCAGCTTACACAAAAGATTCTGTGGTAAAAACATAAAAAAGAAGCTTTGTTCCCTCCGTCAGCACCATGTTTGTTGACGTGTTTTTGAGTGTTTGGAGCTACAGAGTGGAGTGAGCTGATTGTCTGAGCAGCCTCACAATCATTTAAAAACCTGCGTGGTCACTTCCTGTCTCGCTGCTCTTGTTTTGTCTGAGAATTTGAGGAGGCTGAACGCGTCCCACTCTGTCAATAAAAGTTTTCCTTCAGCTCGGCTTTACATCCCAGCCCTGGAACACCCCGTCGCTACGTTTTCCACGTTCGTGTCCTGAACGCACCCCCCCCCCCACCCCCCAACAACAACGACGCCACGAAGACCAGCGTGAAACAAACAAAGCACTCCTTTAAAACCGGACGAACCAGGTTTTATTCCGGCTGGTTTGCTCACAGCTTTCACCAACTCCCACCACAGCGAGCGTGGAGGGGGGGGGGGGGTGCGGTCACTCTCAGCTGACCAGTTTGGGCAGCACCGTCCTGGGCTGGATGTTTCCGTTGGCGTCGGTGATCGCTGCCAAGTTAGTCCTGGTTTTGGAGGAGGAGGAGGACATGGTGGTTGAGGAGGAGGTGGCGAGCTTGGATATGGAGGTGACGGCGCCGTCGGTGGTGGCGCGTTTGGAGGAGGATGAGGAGGTCTTTTCCACTGCGGTGGTGCCTGTCGGCGGCTTGGGGAGTCGCCTCCTCAGCCACAGGTGGCGCAGCGCCTGACTGGGCGTCATCCTGAGCGCCGGGTCCCACTCCAGACACTGCTTGAGGAAGTCCAAGAACAGCGGGTCGTCGCCGCCCTTCAGCGCCACGCTCCAGTCCTTGCTGCCCGGCGCGCCGCGTACCTTCCCGCGCCGCGAGCGGCCGGCGTTCAGCACGGTGGTGCCGTCGGGCAGCGTGGTGACGGTGCAGTACCGCGGGTAGCCTTTAGACGACACAAAGTTCTTGGCTCTCTTGGAGGCGTCCAGGAGCTTCTGGCCGGGCATGCCCACCAGCTCGATGATGCACGCCAGCTGGTCGGCTTCGTCTTCGCCCGGCAACAGCGGGTAACCGGTCAGCAGCTCGGCCAGGATGCAGCCCAGAGACCACATGTCGATGGGCATCCCGTACCTGGAGCCTGGAGGGCAACGATTGAACAGTTAAATCTGGATTCATCAAAAGTGATTAATTAATACTTAACATTCCCACCGATCATTTCTCAATCACTTCGTTAGGTTTAATAAAAGATCGTGAAATACTTGGTTAGGTTTAATAAAAGATGATGAAATACTTAGTTAGGTTTAATAAAAGATCGTGAAATACGTAAGTTAGGTTTAGAAAAAGATCGTGAAATACTTAGTTAGGTTCAGGAAAAGATCGTGAAATACTTAGTTAGGTTTAATAAAAGATCGTGAAATACTTAGTTAGGTTCAGGAAAAGATCGTGAAATACTTAGTAAGGTTTAATAAAAGATGATGAAATACTTAGTAAGGTTTAGGAAAAAATTGTGCTTTGGGTTGAAATAACTGCAGAAGTGCTGTAACAACAACAACAACAACAACAATTGCGCAAGTTACGTGAAAAATAAATCAACGTTGACTTCTCGTTTCACACGGAGAACGAACAACGTCCTCCTGGCTTAAAGATCACTGTTTTTTAAGTGGATGACATACAAAATAATTTAGTGGAATATCAACGGATTACATTATTATGATTATCTTGTTGTTTTAGCTGCGAATGCTGGAGAACATCCTGGTAAACTTACCTAGAATGACCTCCGGCGCTCTGTAGAACCTGGACTGGATGTAGGTGTAAACTCTCTGATGTTCATAACAGCTGGAACCAAAATCTATGACCTGGAGACAGAAATGACTGTTTTAACAGAAGGATTATAATAGACACAAAGAGGTAAAAACACCATTTCGCCGTCCCACCTTGATGCCGCTGCGTCCCTGCTGCTTCAGCAGGATGTTCTCCGGCTTCAGGTCGCAGTGGATGATGCGGTTCTTGTGCAGCGAGTCCAGACACTGTAGGATGGAGTGGGCGAACTTCCTGACCAGCGGGAGGCTGAAGCCCTGGAACTTGTTCTTCTTGATGAGCTCGTACAGGTTCATGCTGAGCAGCTCGAAGGTCATGCAGATGTGGTTGCGGAAGGTGAAGTTCTCCAGCATGTGGATCACGTTCATGCTGGAGTCCTTGTCCTGCTTCCTCAGGTGCTCCAGGATGCGGATCTCCTCCGCCGCCTGCCGGTGGAAGCGCTTCTCGTTGCGGACCATCTTCAGGGCCACGTGGGTCTGAGACCGGTGGTCGAAGGCCTTCACCACCTGGGGACGAGCAACACGGCCGTCGGTCATTCAACACATGCTACAGAATAAACTATTAATCTAATGCTGTGGTCAATTCTACGGATGATGGTATTCAGATGAGAGGAGAGGAGGAACAACAGGAGAGGAATGGAGGAGGAGGAGGATTGACAGGAAAGGAGATGAGGACCATCAGAGGAGGAGAAGAGCAGGAGGGGGAGGAGAGGAGGACCACAAGAAGAGAGGAGAGGAGGAGGATAAGAGAAAATCAAGAGAAGACAGACGAAGAGGACCATCAGAGGAGAGTAGTAGTACATCACTAGTAGTACTACTAGTAGTACACCAGTAGTAGTACTGTTACTACCTGTCCGAAGCTGCCCTTGCCGATGACTTTAAGGACTTCGTAGCGGTAGGAGATGTGGTCGTGAGGAATGTGGATGTAGGATCCCTGATCGTCGTCGTAGCCGCCGTTGTTGGCTCCGCCCATGACCCCCGACCTCTTCTTAGCATTGGGACCCACGAAATACACTGAAGGGAAGAAGAAGAAGAAGAAGAAGAAGAAGAAGAAGAGCGTGATGACTCACCGATCACATTACTGATTAGTTATCTGTTGGGAGGTTCAGCGCTGCTCACCTTCCGGGTAGCTGAACACCTCGTGGTGCTCCAGAGACGACATCTTGGACATGAACTGCTTCATGGCCTGCTCCGGGGACAGGAAGGACGGCTTCGGCTTCACCTCCGCCGACTTGGTGGAGGAGGCGCTGCCCTGCCGGCAGTGGTGGGGGGACTCGGGGGCCAGGGGGGGCTGCTGCCTGTCTGTCTGCCTGTCCGGCAGAGGGAGGCCCGGCCTGGTGGAGCCCAGAGGAGCCAGACCGTTGGGCTGGGAGGTCAGAACGGGACGCTTGTTGGTGTTCTCCTCGTACAGATGAGAGGCCGACTGGACGGACTCAGACATGCTGGCTTTAGAGCCTCCCTGAGGAGGAGGAGGAGGAGGAGGAGGAGAGTGGTTATAGGAAGAGGAGGAGGAGGAGAGACTTCAAGAGGAGGAGCAAGGAGACACATGAGGAAAGACATGTGAAATTCAAACCTGAAGAACAAACTATGAACGGTTTGGTGAACGATGTTCTTGAACACAACACCAGAGCCTCTCTGATCATTAATAAATAAACAATGTGTCACCTGGTTCACTCTAATCAACAATAACAGACAGACAGACAGACAGACAGCTGTCTCTCTGTCTCATTGTGTCATCTCACTCAGTGAGTCACTCCCTGTCGCTGTGGTGACCAGCACACCTGGGTCCTTTCAGATAAGACACACACACACACACACACACACACACACACACACACACACACACACACACACACACACACACACACACACACACACACACACACACACACACACACACACACACACACACACACACACACACACAGCAGGTCTTTGAACTGGGCGGCGCTGTGTGTACGAATGGCTACAACAGAGTATTATTTTAGATTATTATTGATTAATCTACCAATAATTTTCTACACTAAAATAAAATATTTGAATAAAAAAAAAGAATATAGAATAATATCAAAATTATAAATAGATATTGTGGAGTAAAGAAAAAATGAATTCATACATAAAAATATTTAAAAAAATGTTTAAGTCTGATTAATCAACACTTCAAATTGCGTCTTTTATCCAAAAAACTGCGAAAAATCTAAATATATTCAGTTTAAAGTTTTAATAAACAGGAAAGCAACAAATACTTTTGTTATTATTTAAGCTTTATTAGATTCATTTATCATGATTATTATTAAATTGTTTCCTTTCTGTTGCTTCAGCTGTAAAACGGACAAACAGTCCTTTTATAATCATTTATTAATCGTACTAAAGGTACTAAATGTACTAAATATTTGATTTGATGGATTGGTCACATTGTGCTTTCTCTTTACAGTAATTAATCAAAAAATAACTGATAAAGAAGATATAATAAATAAATAACATCTTACGGGAAAAAAGCCTGCTAATGCTAACAGTCACTCTGGAGTTAATGGAGTAAACAAATGCTGCATCAGTTCCTTTAAACCATTAGTCCGCTGTGTGTGTGTGTGTGTGTGTGTGTGTGTGTGTGTGTGTGTGTGTGTGTGTGTGTGTGTGTGTGTGTGTGTGTGTGTGTGTGTCCGTCCTTCACGCCACCCTATAAACCAATCAGCTGTTTAAAGCCTCCCGGAGCAGAGGGCTATTATTAGCCGCGTGGCTACAGCCGACTGTTCCTGCTGCTCAGGCTCATATACAGGAGTTTCACCACGCTAACGGCATGCTAACACGCTAACGGCAGAACAAAAAAAACAAAAAAAACAGACTTAAATCAGCGGAGCAGACGGCAGTGAAATGTCTAAAGATGCTGAGTTTGAAAAATGAAGGAGCTACGTGGAGCTCGGCTTCCCTGAAAGCTGTATTTATACGTGTATTTATATGTGTATTCATACGTGTATTTATACGTGTATTCATACGTGTATTTATACGTGTATTTATACGTGTATTCATACGTGTATATTTTGCTGGACCCGCTGGAGGGAAGGGAGGCACGGGAGAACCAGAACCAGGACTGAGAGGGTTCAGACTGTCAGACCTGCTGCAGTAAAATGAGGTGTTTTCTAAAGCGCTCAGAGACACTACCACTTTAGTCCACAGGGGGCGACAGAAACAACACAACATGAAAGCTCTTTGTGGTAGCTTTAATCTAAAATTTCTCTTTAGATCCTTTGTATTTTGGGGACTCGGTCGGTTACAAACGACTGAGGACGACAGAGTGAAACGTGTTCGTACCGTCAGGACGTTGTGGTTGTTGTTACGAAGTCGCGGCAGCGCGACAGGCGTCGTCGTCTGAGAGCCACCGTGACCCGGAGAGAAGACCGGCTCGCCCGCTTTGCCTGGAAACAAAACAGAAGAAATCATTCAGAGGAGCAGAACACCAAAGTAAAAGAATCAACTACAATACAACAACAAACACAAGAGTAAAAATACAAAGTGTATAAGAAGTGAAACTAACACCAGAAACTAAATATAGTCGTACTGGTATTGTGTGTTTTTCAGTAGAAGAAAGTAACTAAGTACATCTACTCAAGTGTACTTAATTGCAATTTTGAGGTACTTGTACTTCCATAATATGCTATTTTATACTTCTACTCCACTACATCTCATAGTATTTTTTACTGCACCACATATATTTCACAGGTTTAGTTCCTTTGTTTTTACAAACAACATATGATCGACTTATCAAATATGTTGTTACAGATCAAAACATCCCAGAATAGTGAGTACTTTTGCTACTTTAAGTACATCTTACTAGTAATACTTTTACTCAAGCAGAATAGTGAATAGTAACAGTAAGTAACAGTATTTTCACAGTGTGGTACGGTTCTTCTTCTCAGCATCTTAACTGCTAATTCAAACCCGGCGTTTAGCGTAGCTTAGCACAAAGACTGGAAGCGGGGGGAAACCGCTAGCGTGTTCTTGATACATTTCTTATACATCGAACAGAAGAGATCTAAAAAGAGCTCCGAGTAGCAGACGACATGACGGAGAGTGTCAGCCTCTCAGAGGACATGATGTGTCCGTCGATTGCCTGCCCCCCCCCCCCCCCCCCCCCCCAACATACCAAATATCACATGACATGAACACCACCTAAAGAGGTTAGTGTTTCGTAACAGGCATATCAGGAACGCCCTCGTCAAGCTCCCAAAATACTGGAAAGTGTCTGGAATCCTCCGACAGACGGCTGTGTTTTCATAGAGAGACGTGAGACCAGATTTAGACCGTTATGTTAGAAATGTGTCGGCATAACGTGGCCTCTGGAACTCTATTTCTACTGAAACGAGTGCGTAGAAGCAGGTTGTTTGAACACTGGGAAACCTGAAGGCTACAGACGTCCTTCACGCTGCCAGTAGACGAGTGTGTCTTCATGTTTTTATGTTTTCACGAAGAAAATAGATAAATACAAGACGGTATTTATTATTCCTGTGTAGTTTGAATGCGTGCGGGTTTAACAGGTGTACCTAATAAAGTGGCCGCTGGCTGTTCATCTTAACTGAAATGAGGTGAACCGGCCACAGACCCCCTTATGGACCAGACTGACCCGGTCTACGGAGGAGTTCTAACAGCCTGATAATCCTCCACGTCTGCGCCTCGCTTCCTTTGTCCTTCGACCGCGACGTGACAACACCGCGAAGGGTTAAAGATCTGATTAGCGATGATTAGTTTTGTACTTTAAACCGTTCTTATCGGGTTCGGCCTCACAATCGCAACCCGACACAAAACAACACAACACCACTTCAGAGAAAAAGAACATTCTCCGTTCTCCGTTCTGCAGAGCAGAAAGTGACTTCTTCCAAAAGTTAATCGTATTTGTTAATTATTTCCTACTTCAAAGGACTCTCAACACTTTTGAACGCCGCCTCTAAAAATTCTATTAAACTGAATTTAAAATGAATTTCCAGCACAATTTGACTCCTCGTCAGGTACATAGTTATTAACATATAATCTATAATATTTTGGAGCATTTATGCATCAGATCAAACTCGTTTTTTTCTTTCTTTTGAATGTTAAAATTCTTACGTTTGACTCTAAGCTAGAGTCCGATGTTAAACTGGGTCTTTAAAATGTAAAATCTTAAATCTTAAATGCATATTGAGACACAAAACATCAGCCATGCATAACAAAAAGACAAAATACACAAATAGACCACAACAAGCTAATAATAAAACGCGTTCCATCACGTCTTTGTGGTTGGATATTTGTCCCGCCCCTCCTCCACTGTGATTGGACGGCTGGGAAACATGTGACAGTGACGAGCTCAGCGTTTTAACATCACAAACAAACGTCAAACATGCACCCCTTAAGGATGAGTATCAGTTCAAAAATGTTATTATTATTATAAATTATTAATTATCAATTCAAATAGTTAATAGTATAAACACTTTATTTTCTTAAATGTTGACTTTTGAGAGCCGTGGTTTGGAGTTTTCTCTTAAAAACGGATTTAATTGACTAATCGATGAACCGAACGACGGATGAAGCTTTAAGACCTCTGACGACTACAGAACCGTCTTCACCTGCTGCTCATGTGCACAGACACACCTGAACCTGAATGAATATAAAACCCTCACAGGCCACCGTCCAGCTGACGCTCTCTGCTCTCTAATCTCTAATCTCACATTAATCCCGCTAACGAGCGCTAACGAGCTGGAACACCGTGACGCAGCAAACTGCTGCATCAGCACAAAACAACACGCGCCGTAATCTGACCGACGAGCAATACGTCGATATAGCATATATATATATTAGTTATTAATAAGTCTATACAGTATATTATATTAGTTATTAATACGTCTATACAGTATATTATATTAGTTATTAATACGTCTCAATACATTCTGATGGTTATATGTTCTTATATGTTATTATTATTATTATTAAACGTTCTATAAAACGTTATAAAACGTTTTCTCTCCGTAACTCAGAAATATTCAGTTTACTGTCAAAGACGACTAAAGAAACCAACAATATTCACAATAAAGAAGCTCGTGTTAGATCATTTTTACTTGTTTTTCCTTAAAGAATTACTCAAAACAGTTTGCGATTAATTTAATATTTGATAATTAATCGTTGCGGCCAAATACAACAGTGGTACGATCTCATTGTCGTGTTTTTAGCTCTAAAAGTGACACGGAAACACATTTAAACTGCTGTTATCACAAACAATCAGCTGATGTTTGCAGATAAACAAGTTGTATTCTCTCCATTGTTATGTATACTTGACCTCCTTCAAATATTCATATTTTAGTTGCATTATCATTATTATATCGTCACCGACTCATCTTATGTTTAGTAAGAATACCAAACATAAACTAATATTGTAGTTATTATAATAAAAATGAGATCAGCCTGAAAACCGGTTGTGCAGTATTTTAACGACAGTGTACTCTGTACTACTGTACTCTGTACTACTGTACAGTACATGCTGATAAAGTACCAGGAATCCGTGCTGCAGAGAGCACGTTGCAGTACCCCCCACCCCGACAGTTGCACGCCAACAGGGTGGAAACGCGGCGCGCTGAATGTGAACTCGACACCGAGCTGGGAATGCCAGAGCGCCCGGAGAGCTCGCCCGGCATGCTGCTCGACAGGACGGGCGGGTAGAAAAAAAATGTGCAGCAACGTGACTGCACACACATGCAGCGGGGTCACAAACTCACTGAAAGGAATGAACTACAGAGTCTAGAAAGTCAACGCTTCATGTGTTAAAGCTGCATTCTCTCTAATGTCCACCAGGGGGCGACTCCTCTGGTTGTATAGAAGTCTATGAGAAAATGACTCTACTTCTCTCTTGATTTATTACCTCAGTAAACATTGTAAACATGAGTTTATGGTCTCAATCTCTAGTTTCAAGTCTTCTTCAATACAGCATGATGTTCATTTAGTAAATGATGGTCCATTTAGAGTCAAACAGACCATAAAGCAGGGGATGCTTTAGGGGCGGGGCTACAGAGTGATTGACAGGTCTCTACCAGAGACGTATACGGCGTCTCTACGTCACTCCTCCTCAGTCCAGACATGGTCACTTCCTGTTCACTGGTTGCAAAAAAACAAGATGGCAACGGCCAAATAACCGAACTGAAGGCTTCAAAACATCCACAAACCACATCTACTAAACTCAAACTAAAGATGCACCGATTTAAAAAACAAAATGTAATGATTCAGATTTTTTCAGATTGAGATCTACAAACTATAAACGACAGCAAGGTTTCAAACTAACTTCTTCATTAACCACAGCAAGAAAACATGTTTCAACTGTCGTGAAATCAGCGTAAACTGTCAAAAAAGCCTCGATGTCATCCTTCTGCTTTGTTATCGTCATAGTGGTAGTTTGCATTAAACATCTACAATAAACGTAGACAGCCGGTGAATGATGTCGTCTGTGTTTAAATAAATACGTTTGTCTACAATGAGACACACATAATACTACGTAGTGGACTAGTGGTGGTCACATGGTAACCTCTGGCAGTAGCCGCGTTTACATGATAATAAAATACATTTACATTAACGTTCAGGGTAAATAAAACGGGGTAGAAGTGACAACATGGCTTCTTTTTATGATGAGGAGTAAAAATATACATTTGTGTCTGAAATACTGTAAGAATACTAATGATTAAAATTACAGTCGACCACCAGAGGCAGAACTCGTTTTGAGGATATATATTACAGGATATTCACCCTTTGTTTCTTCATAACACATGTAATACTTGACTTGTTTCTTTACAGGGTTTGTATAAAGGTGATAAAGAAAGCCATGAAAATGAGAGATGGGTTTTTGCCATTTGGAAGAGTCGGTTGTGTACGAAGACATTCACGCCAGATGTAACGTGTGATTGCAAAGTTTAACCGCGGCGTTAAACGCCGGGGCGTCATGGTGGCCATGCGGTTTAAATAACAAGTTACCGTAACGTCCACAATGCAAAGGATCTTTGCTGCGTTTGTGGACTGCCATGAAATTCGGTGATTCCGCCATCGCTATCATGGATTACAGTCATCGCCATGTTGTTTTTTTGGTAACCAGTGAACAGGAAGTGACCATATCTGTACTGAGGAGGAATGACGTAGAGACCTGTCAGTCACTGTGTAGCCCCGCCCTAAAGCATCCTCTGCTTTATGGTCTGTGTGACTCTAAATGGACCATCATTTACTAAATGAACATCATGCTGTATTGAAGAAGACTTGAAACTAGAGATTGAGACCATAAACTCATGTTTACAATGTTTACTGAGGTAATAAATCAAGAGAGAAGTAGAGTCATTTTCTCATAGACTTCTATACAACCAGAGGAGTCGCCCCCTGGTGGACATTAGAGAGAATGCAGCTTACTGCAGTTTCTTACAAGTTATAGCTCGATACATATGGTAATACAGATAAGCTAAAAACTAGCCAATGATACTGACAAAGCTAATATATATATATATATATATATATATATATATATATATATCGATCCGGCTCTAATCGCTATCAACTATTAAACTATCATAAGCATGAATACTAATGTACGGCCTAATAATAAGCTCCCTAACAGCATTAGCACGTGTTTGTCAAGCTACTACAATAATAAATATATAATAATATAACAATATATATATTATCTATAATATAATATAAATATAAATAAAATAAATAATATAATATATTATAATATATAAAATATATATATTATAATAAAATAAAATCATTATGCTGACTTTAAAAAACAGAAAACAACTGACTGAACTGAGCCTTGAATCTGTCTCTCTGTGGAGCTGGAGGCCAGAAACCAACAACACACGCTGAAAAACCACCAAATATCACCAGAAACCGTCGCTTTACGCACAAAAACAGCTAGAAAACATCGACGGCTATTCTACAGCCACCAAACACAGTTATAACACAGTTATTAAGGCGTGATAAACCGAACATAATAAACACACACACGGTGTAAAAGCTGTTTCTGCTGTTGTAGCTGTCACTTCTATAAATAAACCCGACAGACGTTTGGAGCTACTTCCACAGGATCATTAACAGCTTCTCCTCTTAGCCATTACACACCAAAAGATTAAAGATGATTTAATGAGCAGATAAAAGAAAGGCTGTTTCTATTCTGTTAGCTAGTGTTTTGTTTTAATCCGTCTTCAGTTATTACGTTTAAGTTAACGCTAGGTTAAATGAGAACCGGAGGACGAGATCAGCGGTGTGTCCTCGCTACACTGGCCGGGCTCAGACGCCCTCAGGCCGGCTACAGAGGCTGTGCTCACCCGTTGGGAGGACCGAGGTTCCGGGCTTCTTGGTTAACATGGCGGCCGCTCCTCTCCTCTGGACACAGACGGACGGGGACGGGACGCCTCCTCTTCAGCTCCTCCTCTTCCTCCTCCCTCCTCTTCCTCCTCTTCTTCTTCTTTCAGTTCATTGGCGGACTACAAACCAACGTTTAAGGTGCATACCGCCCCCTACTGGTCCGGAGTGTGTACCGTCATGACTTTATGACATCATTTCAGCACAATAATAATGTGATTGAGTCCTGTATGTCCCAACCTTAATCTACTGAAAGTAGCATCTGCTTTTCTACTTCTATCACTTCTCACTCTGACTGACGTCTGAATGTTGTTATCATTTATACCCTTATTGTCATTATTCAAAATTTGCTGCCAAGATGTCATAATTCTTCGCCGTATGACTGGTTTTGCTTCTGACCTCCCAAAACAAATGTCTAAAAATATCATTGTTGTTTAATGCTCATTTGGCAAGTTTATCTGAAACCTCATTTCCCTCTATTCCACCGTGAGCCGGTGCCCAACAGAGACGTGCATCTATTCCTAAATGTTGCGAGTTCAGTAATGACGCGTAAACTTCAGTTAAACATACTCTCGTTCTGTTCTTTGTGTTGCAGCTGCAGAATGTGAACATACAACTACGTCCATTGGTTTAACTGAAGACTGATGATTACTGCTGTGTACACGGATAACCTGTTTGTAATTATTTTAACAATTCCTTTGATGAATTCTGGAATGTATACGCCCACTCCTACATGATTATCATCTCCCCCTCCTTCTCCTCGTTCTTCTTCTTCTTCTACTTCTTCTTCTCCTTCTCCATATTCTTTTGTTTTCTTCTTCTTCTTCTTCTAATATTGCTAATGGTACAATTATAGCATATTCTACCGCTATAGTACAAGTATAAGATAAAGTATAGAATAGTATAGTACTATTGTATAATATAGAATAGTAATTTACAGTATAATGCAAGTATTATATAGTATAGTATAATATACTGTAGTATAGTTTAATATAGTAGTAGAGTATAGTAAACAGGATAATATAGTACTGTTGTATACTATAGAATAGTAAAGTACAGTATAGTATTAGTAGAGAAGTAGAGTCATTTTCTCATAGACTTCTATACAACCAGAGGAGTCGCCCCCTGGTGGACACTAGAGAGAATGCAGCTTTCAGAATAAGCTTCATTCTGCAGAACCGGAGGTTGCCGCCTGATGCAACATTTTTATACATTTTTTTAATTACAATTCTGCCCAGATCGTACACATTGCACTTATTAAAGCTATTTTCAGCAACAGTAATGTATTAGCATCTGTAGCAATAAGTAGTCAAAGGCTTTGTCAAACTATTAACATTAATCAAACTGCAGGAAACCATGTCAACAATACTGATTCTTCTCAGTACATTACCAATAACACCAGTGATACTCACCACCGTGTGCCGTTTGAACCACAGAGACAATGATGCTCAAGCTGTTCTTCATCTCCAGTATTTCCCGTATGAGGACATCATCACTTACACAAACTGTGTGATTGTTTATTTGGCTGCTTGGAGACCAACAGTGTGTTTACATCAGAGACACAAGAGAGCGGTCTCTGTGTAAAGTGTGCGTGGTCTCAGGTTTCACAGCTTTTAGTGAAATTACAAAGAGACTTATGTAACACGTACACATTCAGGGCAGCAGAAATGAATACAGAATGAAGCACAGAACATGACCTCACCTTCTTTTTAGGTGATAAAACAGGATGGTTTACTGAGAGATTTGAGATGGTTTTACTCTGCAAAGTTACCCAGAAAACCATGCATGGACCACCAAAAGTGGGCCAACCAGGCATAGGGACTCAATGGAGGGTCTAAGTTTGCATTAAAAAAATAAATAAAACTTTTACACGCTTGCTTGCTTAGTTTCCAATAATATTTGTCATCTCCATTGTTTACTAAATGATAGAAAACTGGTTTCTTAATGAAATAAAAGGTTGGAAACCACTGAACTATTGGTGACCAACCCCTCACATGCATGTAGGGATTTATTTTATTTTCTGACTGATATTGAATGCATCAGTCTTTTTTTATTCAGCAATTAACTATCCTGAAAATGATAAACAAAGAGCATTAAAATCCTTTAATCACTGGATCTTTTAAAAATAAAAGACGTATACAAATATGGACCTTTTAAGCTGTGGATGATGTCAGGTGAATGATTGTTATTTTAATGGGGGAATGAAAAAGTGATAAAATACCGTCATTTAGACTGAACTAGACTGCCAGCGGTTTGGATGCGCTAAAACCAATTATTTATTTCTATTATTGTGAAAAAGAAAGCTGACCGGAAGTCGGTAAGCTTTTCAAGAAGTTCAAAGATGGCGGCGGGACGAGGGACGTTTTTACCGAGTTACCTGGAGGGTCTGAGGAGGAACCCCAACGCGAACTGCGGCCAAACGGCTCCGGCGAGACCACTAACGTTTCGTAAACCGGGTCCGGGCGAAGGAGAGTCCGGGACGGGTGGTAACAGTCAAACGGACGGAAAGAGGAAGAAGAACCAGCCAACGGCAGCGCCATGTTCGTTTAGCGGGAACGGTCTCAGGTGACAGCAACCAATTAAGGACGAATTTACATATCTTTGAATAATTACATTATTTTATATATATATATATATATATATATATATATATATATATATATATATATATATATATATTCTTTTTTTTGTATTTTTAACCCAGATGGCCAGAAACGAGAATAAAGGGATATAAATTTCGCCAAATTGTAACTTCTCAATCTGAAGAAAACTTAATGGAAAGGTAAGATACGTTTATTTATTTATTTATATAAATAACTTAAGTATGAACATTAATACTTCACTGTATCGTTACACAGGTACATAGGTGACTACACCTTTTGCTTTCATATATATTCACCTATAAATACACTGATAGCGGAGGAATCCGAGCTAGGCTAGCGGCTAATCCAACTCGCCCAGCCATACCATCCATTATCATGGCTAATGTGCGATCCTCGGACAATACAATGGATCACATACGACTGCTGAGGGCGGCGCAGCGCGACGTGAGGAACTGCTGTGTGCTTCTTTTCACGGGAACATGGCTAAATGACAACATCCCCGACTCCGCTGTGCAACTGGAGCAGCTAGCATGCTACCGAGCAGACGGAGCCCTTGTTACAGGAGGAACGACGCGCGGCGGCGGGGTTTGTGTTTACATCCGCGATGCGTGGTGTCGGGACGCTGCTGTGGTATGTAAACACTGCTCACCACGTGCTGTCCTTTCTATCTGCCGAGGGAATTTACAGCGACTCTGACCAGCATACAGACCAAGAGTGAAAGTCTCCAGACCGGTTCTGAAGCAGGTACGGGTGTGGCCAGAGGGGGGCCTCCTCCGCTCTCCAAGACTGCTTTGACACAACAGACTGGGGAATGTTCAAGCAGGCAGCCACATACAACAACCACACAGACACTGAGGAGTACACAGACGCTGTTACTTCTTACATGAGTAAGTGCGTTGATGATGTGACCCATATAAAAAACATCATCACTCGGGCTAATGGCTGACGGGGGAAGTGCATCGGCTGCTGAGGGCCAGAAACAACGCCTTCAGAGCCGGGCATGAAACCGGCCTGAGAAGAGCGAGAGCCAGCCTGTCCCTCGGCATCAGGAACGCAAAGCAGGAATACTCCGTTTGTTCAACTCCTCCGTATGTTCGGTACTGAGAAATTGACAATAAAGCTGACTTTGACTTTGATACATGGGTGATAGTGTGTTAAAGATAAAGATGGGATAAACATTTATTTAAATGAGATAAAACATGCTAAGGCTCAATTTAAATAAATATAATGTAAGTTAAGTAAAAACAAACTAGGGAGCAGTCTCAAAGTTGTATTAGTAGTAGTTATATATTTTATTTTTTTATCTTTCTTGAAAACATGAAATTGAAGTTTTACTTTGGTAAATTGTACATGTATTGATGTAAAACTTTGCAGAAATATGAAATTAATTAGAAAATACTATTTTTCATATATTTTTTTGTGAACCTTATGAGAAGAAACATTAGCCAGTAGAAGTTTATATAAGCTCAGCTTAAATCTTTTATTTTTCTAAATGTTCCAGATTTATAGACTTAATGTAAAGTTTTACTGACGATGTTTCTCCAATATTCAGTAGAATTTGTGTTTCTAGTCTCTGATCGTGTTTCATTGTAAACAACCAATCAGAGGAGAGCTAGTAACGTTAGCAGCACCGCTAACGGCTAGCCAACAAGGTTCACTTCAGTTACACTATGATGCCTTCAGGCTCTGCTCAGTGAACATGAGTACTGGCTGAAGGTACATTATAACGTTATCATGATGTGTTCACGTGTAATCTGTAAAATGTATTTTTGGTGATAAACTTGAATAAATGCAGTAGTTTGAAGGAAATGTCTATTTTGTGGGAGTTTGACTGAATTTACTAGGAAATGAACTGCATTCTATCCAGTAATACTGTTTAACGTTGAGATGACTTTCTCTCCAGGCTGCCGTCTGAGATTCTACTAAAGATTCTGTCGTACCTGGACGCCTCCTCGCTGTCCTGCATCAGCCACGTCAGTAAAACCTTCCACCAGCTCGCCGACGATGAGTAAGTCAAACAGTTCATATGGTGTCACCGTTTTATCCCGTCAATTGTATAAATATATATGTAAATAATTTTTATTAGGAAGGTTTCAAATCAAACTATAATGTTTCTACTGTGGCTTCTTCACAGTAAACACACAAGATTCCCCTGTTTCATGCCTTACTTTGAAAAGATCAGGTAAAGGGCTTTTACTGTGAAGGCGCTGGATGTTTTTTACTGTGAAGGAGCTGGAGGACTTTTACTGTGAAGGAGCTGGAGGGCTTTTACTGTGAAGGAGCTGGACGGCTTTTACTGTGAAGGAGCTGGACGGCTTTTACTGTGAAGGAGCTGGACGGCTTTTACTGTGAAGGAGCTGGACGGCTTTTACTGTGAAGGAGCTGGAGGACTTTTACTGTGAAGGAGCTGGATGTTTCTTACTGTGAAGGAGCTGGAGGACTTTTACTGTGAAGGAGCTGGAGGACTTTTACTGTGAAGGAGTCTGATGGTTTTTACTGTTTTTAAAATACGATTTGAAACTGTAAAAGAACAAGATCTGAATCTGAAAATATTAAATCTGCAACTGAAAAATATAAGACCTCAAATATCAAAATATATACATGAAAGTATAATATAACAATTCCAGAACTGTTATATTTAACCCCCAAAACACTTTTCCTTCACTTATTTATTTAGTTTGAATGCGTTTTTTCTCAAAGTTCAAGACCAAAATTTGAACTTTCAGTTTCAAATTTTTCTCAAAACTATTTATATTTTTCAGGAGTTTTTTTTTCTTCAGCAGATCAGAACAGGATGTAACTTATTACAACAATAATAATTATAAACTTGTGTTTACTTCCCTGCAGCCAATTTCCTACGTTTGTTCCCTGTAGTGTCATATGGCATAGGTTTTACATGTCAGATTTTGGGAATACAACATGGAGGCCAAAGCCGGCGGCAGGTGACGGCGCGCTGGAGGTCGACTCGGTGTCGGTGGAATGTCGGTTGTCGGGTCACTGGAAGAAGATGTACTTTAGGACCGCCACCGTACAGGATGTGAACAAGTGGAGAAGAGAGATGAGAGACGTCTGCCCGATCACCGGTTTACCCTGGAGGACGGAGTGGGTCCTCAGGTACGACAGGAAGTAGACCAAGGCCATGTCGTATATCTCTACGTTAACCAAAGGGAAAAATCATGAATCTCGCCGTCAAATAAACATTTTACTATAAATTAGGTGAGATAATTTGCACTAATTGGCAGCTATTTTGATAATAGACTAATAATAATATGACAATTGTGATAATAATAATGTATTAATAGGCACAAAGTGCTATACAGATTTCCCACGAACTCGAGGTGAAGTCTGAGAAAAGGTAATAACCACATATATAAAAATGAAGTGGTCTCATCTAATGCAGAACCATGTAGAACCTTGTTCAACAACCAACATTCTTGTGAACTTGAGTTAGTCACATCTGAAATTAGTGTTTCAAGGCTCTGAATGAAAGTAGCTCCTTATTTAAATAGATAAGACTATAAACCCCTAAACCTCAGAGATATCTGGTTCTTCTCCCCAGGAACCTGAACGTGAGCTGGGAGCTGACGGTGTGTTGTTGTACGGGGCTGGAGATCACGTTGGAGCCGAGTAGAGTGTACTTCTTCGAGTCCTGCGCCATCGTCCACTTCAGTGGAGAACGCTTCCTCAAATACCTTCAGATCACAAGCATCCAGCTGTACGGAGTCAGGAAGGAGACGGAGAAGAGCCCCAAAGCCAGGAGGTGAGACACGACTGGTGGTGTCACGGACCGTTAACCATCACAGTGTCAATAAAGTTTTACTGACCATCGTTCTCCTCCAATATTCAGTAAAACATGTGATCAGGACATCATTGATCTGTGATAATGTTACTTTGTAAACTTGATCATTAAAAGTTCTATTTGCTCCACGTTTTGTTCTGATCCTCCCACCGCCTCACCTTCACCTCTTCTACCTCCTCCTCTTCATCAGACCTGGATGGCGCTCTCTGATCTTGAAGCTGGACCTGAGTGCTCATAATGGTTGGAACTTCGGTAACGACAACCTGATCAGATTGATTCATATACAGCCCGGCGTCACCATCGGCACCTGGAGGGTAAAGTGATCAACACTCTATTTTATTAAATGTATATCAATACATGTTATGATCAATTTATAAATGTATGTGTGTGTTTAGAGTGAAGACACCATCGCCTTCATCATGATCACCCTTCACTTCCACAAGCTGGTGGAGAAAAGTCTGCTGGGATCTCCAGCCTGGTGAGTTCACATGTTTCTGGTTCAGTGACGTTTGAGCGCTCCCTCTGCTGCTCACAACACATCACTGCAGCTTTATTTGGTCAAATGTTAAATAATTAACAGATTTGTTTAGTTCTGTCTTACCTTTAGTTAATTGATACATTTAAAACCTAATAACCTTCTTACTTTGTTGTTTAGATTCTCTTTGTAGTATATTTTGTATTATTATTTATTATGACCAAACGGTACTGTAGGGGGCGCAACAAAGCATTTCACTAAAGATAATAGATTTTAGTAAACTATTGATTCTCAAATAAATACATTTCAAAGAATCAGTTCAGTTACACTTTCACAAGCTTTGTTTTTATCTAATATTTTTGTTGCGTTCCTGGTTATGATCGTCTCTGAGGTGCTTTGCTTCATTCGTCCTTTTTGTCCCTTCCTGCAGCCCGTACTCTGAGCCGGTCGCCCTTCCTCGTGTGGATAACTCGGACCCTGAGTTTGGTCTGCACGGCTACTCGCTGCACTTTGTCCTCCACAACACCGGCACCGAGATCATGTCGGGAAACTTCCGCCAGCTCTGCTGTCGCAAAGGTACTCTGATTACATAATGTAACCTGATTAACAGGTAATCTGATTACCTGATCATTTAATTTAATCTGAGTAACATGTCATCTGGCTGGGTTACATTTTTTACGACGTTAATTCGTGGAAATTACATCAATTAGAGGGTTGTAGCGTTTGAGATTAAAAATAAGTAATCTGATCGCTATTTTCAATATTTATAGAAGTTCTACCGTCTGACTTTAACCTCAGATTAAATAAAATACCTGGAACTGTCCTGACAGAAGACGGTTTAAATCTCTAACACCTGATGTGTTGCTTCCATCAGATCAGATCCAGGACGGTCTGGTGGCGCTGAGGGTCATCAACTTGAACAACTTGTCTCGGCACAGATCGCTTTCGGGGAACATCACGCTGCCCTGGAAGAGCGAGACCCTGGAGGGCTCAGTGGAGGTACGTCTGATAGTAAACTAAAGACCCTGGAGGGCTCAGTGGAGGTACGTCTGATAGTAAAGTAGTGAACTAAAGACCCTAGAGGGCTCAGTGGAGGTACGTCTGATAGTAAACTAAAGACCCTGGAGGGCTCAGTGGAGATACGTCTGATGTAAAGTAGTAAACTAAAGACCCTGAAGGGATCAGTGGAGGTACGTCTGATGTAAAGTAGTAAACTAAAGACCCTGAAGGGCTCAGTGGAGGTACGTCTGATGTAAAGTAGTAAACTAAAGACCCTGAAGGGATCAGTGGAGGTACGTCTGATGTAAAGTAGTAAACTAAAGACCCTGAAGGGATCAGTGGAGGTACGTCTGATGTAAAGTAGTAAACTAAAGACCCTGAAGGGCTCAGTGGAGGTACGTCTGATGTAAAGTAGTGAACTAAAGACCCTGAAGAAGAACACACACCTCACCATCTAGCTCGTGGTCGCGACTTCTCCGTCCACCTTCACTGATTTTGGAAGACAGGGATTCAGACCTGACCACGGCCGTCGACGTCTGTTTCAGTTTTGTTTTCTAGCTCAGCCGTTCGGTGGGGGGGGGGCAAAGGGTTCGCATCCCTTTTTATTTCAGCTGTGACGGTTCTTCCGTAGAACTGCTGCATCATGACTCTGACTCTGCTGGACGAGTTCCAGAAACCCTTCTGGTGCGTCAGCTCGTCCATTTTCATCGTGGGGACCAAGTGGCCGCTGGCCGTGGACTACGGCGGCGAGCACTTCCTGATGCACTTCTACAGCCCCGAGGGTCACGTGAAGATGAAGCTGGTCTGGCTGGAGGAGCAGAAGCAGTTCTTCGTCGTCAGCCTCGTCGTCTACGTTCCTGTCGCCAAAGTCAACAAGCGCTTCAGCAGAGCGTACTGAAGCGGAAGATGTTTTACGGTTCTGATGCAGCGGCTGAGTTCTTCAGTCGTCTACAACAACAACAAATCCCATCGTAGTTTATCTCAAGCTCATGCGGCTGCAGCTGCATTCGTTCATTTTTGTATTTTGTTCACAATGCAGATCGTGTGTCACTGTTTTTGTTTCTATTACATTTATAGAGTAAAGGTACAAAATGTAATGTGTAAATATATCAGTGACTGGATCCTGGAAAAGCATTTAGTGCCACATTTCATTTTGAATTTCAGTAACGTATATTAGTTTGTTGTACAAAAAGCTAGTTACATTCTGTGAGAATGGAAATAAAGAAGATGTATTCATTAGTCGGAGGAGTTTGGACGGTTTTTTAGTAGAAAAATACACATTTTATGTTACGTTAAGAGAAGCCTCTAAAATGGGTTTATTGTTAAATTGTTACCGATACAGGAAGTGAGTCACTGTTGTTTTTCTTTCTATTACACTTGTTGAATAAATGTAAAAAGTGGAAAATGTAATTTGTAAATAATATCAGTGAGGAGATAAAACAGACTAGATATTATGTTTATTTTGAATTTCAGGATTTACTCTTTTATTATTTTCAAAAACAAACAAATGGAAGAATTTCATGTGAAGAATAAACTGCTTCTATAAATGGAAGAAAATTTTTTTTTTTTTATTTAAAATGCTCAGAAAATAGTGAAGATTTTTGTAAGGATCATAAATATCAATAAAACATTGAGGTGCAAATCCAAAATACCCAACTGAACAGATCACATCATGTCAAACATTGAGAGCATATTGATTAGTGTGATTGTTGTAAACTTGCATTGATTTTCTTATTGACAACTGTTGTATTTTTAAACTAATCTTACAGTGAACCACTGTATTTATATCCCAAAGTCCAACATTTCAAAATAAGAAAAATAAAAAAATGGATTATATTTATTACATCTGATAGCATTACATTGTAATAAAAAAAGTGCCCACATAAATGAAGTATCAGTTCGTCAACACAACTTAAATCAAAAATCATTCAAACCATCCGTCAATTTTATTTATTAAATACCCATTTATGTCCATATACAAGTCTCAAAGATAAAATAAAGATTACGTTCTTCATTTGTAGCCACTTTCAATTTTGTATTGTATTATTATTCTATTTATTAGTGGCCAGACAACACTGGTTTACAGTTCATTTAGAGCACATGTTGGACTTGTTTAACAAAATCAAAAGATATAAATGAATAAAGCAAAAATAAACAAATAAAGCAACAAATTACCACACATTCTATTATAAAGTTGTTCACACCCATTGGACATTCAAAGATATGTTTTCACTTTCACTTTCTTTTGTTAGTAGACCTTTAACTCTAAAAGGAGTTTTCTTGCCAACAAAAACTGCATTAGTACTGATGAAGTACAAGATACAAGAGTCCAACCTGCTCATCAAACATATCACTGCAAGTGGTTAATAACTCCACTGGTGACTTTAAGGTGAGACGATATAGACAATTATTCTTATAGGGACAGGATGCACAGCACAACTCTGGCCAAGCTTATCAGAACTCTGATCAATTAGAATGATTAATCGTTTTGATTGACAGGACAAACGATCAGCGGGGCAGAGTTTCTACCATTGTCGTTAGGACTGGGACCGAAGTATGGAAGGAGTTTCTCAGTGAAGGAGCAGCCGGTGAAGGAGTAGAGAAGATCTGCAGTATCTACATCATAAAAGGAGACCAGACCCTCCTCATAATCCACAAACACACCCGCCTTCTGAGGATGGTGACTCAGAGAGAGATGCACTGGCAGGTTATCATTAGCCACATACTCTTTATTCCTCAACCACACCGTCCAGAAACCCTTTTTGGGACTCAATGTGACAACTCCCTTCCTTTCAATCGACTCTTTGGCAACTCCTAAGGTCCAGGCAGTCTTGTCTTCAACCTGAACCTCGTAGTAAAATCTTCCAGAAGAGAAACCCTGCTCCCCTAAGACGTTCACACATCTGTAGAATCTCTTAGGGTTGTCCAGTAGTGGCTTCCTCACATCACCGTGATGTACTTGTTTTGCATCACCAGACAGGATGAGATGAGGATGAGCTGTATCAGGATCCAGAGTCACCTCCACTGCAAACTGCTGGATCGTCATCAGCTCCGCCTTCTTTCTTTCATTCTTCTTTTTGACCACCAGGATTGACAGGTGAGATAATCAGAGGGACAGAGTTTATACCACCGTTGTTAGTAGCGGGACTAAAGAATGGGTAGAGCTTCTCAGTGAAGGAGCAGCCGGTGAAGGAGTAGAGAAGATCTGCAGCATTTACGTCATGAAAGGAGACCAGACCCTCCTCGTAATCCACAAACACTCCCACCTTCTGAGGATGGTGACTCAAAGAGAGATGCACTCCCGGGTTATCAATAGCCAGATACTCATCTGCATTCTTCAACCTCATCATCCAGTAGCCAATTTCAGGACTCAGTATGAAGTTTTTTCCTCTGTTGATCGACTCTTTGGCCACGCCTACAGTCCAGGCAGTCTTCCCTTTAACCTGAACCTCAAAGTAAGATTTTCCTGAAGAGAAACTCTGCTTTCCTAAAATATTAACGCATTTCGTAAACCTCTTAGCGTTGTCTGGGAGGTTCTTGTATACATCGCCACAACTTACTTGCTTTCTATCCTCCCACAGGATGAGAGCAGGATGAGCTGTATCAGGATCCAGAGTCACTTCCACTGCACACTGCTGGACTCTCATCAGCTCAGCCTTCTTTCTTTCATATTTTGTCTGGTCACCAAATTCATGCTTATTAAGGTTCAGTTGGCAATTGACAGGAGAGATAATCAGAGGGGCAGAGTTTATACCACCGTTGTTAGTAGAGGGACTGAAGAATGGGTAGAGCTTCTCAGTGAAGGAGCAGCCACTAAAGGAGTAGAGAAGATCTGCAGTATCTACATCATAGAAGGAGACCAGACCCTCATCGTAATCTACAAACACTCCCACCTTCTGAGGATAGCGATTCAGAGAGAGATGGACTGACGGGTCATCAATAGCCACATACTCATCTTCATTCCTCAACCACAGCGTCCAGTAGCCATGTTCAGGACACAGTGAGCTGTTTTTCCCTCTGTTGATCGACTCTTTGGCCACGCCTACAGTCCAGTCAGTCTTTCCTTTAACCTGAACCTCAAAGTAAGATTTTCCTGATGAGAAACTCTGATCCCCTAAGACGTTCACATAGCTGGTAAATCTCTTAGGGTTGTCCGGTAGTGGCTTCCTCACATCACTGTGATGTACTTGTTTTCCATCAGCAGACAGGATGAGAGCAGGATGAGCTGTATCAGGATCCAGAGTCACCTCCACTGCGAATTGCTGGACCCACTTTAGTCGTGGGTTCTTTCTTTGAATCTTAGCAACATCTAAAACAAGACAGAGAACACACAGACTTTAATCATTGAGTCAATGTAGTGTGTGTCAAAATGTAACAAACAAAGGTTTGACCTCATCATACCGTGTACTGCAGAGCTCAAAAGAGGAAACAGATTGAAATTCAGTTGGTCGGCCTGCCTCAAAAAATAGGACTGCAATGCGTTTTGTTCTCACAAAGCAATTTCAGGAAAAAGGGCACTCGAGTGGTGTCAGTATGTTTAGGTTCACGTGTATACTTAGTTTTGAGTACCCATCTGTCTTTAAGGGGTCTTTTTACCTGTGGACTCAGCAGGTCCACTTGATTAGCAAAGCTGTCAGCTGATCATCTATAAGATGGATCAGATGTATGGGAAAGTTGACAGAGTGACCACGGACTTCCTCCGAGAATCACCACCTTATCATCATGGTAGGTTTTGTATGTCTCTGTGACCATGAGAACTATGTTGTTAGGCTAAGGTCTTCCATGAGCCAGACCCTGAGTTATATAAGAGACTTCATTGATTGGCCAAAAAGGAACACAACAATCATTTAAAACCAGGGTCCCCCTCCTGGAGCAAGGCCTCGGAGAGGTCTGGAAACTAGGCCTGAACCCACCCACGTGGGCTGGTCTTGGTCAGACTCGGCTCGAAAAAAACCCACATGGGGCCACCACCATGCATGCTAACGACCCACAAAACGGAGCGTAAGGGTTTGGTGCATTGCTGGTCGATTGGCGAATGTAAAGCCCTTGGCATGCAGACCCCCTGCTTTGTAAATTGTGCAATGCGGAATGTAACCTGTTTGGTGGGGAAGGACCTGGACTCAGAGGTGTTGCTTTGTTATTGGACTTCTGTGCAAACCTCAGACTAGACCATAACAAACACCACGATCGGTCAGAAGGCCAGTTCATAAGTCTACGTGGTATCAGTGCACCTTAAACCAAAGATTGATGAGAATTAATTGTTTCGTCATATCTGCTGCCATATATGTTGTGAGAGCTGATCGCCATCTCACCTTACCTCTGATCATGACTATATGGTGGCGTAATAAATGATGAATTTATCTTTACATTTTTTAGTTTGGACATTTCTATCAATAGATTGTTCATAACTCATGTAGTCATTTATGAGTGTGACACTCCTCTACTTTTCAGATGTTTCTATTCTTACATACCACCAACTTACCAATGCTGACATTTTTGAGACGCTGCACCAGATCATTCCTGCTGATCCTTCCTAAAATCTCCGTGGTTATCTTCGTAGCTCCAGGACCCTGATATTTCTGGACCATTAGATCCACCACATCATGCCTTTTTGCTTTCTCCAGATGAGCCACTGGGATGCCTAAAAAGCCTTCCAGGACGTCATCCTCCTTTAAGAACCACTTGAATTTATCAAAGTCGTCTTCTTTTAAGTCCTCCAGATATTTCAAGAGCTCCTCTTTAAGTTTTGCCGTCATGGCTGCCTGCTAAAAATAAAGGACAATTCTGAATCTCTGAGGGTTATGTTTTTAAAAACATAGAAAAAATATAAAAATATGAATCCCCTCCGCTGCAACTTCAGCAGAACTGTTGTAAATGTGAATCATAAATGAAACATGTTGTTTGGACCCAAGTTCTATTTTTATAGTTTAAGTCTTATCTTGACTGTTTTTTTCTTTCCACACATAAAGTCAAGCCGAATACATTTTATTACATTCATTTGATAAACGCTTTTGTCCAAAACGACGTACAATTATTGGATTAAAAAAAAATGGAAGAGCAACCCTTCTAACTAATTAGCTATGAACAGAAATTAAAACAGATATTCTAGTGGCACAAATTTGTCTGTCATATGAAATAATTTTGTCTAATTTATAATGTTGCTCCATGTTTTTATAAATTACAACAGCCAGTACAATAAAGTGCTGCTCTCTTCTTGTATTTCAGCATCATTTACTTTTATACAGGAAAGCAATAAATGGGGCTCAAACAATAAACTTTTAAAACACTTTTACCTCACATACCTCTACAGGAGTTCATGAACGGTAAATATTATGATTGTACTCTTTAATAACTAAAGGTTGTGCTTGGTACTTAAGATATATCTCTCACACACACATCAAATTTACTTTTAAAATGATCACTAACAAATCAAAGTTTTCTAGATTATGGGTCAATTAACTATGTCAACACACGTCTCTCTCTCCTTTCATCGGTTTCGTTGTCTGTTCTCTCACTCGTAGCTCTGCCGGGTGGCTCAAGTCCCTGTCTCACTGGAGAGCATTTATGCTTTTGTTTGTTTACAGTTTCTTTGTGAACTTTACAATAGTTGTGCAGAACAAAATAAACATTAATAAGAAAAGGAAAGTCCTCAGTTTTGTGTCCATCGTCCCCCTCTAAGCCTCAAACCGTGACTTCAGACGTCCGCTCCGTAGGACTGATAATTTGCTCACTAATTGCTCAAATAACAGCTGCTTCCTCGTCATGTCAGCAGTAGTAGAATTATAAAATACAGAATTTAACTACCCAAACGCTGTTAGTATAGACAACAAGATCAGCAACACCTGTAATCCGTTATCCATGTTGAAATAACCACTGGTAGTCCATCGATAATCAAGGCTGCTGTTGTGACGAATCAGAGAAGGAAAAGTCGTGACTACTAGACCCAATTACCCAAATGTCCCCGTTTCTGCCCGTCCACACTGCAACACAACCCTGGAGTTTTCAAACTAAAACTGCGTCGGTAGTGTTTTCAAACATCTCTGTTTAAGGGTCTCTAAAACGTAGTAAAAGTTTTAAAACGAAACGTTAGAGTGTGAATGTATGGAGCCAAATAGTTTTGATCATTTGAAAAAAACCTACGTTTCCTGAAGGCAACGTGGTTGAGGAAGCTCCTCAGACTTCTTTCTTATGCTGTCATTCATGAGTAAACGCCCCTCTCAGTTAATGCCTCGCCCCCAAATCCAGATCAAGGCCTTGAATCTGAATTATCAAAATATATATGAAAGTGAAAAATTCAAATAAATATTTTATTCAAAACAATTCCAGAACTAAATCAAAGTTATATTTAACCCAAAAAACCTTTCCTTCACTTAGTTTTTAATTTGAACTTTCAGTTTACATTTTTTTTTAAATGATCAAACTATTGTCTGAAACAATGGGATCTGACTGAGGCCTGTATGTTCATCCGAAGGCCTGATCTGAGTTTGTTGATAAGAGCAAGCTCCAAGGAATGTTTATTAAGAAAGCAATAAAACATCAACACTGCGATCTAATTGGCCGAGTGCCACAGACACCCCAGGACCCCCTGTGGCTCAGCCCTGCTATAAAAGTTTGCTTCACCCCCAGCTCTCTGCCGTTCCATGCGATTCAATTCACAAGAAAGGAGGTATTGTTCTGACTGTGACTATCGTTTAAAAACCAGAACCGCCGGTTTCTGTGTGACAAGTTAACAGTTTCTCTGCCTTGATTTGAGTGAAACTACCCCTCCCTTTTCTTTTATCAACCTCTCGCCTCTCCCCAAACACATGCACGCGCACGCACACACACACACACACACACACACACACACACATATTCTGCCTCTTACCACAGTTAGCATGCTCATGAATGTATAGTAGTTGTTAGTTTAGATATTAGTTGACTAGATCATTATTATTGGAACTTAATAAACTCTGTTATACTTTAAAGAGCAGCTGTCTGTGATTACTTTGTGCATGTATTGTGATAACAGCTGATATGTGGCCTGTTGCTCGAACTCAAACCTTCACTTTCACTCTGAATGAGTAATAGTACTCAGACTGTTGACAGTGTGAGTGAACACTAATTATTAGACTTAGTTTATTGTTTTATCGGTCCCTGTTCGCAGGGTGGTGCCCCGTAATTATTAATTATCGGTAATAATCTTACTGAAATTAATAATTCTATTGATTTCAATAATATAGTTTTTCATTTATGCTGATAACTCAAACACGCTCTTTTTCATTCCCAACACTATGACAAGATAAACTTTAATTTATCCCAAGAAGGAAACTAGGTCATGGCTTGAGAATGATCATCTCAGAGGGCCAAAAAAATATATGATTGCACAGCTGGATACCCACTGCAGGGCTTAATGATGGGCCTAAACAATATTTAACATGAATTCTGGGCTTCCATAGGAGCGCTCACCCAACTTTTATCACACTTTACTGTGTGTCTTTTCTGCTCTAATCTCCTCAAAACCATCATCTCATGCTGAATCATTGTGTATTTACACTGTTATTCTTGTTCTGTAGCTCATCTTTTTGCTGAGAACAATATAACAGTCACACTATAGTATAGTATTGATCATTTTAGAGGCTGGGTTAATTTAACCCAGTCATCCCTCCAAAATACTAAGTAGACAGCAGAGACAATGAGTAGACACCTTAAAAAAGAAACTAGACATGTAATATACATTCAAACAATGCACCATTCAGCACAGAAAATAACTCACCTTGCTAGATTCAGCACCTCCTTTGAGTCCTTCAGCTTTATTAAGGTGAACAACACATCTAGAATATTCCACCCATCAGTTCTTGTGAGCTATTTTAACACTGACCATACAGGTTTATCAGTCGGTGCTCACCATCTTCCTGTTAAAGAAAGTAGAGCGTGTCTCCTCCCCCTTTAAAAAGCTGGCTCACATCAGATACACAGGAAGCTCACAGCTTCAGACCAGCTGCAACAAGAGGAGAGAATACAGTATGTAGCACGTAGCAACTCTCCATCTAACATATTTATTTCATCCATCCCATCAACAATCCACAAGTACACTCAATACTTGGGTAGCTCTGTTGCACATTGGTCCTGATGGTGGCGCTACTGCAACCAAATAAAGCTTAACGTTTTGAAAAATCCTAACAAATCAGTCGTACAGGCCGGCCATAGAAATAGAATAAGAGCAGAACTGTATGATTTAATGCAAAAACATGAAGGTATCAAACACGCATTACTACTTTGCAGTTAAATATTGAACATTTATTCCAACATGAAAAAAGCAGTAAATACCACTTAAACAAACACGTCAGGACAGTTTGTTGCATAATCTGAATGAATTTGTTAATATTTGACATCAAACTACATTGCCCGGACTGTGCCGGGGCAAATTCCATGTATCAACATAATACAATTCATAATACCTGGTGATAAAGTCTTTATGACTTTTCTTCCTGCTGTGATCCAGAGTGGAGACTTGTGACAGTTTCCTTACTTCCTCCACTGCGGGGACGTGCACAGACATCTTTAAAGGGCTGTTGCTCTAAATTAAAGGAAGTCATCCGCTTACAGATACAAAGAAATACATTTATTGGATTCCAGGACTTTTGGGGCTTTTGTGAACTCTGGCACATTATTTTCATGCAAAGTACAAATCTTAATCATTAACAAAATGTAGTCGTGTACCTCACAAACTGTTGTTTACTTTCCAGATTTATTATGAATTGTGATGTTAAACGTATTAGTAGTTGTTACAATTTGCATTAGTTATTAGCTATTAAATATGTTGTAGTGTAAGAAAGTACATTTATTAAAGTACTGTACTAAAGGGCAATATTGAAGTACTTGAGCTAGTTTATTCTTCTACTCCACATCATCTCATGTTAAAGTTGTACTTTTTGCTGCTCTACATTTATTTGATATCTTTGATTACTTTACAGATTCCGAATAACAATAAAACAAATCAACTAGTAAATGATGATGTATTATTATAGATTAAACTAGCCAGCAGTATATAAAGTAACACAATGAGATCCACCTTCACCAGCTGCAACATTAAAATGATGAACACATTAATGCATCAATGACTATAATCCAATAACAAAGTAGATATTTTCCTGCATCATGAGAACCTTTACTTTTGATATTTTAAGTATATTTGGATGCTAATACTTTTGTACTTTTACTTGAGTAATATTTTGAATGCAGGACTTTTATAGTAACAGAGGATTTTACACTGTAGATCAGTTCTGAACCCCTTGCTGGATGGCTTACTTTCTCAGACCAACCCTCTGTGTGAAAGCTCACCGTGTACCAGTATACCATTAAAACATTCTACTACAGTAAACAGCTGAACAGGACTTTGCATGAGTTCTTCAACACTAGCTAACTGGGAAAGCCAGTAGGCAAATACGAGGAAGAGATTTCCACACAATGACATCAAAGACATTTATTCAAAGACACACATCTCTAACTCCATTTCAACAAAGAGGGCGTGGCTCCATCTAGTGCTCCATTCGGCTACTAAAACCAAATCCTGATACATTTTCACTCATCTCCTACACTGTTGTAGATCATTAACTTGTTTAATCACAAACATCACAGTTGCTATAATTTGCGATGTTTCTTAAATTGCTTAGTTGATCTGTCAAATCTAATCGTTGTAATTGACAGTAGAGATGATCAGAGGGGTGATGTTTTTACCATCGTAATAACGACCGGTACTGAAGAATGGGTAGAGTTTCTCAGTGAAGGAGCAGTCAGTAAAGCTGTGGATAAGGTCTGCAGAGTCTACGTCATAAAAGGAGACTGAACCCTTCTCATAATCCACAAACACGCCCACCTTCTCAGGCGGAGTTTTTACACTAAGATTGATAGCAGGAGCTTTGTGCTTATCTCCTTTCCTTAAACATATAGTCCAGAAGCCATTCTCGGGGCTTGCTGAGATTGACCCCTTCCTGTTGATAGACTCTTTGACGACGCCCAAATCCCAGGAAGTCTTCCCTTTAACCTGAACCGCGTAGTAAAACCTCCCCGAAGAGAAACTCTGCTTCCCTAAGACATTTATAGCATGATTAAATCTTTCTGGGTTGTCTGGGAGGTTTTGTGTTGCATCACCAGAGTAAACCTTTTTCCCATCATCAGACAAAATGAGATTGGCATTTGCTGTATCGGGATCCAAAGTCACATCCTTTGCAAACTGCTGGACCCTTTTCAGCTTGACTTTAGCAATCAATTTCTCCTTCTCTGTTTTGAGTGTTTCCTCCAGCTGATTCACGGCGACCCCCACACTGCTCCCATATGACGGTGGAGGGACGCTGACTTCTGTCCAGTTCTTGGTGGGTGGAATAGCATTAAGGGACGAGACTCTTTGCAGAAAGTCAGGGTGGTCTGCGGTGCGTGAGAGCTGCTCCACCTCAGCGCCTTTCTTTCTCAGCTCAGAGATTTCCTCCTCCAGCTCTTGGATGAATCCTTTGGACTGTTTCTTTGTCGTTTCCCGCTTTTCTTTGATTGCCTCAATGAGATTACCCAGAATTCTCTTGACAGACTGCTGCAAAACAGTAAAGACCTGCTCACTGTCTGCGATATGTGTGTCTGCAAATTTACTGCTGATCTCTGCTGAGCGGTTGATTTCCAAAATCTTCATCTCTCTCTTCTGGATCATCAGCTTAATTTCAGCCGTTGTCTCCACAAGCTTGGACTTCATTCTTCCATTTTCACATTTGAGAGGAGAGTCATGATTCTTAAGGTCTAAAATAAAGCAGAACACAAACACATCTGGTCAATCTTACAGAACGGATCTCTGTATTGTTTGTCAATTGTTTAATTTTATAAATTGCTCTTTTGAGTAAGGATGATCAAGTTATTTTTTTTCCTGAACCTGATCCAAGTCCTTTAATATTGGGTACCTGATTATACCGAGTCTGATCCGATACTTTTATTTACCTAAATGTTCATTAAATATGTATCTAAAACATTTAAATTATAGCTGTGAGAAAAAGAGACCAGAGGTGCTTAGGACCAACTCGACAACTATGATTTAAATAAAATGTTATTACTGTTTGAAGACTATACATATTCCATAATGATATAATAATTTATGCGATGCATGAGAAAGTTCTTAGTTTTTCATCATTATTTTTTCACCTTCCCTTAACTTACCTTTTGGTCTGGAGCTAACGGTGTTGAACAAACACTGCTTCAGATCATTCCTGCTGATCATCCCTAGAATGCTCATGGTTATCTCCAGAGCTCCAGGGCAGCCATATTTTTGCACCATCAGATCGACCGTGTCTTGCCTGTCTGCCCTCTCCAGCTGGGCCACTGAGATGGCTGAGAAGCCCTCAGGGATGTCTTCCAGCTTCAGGAACCACTTGAACTCCTTGAACTGTTCTTCTGACAGGTTCGCCATAGTTTTCAAAAGATCGTGTGCTGTCATCGTGGTTCCCTAGCAAAACAAAGAATGCTAATAATTGCAGGTTTTCTAATTGGATGATCAATAGCCCCTCTTTGACCAAATAGTTCCACAAGCTAGGCGTTTTTGGACTGGAGGAACTTTTTCTCCCATCAGGAGGCGACTCCTCTGGTTGTACAGAAGTTCTGTGAGGCCAGTTGTGACATGTCGAGTCTCACCCATGATAAATAGTTATGATGAAATCTGGGAGCATTTCAGATCATATCTTTACTTCACATACTTTTTAATTAATACAATTCATAATTTTTTTAATATATACGAGTACATTCTACATTGTTACACTATAATAATTTATGACGGACAATAATTCATTAATCACACGTGTTTCCAGAAGGTGAACTTACCTGTTAAACTCCTCCAGATGAAGTTACAGCGACTTGCTGCTTCTCAGCCGTTCGTGTCGGACTGCAGCCAAATCCTCAAACCTTCCCAACCTAATAAAAAAACGTCAGTGTGACATCACATCTTCTCAACGAATCAGCTGTGCTTCAATGCTACAAAGAGACATTACAGTTTGGATACAACATGGATAGAAATGCTTGGTTTTGAGTCAACTGTTGTTGGATTTTTGAGGTTCATAACATTATTGACAGAGTGAATAATCAGATAATTATATTAAATTAAACTGTCACAATTCAAGTAGAAAAGACAACAGGCCAGAGGAACCACAGCTCAGTGTGAAGGCAGAGCAGGTTGAAATAAAGAGACTATGGTAAAATAAAGTCATTATCATTATCATTTTCTGTACATATAGGTATTGTTTTAAAAAAGACATGAAAAAAGCTTTAATTAGGAAAATAGAGATTCAAAGCGAAACTGAAACTTTGAGGTTCTGTTCCAGAAGTAAGGAAACGTCATTCAAAGTCATGTTGACATTTCTAATAATGAAACGTAAGCCTTTGAACACAACCGTAATATCTTTTGGTTAACTCCACATATCTAAAGATGGTAACTTTAGACAAAACAAATTCTATTTTATGGAGTTTCTAACTTTGCAGGAAGCGTACAGTTTGTTTATCAGAGATTTTTGGCTAAAACCGATGATGTTGATGAGAGCGGATGAGACTCAACCAAAACAGTAAAGTTTAAAAAAAAAACAATGAGTTTAAAGATGCAAAAATGTTCTGTACAGCTGAGAGCAACTGCAGAAGTGGTGGCCTCCAGTTAGACTGCTAATCCAAGAAAAAACAATCATACAACATTATTTTTTTATTTTCTCTATTTCAAAACCAGATTATAACTTCACACGACCTGGACCACTCGGAACAAGACATCAGCGAGCGCTTCAACAAGCTTCCCGTCACGAACAAAGACAAAACAGACGTTCAAAGAAACAACCAACAAAGAAGGGCAAAGCTCAAATACGGATACGACGCCATCCACATCTCAGAAGCCACCATGCTGCACAGGAGGTGAGCCACTCACTCATTTCCATAAACAATAAACTTACCAGACTTTATCGCACAGCACATGGAATTCCAGGCACCGCGCCAAAGTCTTGAATTCAGTCAGGACCTCATAGAGACTCACTGAGGTTAAACACATCCCACTCTGTTGGCTCTCTAAAACAAACCCACGAAAGAGACAATTCTGGACTCTCAAGCACCCGACATGAGAGACAAATAGGTTTTTTCCTCAAACAAAACTCTGACGAACACAATAAATCAGCCAAGAAAAGAGCTCACTCTACCTGCAGAGACCGCCAACAACAGCGTCACATGTTCACTACAAGCGAGCACGGTGAAATTCGAGCTCTACAAACACAGAGAACTAGACAAGGGAAACAGCTGAAAGGAACAACTCAATTACCTGTATCCTACAAAGAGGTACAACTCTGAAAAACGGCTGACGGAGGAAGGAAAAAAAGACGTTTTATATATACATATACAGGCTGTTGTTCAGCAGATAAGGACGTTAACCATTAGCTGGTTCTTCTAGACCTCCACATCCCTCATCTGCTACACAAACACACACTCTAACACTGGCTTCACTCTCTGCCACGTAGACACATGCTCTTTATCCCTCTTTCTCTCTTTCACTCTATTAAAGACACGTGTATCAGCTGTTACGCCCACCAAAGATTATTATGCATAATTATATGTTTCTCTGTGCCTCGATGTTCTGTTTTATGTGGATTTTGTTGCTTGTATTTTTGCATCTATACTTCTTTGACAAGTCAGTGTTCATTTTATTTATAAAGCCCAAGATCACACATTTTCCTTAAAGGGGCTTTACAAATCTGTACGGTATTTTATTAACCCTTTTGTGTTCGGGTCATAGTTACACTACATTCTTGTAAACACATTAACGGGAATGCCCGGAAGGAATTTGTTAAAATGTTCTCACAAAACACTTTTTTGTTTAGCCATAACTCAAGAATTCACACGACAATCATGACAATTTCACAACAGTATCTAACAGGTTAAAAAGGAAGTGATGGAAACAATTTGACTGGTTAGCATTATGATTGTTACTTTTCTCTCAATACTCTCATTACCAGTACCGTTTTTTAAATAGAAAAATAAACATTTTCTTTCTTTTGGAGATCTGTAATTGGTCTTAAATTGGCTTTTATTACCTTCATGTAGGAGTCAGTCTTCTCTTGCAGCTCGTTCAACTTGCAGCTTCACTGGTTTCCAGTCAAAAATATAATGATTTTAAGATTCTTTTATTAGTTTTTAAAGCTCTGCATGGCCAATCCATCCGGACTCTGATCTCCTCAGAACATATTCGACATCCAGACTTCTCCATCTATCAGCACTTTTAAACCCCGGCTAAAGTCCCAATCTATTTATTTTTCTTTTCTATGAAGCAGTTGAACACCTGCGGTTTCTAAATCAACACACTAGCGAAGACGAGCAAACAAAGAACTGCCTTTCAGACCAGTTTTTACAATCACCAGCTTGACAAACAATTATTTGAATTTTTAAGTTTAATATTAACCAGCTGGACTCATTTAGTCTCGGGTCTAATCTCTCTGCAGCCGTCTGTGAGCTAACTGGTGAGCAGGAACATTTGTAAGTTAATTAAAAACAGTGTTTGCTGCTTGTAGTTTCATACAGCTGATACTAGATGGTAGTACAGAGTCATATTTCACTGATTCTGCCTTTAAGGACCATGTTGTAGTGTCAGTGCTGTTCTTTTACTACTTCAGCTACACTGCATGTGTTTATGTGAAAAATTAAAAGATACATTTAGAGTCTGTGATCAGGTTAAAATGATCCTAGTGTCATGATCAACAATTATTTAGAGTTAAGTAAAACCAAAGAGTTCTGTTAAAGAAATTAAATCTGTTATTTACTTTCTGTTACTATTCATTCGAGCTGATTTTCCAACATGAGATCTTCTTACTGAGGAAACACCATCCAGCCAGTTTGTGATTAACGACTTTATACTGTAAGAAATGTGTAGTTTTCAACAAAACATACTGCATTGATGAATGAATAGATGTGTTAGAATACACTATAAATACACAAAACTACAACTCCTAAAATACAGACATAAGATAACATATTATACACATTAGACATGAGTGCAAATTTGTTGCAGTTATAAAGTGGGAGGAGCCAGTGTGGGCCACATCAGCTCTGCCTCGTTCAAAAGTCAGTGAAGTTAATGGTTGATGGCTGATGTTGAATATGTCTTTAGGCAAATGTGATGAATAATAATCATTGTTCAGTTTGTGGAAAATCCCTCATCCACTGACAGAGTATAAACTCAGTGTTCAAAACATCTCATAGGTTTAAAACAAATATCTCTTCTCAAGCAACAATCGCTTAAAATCACTGTAAAATACATTGGCTTGATGTAAATGATAAAGTTAAGTTGACTTGACATAAAAAAGATCATTTTTAAGTACAAAAATGAACTAGTTTGATCTACTCAATAATATGCATTTATTTTAAGTAGATCAAGCAGGATTTTTTTTTAATCAGTGTGTAATTTATAAAGAAATATGCTCGTCATATTCTAATATTTAATAGAAAAGTAATCACAGGCCATTTCAAACTTATTTTGTGATTATTCTTACATCCTTTTAGGGAAGAAGTATTTTCTGTAGTGGACTTTTACTAGTAGCAAAGTATTTTCACAGCGTGGTATTAGTACTTCTACTTGAGTACATCTGAACTCTTCCTCCACCACTGACGATAAGAACACCAAATTGTTCTTGCATCACACTTTTGGGGGGATTAGATTCCAGAAATATTCTGTATTTTCAGATGACGAGAGATTTGCAATCTGTCGGTTTCGAGCCCAACAGAAATTTATTTGGTAGGAAAGAAGGATGCAAAGAAGGAAAGGAGCAGGAAGGGGAAAGGAGATAAGGGGGTGTAATAAAGAAGAGGAGGGACCAGGAAAGGGAAGGAGGATGGGCAAAAAAAGGGACGCACCCTCAGGGAAGAGTAAACAGGTAGAGCAGGCTGCTCTGTTTACCAGCCTGAGGGAGTCTCTCCGTTCTGAAGGAAGCTAGTGTTTGTCGAGAGTCAAGAGTCAGATAAGAAGCCGCTGAGGACGAAAAGAAAGATAAAGCCATGGCTGTGAATAAATGCATCAAATTCCTCCTCTTCTTCTTCAACCTCCTTTTCTGGGTGAGTCTGAAAAACAAAACATTGTCATTTAAGAATTTTCTTTCACATCATCACATCTTAATAATGTCTTTAAATCATGTTATTCTTGTTTCCGAGAGTTTTCTAAGTCTCTGTCATTGGGGGTTTATTTGGTTTTCTCACTTTAATTGTTTGGATTTTGTGATGCAGGATTCATTTTATGGATGTGTTACTGTTAGACTTATATTATATTTTTTACTCAACTCAAGTTGAGCAGAAGTTTGAAGTCTTATTTCCTCTTTTGTATTTTAACTTTTTATCTGTCTACCTGTCTGTCTACCTGTCTGTCTGTCTGTCTGTCTGTCTGTCTGTCTGTCTAATTTCATCTATTTTCAATCTATGTGTTTAGTTTTGTTCATTAAACCTTTAATTGTTCAGTTGTTTCTGTGCAGAGCAGTTCCTCTCTCTTCTTTTTGTTCCTCCATTCAACCGTTCAGTAGAGTCAAACAGGTTGTGTGGGCTCTCCATTGTGTGTCTGCCTCCCCCAATGAACAAAAAGGTTGCTCAGTTTCAGGGCGTGGACTCGCCGCTCGGCCTCATATCACGTCTGACATCTGCAGCCTCATGTTACTCCTCGGCCCACGTTAACATTTTACGTGTCAACAAGTTGGACTAAAAACCCACAAACATTAGCTAACGTATCCGTATTTCCCCACATTCTCTGCTCGAGACTTCCCCCATTAAACACCAAACGGTCGGTTAATCTAAAACTATGTTCTTGCTCAACACAAACCTGTCAACACTTGTTGTACCAGTGCTGTAGAAATGCACTTGTTATCATTCACATTATTATAGGCGGTGGTTGGGGGGCAGTTAGACAGACAAAGATTATCAATCAGACGACTTTGGATTTTAATTTAATTGCATTATATTTGTGAGTATAGACGAGCAGCTTCCCCTTCCTTCAAGTCCGTATGCTAAGCTACAAGGTTAAAAAGAGGAAGCTTCCAAAACAGCAATAACTAGCTTTGTTTAGCATGATAATGAAAAAGGTATCATATCATATTTTGGAGGGAGGTTGGCTTCCTCCAAGTTTTAACACATAGTCATCACTTTTTTATTTTAAAATGTTTAAATTGATTAAATATAAAGACACAGCATGTTGATTTACAAACATTACCGTGTTAGTTTTACTCCCGCTTCCTCAATGATTATCTTACAAGAAGACAAGCTAGCAATGCTACTTTAATGTAGCATTTGAACAATTTCGGCTTCTTCAGCCGTCTCGTAAACCCTCTTCGTTCTCACATATGTTTCATTATTTGTGTCTTAACCACTAGTTGTCTTGATTTAGAGGAATATTTGGGGACAAGTGTTTTCTTTGGTCTCTCAGCCAATCACGTTGCTTGTTGTTGGTCCACTTGACTCTCTCTCTCTCTCTCTCTCTCTCTCTCTCTCTTTCTGCTTGAATTGTGATTAATATCTAACAATAACGGTACGGGTGCTACGATGAGGATTTCTGGGGCCGATCGCTGATCATTGATCTCCGATATGATCACCGATATGATCACCGATCACTGTGTCTATTTAAAGCCTATTGGATTTAAGAGAGTAGAAAGTATCACAGATTTACAACATATTCCATTCTCTTTTAGCGGCGCATAAAGTCTTGCACGTTTTTGCGCCATTTGATCGACTCTTCTGATCGGCTTTTATAAAGACCACCGATCAAACTATTTGGAACGAATATCATCTCGTCCTTGTTTTTCTGTCAACTGTCAGAAATATTATTTGGCCTTTAGCTGTTTAAAATAAACCTCCTGCTGTTTGAGCGTCAGTCCGGCTGCCTGCCGAGTTTATTTCAGTCCATGTTCCCAGAAATGATGTTCAATCAATGTTAACTTGATTTGACCCACTCAGCGGACATGGTGGACATGATGTGTTTACCTAATGATGATGGTGATGATGGTAAGGGTGGGGCAGGGCTCTTATTAAAGTGTTTAACTAGTGGCTCTGCTGTAGCTTTTAGATGCTAAGTGATGCTTCCTGAAGGCTAAAAAAAGAGGAACAAACATGGACACTGTTGGAAAAGATCTATTTATCTCCACTTATTTGCTGTTATATTGATGTTTCTCTTCTTTCCTCCAATAATAACTATTCTAACAGATAAAATAACTATATTTCAAACACCAGATGATTTATTTACATTGATATTCCAACAACTCTAGACTAACCTTCTATTTCTACTGTGAAGAAGAGCTTTGCTAAAGTTAATTCCAGCTTGTTCCAGGCTGCTTTTATTGTGAAACTGTGAAACAGGAAGCTGTTCCTGTTTAAATCTAAACTTCCAGTTTATTTCACCAATGACTGCTGATTTCTTCTCTTCTTATTCAACTGTTGCTCAGAGGATCTTTGTCTCTTTCAGTTGAACCATTGAGCATCGTTTTGTTCTCCATCTACTAAACTAAATAACATCTATTCGTAGAGAGACTTTCTACACTATAAAAGCAGAAGAGACTATTCAGACATAAAGAGTAGTCCTCTCAGACATCTGACTATCAACTGGTATAACTGTTGACTTTTTCTTGCTCCTCTTGGCATCTTTAAGTCTTCATCTGCTGTTGTTCCTGTGGCTGAACTCTCCACAGATAAAGTAAAGTGCTCTAACCATGCGGACGTCTTGTCACACAGCAGAGCTTTTATGGCCTTTAATGGTCAGGAAATAACCAATTATCTGCTGCTCTGTCTCTGTACATTAACGCCTTGCAGCAGAGTGCTCATATACTCCATGAATAATAGATGCTGCGTTCACCGACCATTCCCGCGCAGGAAATAGATGATCTTAACAGAGAGAAAACATGTTTAGCACTGCAGCAAAACACAGGTGGACCGTGACTAAATGCATACAAACTAAATGTATTCAGTCAAAGTACTGCTGTGGTCTGCTTATTTTACTCTCAGAAACACATTTAAACTGGTTCTTTGATTTAATTACAAGAGATGAAAAAGTCAAAATATGTGAGCAGAAATGAGCAATTAAGCAAATTTATTTCAAAAATGAAAACTATCAACTTCAGCATTTCCAGCATTTACTTACAACCAAGATGGTGACGACCAAAAACCAAGATGGTGACGGCCAAAAACCAAGATGGTGACGGCCAAAAACCAAGATGGTGACGACCAAAAACCAAGATGGTGACGACCAAAAACCAAGATGGTGACGGCCAAAAACCAAGATGGTGACGGCCAAAAACCAAGATGGTGACGACCAAAAACCAAGATGGTGACGGCCAAAAACCAAGATGGCGACGGCCAAAAACCAAGATGGCGACGGCCAAAATGCCGAACTCGTGGCTTCAAAACAGCAGTCTACAAACTAATGGGTGACGTTATGGTGGCTATGTCCACTTCTTATATACGGTCTATGGTTCCAGTCTGGTTCATATTGATGTCCAACTGTCAACCATGAGTTTTACAACCTTCTAAAAATAGTGTCTGAATTAAATGTAATGCTTGTTGAGCCAGGGAGACCTCAACCAGGGCCCAACCCCAGTGGGTTGTCTTTTACAGGCTCAGTGGGCTCATGACTGTACACACCTGCCTGTTATTGGTTGCATCACTTCTGTAATTCAGTGTGTGTGTTTTTTGTGTAATGACACCGTCTCGTCTGCTCGCTGGTCTGATGGATTTACAACAAATCCAGCAGATCAGTTTGCATCTCGGTTACACAATGACTTGTTACTACCATGTTACCCGCTGCCTCTGAGTCACTGCTGAGGAATGAGTCTATCTCAACGGACAGAACGAGCACCTTGTAATTACTATTATTATCACAAAGTTTATTAGTTATTACCCAAGAAGGAGAAACAATTGGTGTGCGGTGAACAACATTGATCTCAACAGTGCATCTACAGGAACCCAGCAGGGACATAAAGGCTCAGGGAACATCTGTACAATCAGACACAAACATGTAAAATGTATTTCTATAGTCTGAGTTATACACAAGGCAAGAAAAACAAACAATAAGAGACAAGTTAAAGAGACAGGAAGAAGATACTGGAGCGGTAATCCTTCTAAACTCTTAAAGTAATTAACTGTAATCGAGATTCGTCAATATCCAAATTAACTTTTAATGCTTATCAACTGTGATCAACCGTATTCCTGATTAATCGTATTCCTAAATATCTTTTATCCTCAATCTGTTGACTCAGCAGTTGTAATCCTGCTCCGGTAGATTCCTAATCGGCTCAAATCCTGAATAACTGTTTCCAAATCAATTAAAATCCCAACTATCTACATTCCTGATCAACTGTCATCCAAACCTACTACAGTCTGGATTGGATGTAATCCTGATTAACTGATACTTTAATCTCAATCCTGTCAGCTGTATCCATAATTAACCAATCCAATCAATCCCAATTGACTGTAATCCCAATCAGGTGTAATCCTAATCAACTGTAATCCTAATCAACTGTAATCCTAATCAACTGTAATATTGATCGTTTTCTCATCCCGAGGATCAGAGGGTGTGTTTGTTTTACAGACCTGCTGAGGGCTGTGCTGCTATGTTGCTCTGCAGGTTCACTCTCAACTCTGTGTGTGTTCATGTTGCTGTTACAGTGACGCAGGTTTGAATCGCACAGCTTTGACTATGCAGATGTTTAGGTGATAACAACGATCCACAACTCTGTACGGAGGCTTTTCATTCAGTGTTTGTTTGGCCTGTGACTGTTGGCAACCACCTGTAAATGAAAACACCGGCTTCGTATGGGTGGTGTTCTGTTCCAGTGATGAAACAGAAGAGAAGCGATGAATCACTCCTCAACAGGGCAATCTCATATCCAGTGATTGAGGTTGGAGGAAGTATTTAGATCCTGTACTTAGCTCAATGTACTAATACCACACATTACAAATACTCTGTTACTGTAAAATGTTCCTTCAGTAAAAGTGTGTCGATGTGTGATTATCATTAATCACACATTGATGTTAAAGCAGGATTTTACTGATGTCGTCGGCTGACTATTAACTAATTGAAAAAGAAAGAAAGACAAAGACGAAGCAACCAAAGAGTAAAGAGTAAAGCAGAATATAAGCAGTTATTTTAAATCTGTTGTGAAACCGGTATGATCCGAAACAGTCGGAGCAGTTTTGGTTTATTTCATGAGGGCCGATGTGTCAACAACAAACCAGCAGAGTCGGCAGAATAATGGAGGACTTTTCTTCAAGCTCAGTGTTTCCACCAGCAGGCTTGTTTGTTATTCAAACACTCTGAACTGTCCAACTGACACCAACTAATAACTCTGTTTGGTTGTTTCTGGAGCTGAACAACAAAATGTGAATGAGACATTTTTAGGCGATCAAAATGTTACAATTAATTTGTCATGAAGTGAAAACACATTAAAAAGGATTCAAGTTTTAGACGAAAACACGAACAACCGCCAGACCAGACAACGCTCTGGTAGAGACCTGTCAATCACTGTGTAGCCCCGCCCCTAAAGCATCCCCTGCTTTATGGTCTGTTTGACTCTAAATGGACCATCATTTACTAAATGAACATCATGCTGTATTGAAGAAGACTTGAAACTAGAGATTGAGACCATAAACTCATGTTTACAATGTTTACTGAGGTAATAAATCAAGAGAGAAGTAGAGTCATTTTCTCATAGACTTCTATACAACCAGAGGAGTCGCCCCCTGGTGGACACTAGAGAGAATGCAGCTTTAACACGTGAAGCAGCCAGAGCGTTTGATTTATTGATTGCTGTCAGGATGTATAGAGCGTTTCAATATATATGAAAATACATTTCCAACCTGAGCTTTAGGTAAAACACCGGAATACTTCTTCCATTACTGCTGAAGCTGTTGCTGGTCAAACAAGAACAAATCACAGTGGCGTCAGTGGTTTCACTGGTTTCACTGGTCAGGTGTGTGCTGTGTGGATGTGACTCAGTAAATCCTGGTAACGCTGTTATTTATTCAGCCTGAGAGTACAACTTGGCTCAGGGTGTGGTGGCAGTGTGTGTGTGTGTGTGTGTGTGTGTTTGTGTGTGCACTACTATTGTGAGCACAGAGGTGACGTACTCTTTCTTTTTGTCATGTCTGTTTCCGTTCATTCAGAAGTTGAATGAATCATCCATCATACTTTCCTTTACTGTAGACTTTAGTGTTTATTTATAGCATTAAAATAATATCATTCAGAAATATAAAACAATGGCATAAACATTGGAAAATAATGGAAAATATGAACATTAAATTAAATCAAGTATGGAAGCTTAGAAGTGCAACTAATGAATATTTTCATTAAAAAAATGTAAAATCTAATATTTTTTTTAGGTTTAGCCCACGATTTTACTTAATTTGAATATAAGGTTTTGCTTAATTTAATACGTAACTTAAGGACACTTTACATGAAGGAAACATGCCATTAAAAGACTTAAAATGAATTCTTTGTTCAGTCATTATGGGGTGGAGCAGCGTCTCGTGCGTTAACGTTTAATGAACATAAATCAGCTGCTGTTTGTCTCCGTGGTGACGATGTGGTCTGGTTTCTGGTTTCTGGTTTCTGGTTCCGGCTCTGTCTTCTCTCTGCTGATGATTCACAGCAGCAGCGTGTTTGTGTCGGCTAATTGATGGCTGATGGTCAGTGTTGAATAATTCATGTCATGCTCGTCAGTCCTCAGCCTCCACCATGTAGTCCTCAGGGAGTCCTGATCCTCCTGATCCAGATCCCCGATACTGAGCTGCTTGTTCTGCCTCTGGTCCAGTCTGATGGACTTTGATTTATTGATCAACAGAACAGATCAGAGACGAGTACGGACATATAATACACAAGATACCTTAATAAAGGATGAAAGATGTTCATGTTTCCTTCCAGACTTCTTCATCTACAGACCTGGTAGAAGATAAATATCTGTATCTTGAGTTTTTAGAGTGCACGGAGGAGTAAAAACTCACCCAGAAGAAGACATGAATGCTTTTAGTTCCATTGAGAATATGAGGTAGTGGTGCAGCCTCTTGTGGCCAGAATGAGTATTACAACAACAATGACTGGTAGAAAGAAAACACACACATATTTATTGATTTAACTTAATAATGCTGAACTTTTTGTATTTCATCTCTTTCTCTCTCCAGCTGAGCGGTTGCATCATCCTCGGCGTCGCCATCTACCTGAAAGTCAGCAAAGATGGAAACCTGGTGAGACTCTCAGTTTACTGACGTCATCACTGAAACAGTGCAGAAGTTTAGATATGAGGATGAAACAAATGTTCAGAAATATAGTGACTGTGACTTCCTGAGACGTAGCATTAGCATCAGTTTACCTCCATACGATCAGAATGGTATTCAGTAGATGATGTCTCTCTCTCCAGATCACCAGTGAAGCGATTCCCGGCATCGACTTCATGATCGCCATCGGGGTGATCATCATGGTGCTCGGCTTCCTGGGCTGCTGGGGAGCCATCAGAGAGAACCGCTGCATGCTGCTGATGGTACCAGTTATATTTCATCCATTCAACCGTATAGATATATATATTTTACATACTGTATAATGTTACGTTTTATGATTTATGTATTTTGTTTACATACGACTTTGATTACTTTTTTTATGACTTTTTAAACTATATTCTGGCTTTTTATGAGTTTTTATAACTTTTGGACAGACTAATATTAAATTTAATGACTTTTTTGACAAATGACTTTTTATGAAAGTTTAATGTCCTTTTTTTTTACATACTATACTATATCTTTTTACGAATTTTTTGCGGCTTTTTTACGTCTTTTTTGCAACTTTTTTACGACTTTTTTGCGACTGTTTTACGACTTTCTTACGACTTTCTTACGACTTTCTTACGACTTTTTGAACAAAATATATTATGGCTTTTTATGACATATATTATTTTTATGACTTTTTTGACATATTATTTTACGACTTTTTTGAGACTTTTTAACGACTTTTTTAACAAATGACAAATTTGTATGGCTTTTTGTGACATAATATTTTATTTTAATGACTTTTTTGCTACTATTTGATGTAAGATTTATGAACTTTTTAATGATTTTTTGGAACACTACAGTGTGATATTTGTTATAGTATGCCTATGTAACTATTTTTTTGTGACTCTTTTACGACTTTTTTAACAAAATATATTATGGCTTTTTATGACATATATTATTTTTATGACTTTTTTTGACATATTATTTTATGACTTTTTTGAGACTTTTTAACGACTTTTTGAACAAAATATATTATGGCTTTTTATTACATAATATTTATTTGAATGACTTTTTTGACATTATTTTTACGTCTTTTTTATGACCTTTTTGTGATTTCTTTTTGACATACTATGCTATTACTTTTTATGACTTTTTTACGGCTTTTTTGCGACTTTTTAACTATTTTTTTGTGACTCTTTTACGACTTTTTTAACAAAATATATTATGGCTTTTTATGACATATATTATTTTTATGACTTTTTTTGACATATTATTTTACGACTTTTTTGAGACTTTTTAACGACTTTTTGAACAAAATATATTATGGCTTTTTATTACATAATATTTATTTGAATGACTTTTTTGACATTATTTTTACGTCTTTTTTATGACCTTTTTTGTGATTTCTTTTTGACATACTATGCTATTACTTTTTATGACTTTTTTGCTACTTTTTACGGCTTTTTTTGCGACTTTTTAACTATTTTTTTGTGACTCTTTTACGACTTTTTGAACAAAATATATAATGGCTTTTTATGACATATATTATTTTTATGACTTTTTTGACATATTATTTTACGACTTTTTTACGACTTTTTAACGACTTTTTTAACAAAATATATTATGGCTTTTTATGACATATATTATTTTTATGACTTTTTTTGACATATTATTTTACGACTTTTTTGAGACTTTTAAACAACTTTTTGAACAAAATATATTATGGCTTTTTATTACATAATATTTATTTTAATGACTTTTTTGACATTATTTTTACGTCTTTTTTATGACCTTTTTGTGATTTCCTTTTTGACATACTATGCTATTACTTTTTATGACTTTTTTGCTACTTTTTTACGGCTTTTTTTGCGACTTTTTAACTATTTTTTTGTGACTCTTTTACGACTTTTTGAACAAAATATATTATGGCTTTTTATGACATATATTATTTTTATGACTTTTTTGACATATTATTTTACGACTTTTTTGAGACTTTTTAACGACTTTTTGAACAAAATATATTATGGCTTTTTATGACATATATTATTTTTATGACTTTTTTGACATATTATTTTATGACTTTTTTGAGACTTTTTAACGACTTTTTGAACAAAATATATTATGGCTTTTTATTACATAATATTTATTTGAATGACTTTTTTGACATTATTTTTACGTCTTTTTTATGACCTTTTTGTGATTTCTTTTTGACATAGTATGCTATTACTTTTTATGACTTTTTTACGACTTTTTTACAACTTTTTTGCAACTTTTTTACGACTTTTTTACAGCTTTTTTGCGACTTTTTAACGACTTTTTTAACAAATGACAAATTTGTATGGCTTTTTGTGACATAATATTTTATTTTAATGACTTTTTTGCTACTATTTGATGTAAGATTTATGAACTTTTTAATGATTTTTTGGAACACTACAGTGTGATATTTGTTATAGTATGCCATCAGAAGAATCCTGGTAAAGAGTTTTAATATGGAGTTATGATGTAAATAAAGCTTTTTCAAATGAATGCCAATAAATTAGCTTTAACTCATCTTGATACAGAAGTATTTATCATCTTCATGTAACAACACGTTTTTCTTCATCCTCAGTTCTTCATCAGCCTCCTCGTCATCTTCATCCTCCTGCTGGCGCTCGGCATCCTGGGAGCCGTGGAGGAGAAGAAGGTAAAACAGGAAGTGATGCGCTCCTCGTGTTTCCTGTTTCCTGTAGGTTTGTCAGGAGGATCACACTTTATGTTTATGTTTATTCATATTTTGTCTGTGTGCAGGTGAAGGACTGGGTGAAGGAGCGTCTGGAAAAGTTCACCCCGCTGTCAACACAACCTGAGAATGTGAAGGAAGACCTGGAGAAACTACAGACGGAGGTAACACACACACACACACAGAGACACACACACGCACACACACACAGAGAGACACACACACTCACACACACACACACAGAGAGACACACGCACTCACACACGCACAAACAGAGAGACACAGTTTATGTCAGAGGAAACTTTAAATTTCCTCAAAATCATAGTTATTTGAGCAGGTATAAAATACCAATATTGAGCACAGGAATGATTGAAATCAGTGATTAAATTATTGTTTGAGGGTAAAAATCAGCAACGTGTGAGAATGATTCATCAAGATCACAGGTCCTATATGAACTACTTACGTTTTTAATACAATATTGTATCACTTCCCTCTCAAAGACCAGAGAACAGCAACTCTAACTTGTCTCCAAAAATGTGTTTCTGTTTATTATGTAGACGTTAGGAGAACTTTAAATAACTTGAACTGATCTTTGTGGATGGAGACGCACTAGAGGGGTCTCCATCCACAGAGCAGGATGGAGACCCCAAGACAAAGAAAAAATGTACTAATGAATAAAGCAATTGTTATTTAAGGCAAATGAATCACTTAAAACTAGAATAACTGGAGTTGAAACAGGATCAAGTTTGAACGTTTGATGCCCTGAAGATGAAGTGCGGAAGCTTCAGATTGCTCTGCGTGTTCTTCCTGAATAAACTGAATGTTGTGGTCTGGACTGAGCTGTGGAGAAGCTGCTCCGTGTAGAAGAGCTGCTGATGATCAGTGAGCAAACAGCCGAGATCTCACGTTGTGTTTCCGCTGCAGCTCAAGTGTTGCGGTCTCGTGAACGGACCGTCAGACTGGACCAAAGTTCCCGACTCGTGCCGCTGCAACGCCACCGAGTCGGACTGCAAGTCCGCCGCCATTTACCAAACGGTGAGACCAGAACTTCACTTAAACCTGTGAATATTCATCACTGAAGAGTTTCTAAGATGTAGATATTTAATATCAAAGTGTAATTACAGTAAAACATACAGTATGTATGATTACAGTGTTGGTGCGAGTGCATCAGTTACATAGAAACGCGTGACGATGATTTCCTGCTTCGTTCCTGCAGCCCTGCTCCACCAAAATCGTCGAGCTGATGGAGAAAAACATGGAGGTGGTGCTGGGAATCGCCTTCTCCATCGCCATTCTGCTGGTGAGCACACACACACACACACTCACACACACACACACACCAGAAACTGCTGCTCAAAGTTCAAATATATTTCCTGGAGCCACAACCACAACTCAGAAGATGCAATACAAAGTACTCCACAAAACATTAGAAATACACGTTTAACGAGTGTATTTATACGCTAAATAGCCATATTTGTGGATGAGGTGAAATATAATAAAACGTTCTGTGTAAAAACAACATTAGCTCGTCATTTTGAGGTACTTTACTGAAGTATTTCCATTTTATGCTATTTTATACTTCTACTCCACTTCATCTCAGGATGTGAATATTTATCTGACAGATTATTAACAAAAACACATAAAGAACAAATATAAAGTATGATGTGTTGTTATAGATTAACTCCACCTTGTGTGCAACATTTAAAGAATTTTACTCCAATATCATTTATATCCTTCGGGAATGGGCCGAGTGCTTTTGATGCTAATACTTTTGTACCTTTACGTGACAAGTTTAATGCAGCATAGTATTTATACATCGTATTATTGCTGCTTGTACTTAGGTAAAACATCCTTTTTATTTTAGGGGAATAGAATCTAATTATGGAAAAGCAGGGGGCCCGGGGTCGACCCCTGGGGTACTCCATGTTTAATATTTACTCTTTATGAACAGAACTAAGACCTGAAGCTGCACAGAACGCTGCCGAGCCGCGATAGGATACAACATTTAATAATATATTACAAATAGAGTGTTTTCACTAAAGACAAAACTTAACTAAATTACATTTCAGTGGTCTTTAATATGGTTCCTCTCTCTCTCTCTCTCCAGATTTTCGGGATGGTCTTCGCCATGATTCTTTATTGCCAGATTGGCAGGAAGGAGAGCGCCACCACCGCCTGAGCGCCCACACGTGGCCCCGCCCCCCATCCCATCGCTGCCTGGCAGAGGCCAATCAGCAGCGCCCATTAGCCCAGCGCTGTGTAACCTCAGCTGAGCTTTTATTGTGGAGGGACACGCTGATGCTTTGGTGACGTTTGATGCCATTAACACACAGCCTGGTGCAAACATCTAAAACTCTGTAAAATGAACCAATGAGAGTAAATCTATTTATAATTAACTGAATGAATAACATAGAATTAGAAAAAAACAATTCCCAAAATATCAGCGTGTTCTTTGAACTTTAACTTCTATTTTGTATTTTTTTTGTCAAAACGAAGCTAAACAAGCTAAACAATAGTTAATGTTTCCATCCCCATTGTGGCCTAAAAGAACAACAGTTTAGAAAATGTGTTGTCTTATGTATGGAAGCCCATTATATAAAAACAAATAAGGTTATATATGATTACAAATATAGAAATGTCATTAGTATCTCACATGAATGATTTACGCGCAATCTAAAATTTTAGCCAAACTTTGTACTAAATTATTTTTATTGCTGTTTTCTGTCCTTTAGTCACATGAAATATGCCTGAAATCAAACGTGTTGTTCCAGTGAAATGTAAGGATTTGTGTTTTAATCTGTTTTGGAAGCTTCCACAGAACATAGAGTTCCGTCTGTCGGTGTGTCTGCTGCTCTGTGACCCTCAGCAGGTCGACGTTGTGTTCCTGTTTTAACGCGACTCCATCGTGAATACTCGATGTGAGAATAAAATCATTCAGCCTGTGTGAAACAATAAGCCTCGAATTTCATATCTTACTCCATTTTGTTCAATGAATTATTACCTTTTGATTGTTTTTATTATAAAAAGCCTTTAAGTGGTTTAATGTCGCTGCTGCTTTTTTTTACTGGCACCTGATTACTGTAAGAATTCAATTATTTTGTGTCCTAAACATCAAGTATCCCGTCATCACGAGGTGCTGCTGTACAGTCTGCAGCTTCCAGGTCAGAGCTGGGATATTCTAGAGTAGATTTCTTATGGCTTTTTTAATAACATTCTATACTTTGACTTTTCTCGACCAACAGATTCACACAAAACAGCCGTGACTGAGAATGAACCAGTTTATTGACGAACCAGTCAGTGGAAGGAAAGAGCTGTTTAAATGCACGAGAAGTCGTTTTAAACTGTAGACTGAGGATCATTTGAAACATTACGCCGTATAAATTATTGCTGTGACAATACTAGAAGTATATAAAAACCAGCCTAAATGTTCGGAGTCTCTTCAGCGTCCGACACGCATCGACACACGGACGAGCGTCCGAGTCTCTACTGAGGCCACATCCCCCACGCCAGCCCGGGCAGGACGAGCGCCACCAGCACGGAGGAGAACAGGTTCACCGCGTTGTTGTCCAAGATCGGCTTCCCACAGATCCGCCGGGTCGTGGCCGACTGGTAGCTCACCACCTTCCCGATGCTCGAGTCAAAGCCTGAAGACGAGAGGACGGTCACCGAGTTCACAGAAGAAGAAGAAGAAGAAGAAGAAGCTAATCAACAGACGACTCACACGGAGCTCAATTATCTTTGAAAAGTCAGATTATATAAAAGACATCGTCACAATATTTTAAGTTTTTTAACCAACAAACCAACATTTTTCTGAATATCTTTATCGATTATAAAGACGAATAACGTGTTCCTACCCGAGTATTGCATGTGAGCCCCCAGGAAGGAGTCCAGCATCGACCCCAGCAGCCCGGCCACGCCCCCGTACACCATGATCGGCCACTGGGGGTTCACCAGGTTCAGGTCGTCCACCAGCAGCAGCTGCGTTACGTAATAAGCCACGCCCACCACCAGCCCGCCCAGGAAGCTGGCGACCAGTCCGACGGTGGTGACGCCTCCGTTCGTTCCTGGAGCGGAGAGAAAGTAGACCCCGCTGAGCAAACGCACATTTACAAAGCATTCATTCTGAACATAAGAAAACCTGCAGCTTTAGGTCACTTGAACGCATCACAGGCTGTGAAGAAGTTAAACTGATGACACAGCGGATTGTGTGTCGTAAACAGCTTGATGCGGTTTGTTTGTATCGGTTACATTGTGTGGCTGTAAACAGCATGAAGAGATCTTCTAACGAGATAAATTAACTCTTGTTGACTCTCAGCTGAATATTAAATCACAAACGTTACAAAAGATATCCTGAAACAACCTTCAAACAAAACTAGAAGCTGTATAAACCGTCATTATCAACAGATCTTCATCTTTCCTACGGTCCTTTAACACACCACGTGTGACAAACGCTTTCATCTAAATAAAGAAAAATCAACCAAAACGAAGCTTAAAATTATAATATTTCATCAAAAGCCTTTTTATTCTACAAGTCGAATTTAAAATCTCGCCCCAAATAAACCGCTCAAAACTTAATTTTTACAATCTTACTTTTAAATATTTCCCCCTTTTTAAAAGCGTATTTATTTAACATTAGTGTTTTTATACTTCTTGTGTTTTTGATTGATTTGTTTATCTTGTAAAGCTTTTTTAAATAAATAAATCTCGTTTCTATTATGATTAAATAAAGTCTGTATTCAGCAGCGGCTGCACACTCGTCTTCACCTGCCGGGACTTCCTTCCAGGTGGTGATGAGTCTGGGCTGTGATTGGCTGAGAACAGGCCCCACCTCCGACGCCCAGGTGTCCCCGTTGCTGCAGGCCAGAGCTCCCAGCAGAGACAGACACATCCAGGAGGCCGTGTACTGTTTGCTGAAGTCGACGGGCATCTCACCGGGACCCACCTGAGACACAAGTCCTCAGTTATTAACATGTAATAACCACCACCTGCATCAGCAGAAGCTCCGCTTACAAACTAACTCAAGCTACTTCTACTGTACGTTCTCCTTCACTACATCTCAGAGGTACATATTGTACTTATACACAGTTACCTCGATCATGTAGAGCAGAGCCAGCTCTGTGGGGACTCCTCCGTTACAGAACACCTGGATCCAGTTCCTCTGACCCCCTGAACACAAACGGGAATATTCAAACTTTGAATGGATTAAAAAAACATAAAAACCGCGAGCACGGCTTCCCCCGTCTCTCACCTTCTTTGTAGTCGGCGTCTAGTTTCCTCTTCTGCGCTCCTCCCCAGCGGGTCAGTCTGGAGGAGGTGATGAAGAACGCCAGCAGAGCGGAGAAGAAGCTGTAGTTCGCCATCGTCAGCACGAATCCTACGAGCAGAGCTGAGACACGAGTTCAACACGTTAGAGGACTAAACAAAAACATTCTACAAGCACACAACAGTCTCATTTCATGCCTCCTTGATTCCTTTCCTTGTCTCGCCCGTACGAGGTACGAGCGGAGGAGACGAGAAAAGATCTGTTTTAGAATAATCTTCTTTATTCTAACGTCTCGTGTTAATCTCGCTGCATTGAAACAACTTCACGTTGCTGCACATTTTGTGCAGGTTTTTCTTGTGTTGCTTTGATTCCAGCGGCGTCACATGAAGCAGTTATTCTGCATCATTTATAGAATAAATATAAAATATCAGCTCGAGCTGCTTTCACATCGTCCGGAGTCTCAAGGTTCAGACTTAAAGAAGATGAAGTCACATTTCCAGCGTCACGGAATCAAAGAGCGGACTTGAAGGAGAGATTTTAAATGAACTTTATCTGTTTTCAGGGAAACAGTGAAACGCTCTTAATGTCAAATGAAATGTTAGATGTAATCAGAGCGGATGAAGAAGAAGAAGAGCTGCTGTAGAGTGAAAACACTCATCTAGTGTCCAGTGAGAACGTCACAGTGAGAACATTCATTTCATTCATCTGCCCGTTAAATAGCCGACTCTTAACGTTAACGTTAACGGTGAATAGTTCTCTTCACAGCAGTGATGTCAGCTTTTAGTCCCAGACATTCAAGTTCAGATTCAGAAGACAAAAGCAGAAGTGAAGAGTTCTCTTTACTGGAGAGACCAGCTGGGCCGAGACCACAGAGACTCAGCTCTTATAACAGAACGATATTTAAACAGTCGGACCGATGAAGCCAAGAAACGCTTCCTGCTGACCCGACGTCAGAGCGTCAGTCTGCTGCTTTAAACACTGAGTTCTGGGTTCTTGCAGCGTTTATTATTTATCTTTTGCTCTTAATTTAAATATTTGTATGTTGACATTTGTTGTGCATCCTCCGTAGGACGACTTTGATAACTGCTCTTTATTCTCATTCTATTAGCTCCACTGTGTTGTTATTATTAGTATCGGTTTCTCTGTTGACTCTGATATTATTACTGCTCTCATTATGTATCAGTCATTTGGATAAATAAGGTAAACGTGTGACGTTCAGAGATCCAGAACACTGACGTGTGTTTAATAACAGAAACATCTCGTCACTGAACTTTGTCCAAATTAAGACTTTTTCCCACAAACACGACGACCAAACAAATCAATTCATGTTATTAACGTCACAGACTCAATAAAACACGAATAGATTGAAGAAGTTCTGGGAACTCAAACTCTCCTCACGGTTCAGAGTTAACGAGTTTAAACTCATCAGCTGACGAGAAAAACGCCCGAAGACCAACGAAGACCAACAAAGACCAACAAAGACCAGCGAAGACCAACAAAGACCAACAAAGACCAGCGAAGACCAACAAAGACCAACAAAGACCAGCGAAGACCAACAAAGACCAACAAAGACCAACGAAGACCAACAAAGACCAACAAAGACCAACGAAGACCAACAAAGACCAACAAAGACCAGCGAAGACCAACAAAGACCAACAAAGACCAACGAAGACCAACGAAGACCAACAAAGACCAACAAAGACCAGCGAAGACAACGAAGACCAACGAAGACCAACAAAGACCAACAAAGACCAACGAAGACAACGAAGACCAACGAAGACCAACAAAGACCAACAAAGACCAACAAAGACCAGCGAAGACAACGAAGACCAACGAAGACCAACAAAGACCAACAAAGACCAACAAAGACCAGCGAAGACAACGAAGACCAACAAAGACCAACAAAGACCAACGAAGACAACGAAGACCAACGAAGACCAACGTAGACCAACGAAGACCAACGGAGACCAACGAAGACAACGTAGACCAACGAAGACCAACGGAGACCAACGAAGACAACGTAGACCAACGAAGACCAACAAAGACCAACAAAGACCAACGAAGACAACGAAGACCAACGAAGACCAACGTAGACCAACGAAGACCAACGGAGACCAACGAAGACAACGTAGACCAACGCTGGTCTGAGCTCACAGAACCACAAACACTCCAGTTATGAACTAAAAGAATAAAAAGAATAGAGTTTATTTATTATCTCTTCAGATTCAGGGAGCAGCTAAAGTAAAGTATTATATATTATTCATTTATACTATATTATGACGTTTATTTGTTTCCCTGTCATTGTCATTACTGACAATATTATATTTTATTATATTTTTTTCCTTTCTGTTATTTTTATGTTTTGCCAAATCGTATTTAATTATTTTTGCATATTTGTCGAGAACTAAATCTTCTGTTTTGTTTTCTCTTTTATGTCCTAAATTGTTTTATATTTGTTGTTTTGATTATTTATTAATCTTTCTTCCTCCAAACACTAACCACCTTTAAAATGAATAAATTAAATCAGATATTATTATTAAAAGATGAAACATAAGCCGTTAGTCGTGCTGCAGCGAGTTCAGCCGCTCGTCTTAGTTTAAACACTTAAAGTCGTTTCTTGGCACAGAAACAATATTTCACTATTTCTGTTAAATAATATTAATATATAATATTATATATTAATATTATATATTAATATATAATATTAATATATTAATATTATATATTATATATTAATATTATATATTAATATATAATATTAATATATAATATTATATATTAATATTATATATTAATATATAATATTATATATTAATATATTTTAAACGTCTCTAAGTCGTGAACAGAAACACGAGTGTTACTTCTGTAATGCGGTGACAGCAGTAAACGTCTACCGGTGTTTCATGATGTGTGGATAGAGAACTTCTCTTTTTCTTTATCTGCTTTTCTTCTCGTTGTTTCTATGAACACTGAACGTCTTTAGTGCAAAAAGCTTCTTTAGGATGAGAGAAACACGAGGTTTCCTCTGTTCACACTAAGCGTCTCTCACCTCCCGCCGCTCCGGTGGAGCTCAGACTTCCTCTCTTCGACGCTCGGATCGTCAGCATGAGGGGAACCAAGATGGAGAACAACCATCGCCACGGCGACACAGGCTGCAGAGTCCCTGAGAACAAACAAACAAACAAACAAACAAACAAACAAACAAACTCAGAACGACGTAGTTATAGAGTTCAGACATTTTGCGATGTTCAATAAGCTTCTCAAACCGTTTCCTTACAAACAGACAACTTCTCCTTTAACTCCAGCGATATTATTTACATCTGTGACACCGACACCTCGCTGCTGGAGACCAGGACGTAGAGAAGGGAGGCACGGGAGAACCAGAACCAGGACTGAGAGGGGTCAGACTGTCAGACCTGCTGCAGTAACATGAGAGCTTTCCTAAAGACTCTGGTGCTCAGAGACACTACCGCTGTAGACCACAGGGGGCGACAGAGTCACCGCTGAACAAAGCGCAGCGTTAGCGGACCGGACTCACCGGAGTAGCTGCTGATGATGATGGAGGTCACCCAGAAGGAGAGCGAGAGAGCCAGAGTGGCGCACAGCACGATCATATCGGTCATCATGTTGATGTACTCTTTCATCAGCACGTCGCTCTCAGAGTTCATGGTGACGGACGGTCAGAGCGGAGCTGCAGGACACAGATACAAAGATACAAAGATACATCAGCGGGCGAGTTCCAGACAGTAAAGGGAATCTCTTCATCTCATGTTTGTTCATCTCGTTATCTTCCTCCTTGTTTCATTGAACCAGACGCCTTTTAAAAGCTGCTAGAAGTTATATTCGCTCTGCAGAGTTTTCCTCGTTATGTCATGAAGGCCGGAGTGACGAGTGGTTCTTGTTTATTTCCTCGTAGGAAACACGGCTCCATTTCAGATTGGTTCCACATAAAGAGGGTGAATCTGCCTCAATGCAACTGGTTGTCTTTAATCTGCTTCCACTGTGTCTCATTCACACGGAGCAGTAAGAGACACCGTCCTAGTGGAGTCATGGGGCCAAATATCCAGTTCTGTCTGCAAAAGAATCATCTGAGACTTATGAGCACAAAACTCTCTTTTGAGCCTGAACCACAGCAAACAGTGTTTACTACAGAGAGCAACACACACACTGCATGTAAACCTTCACTTTATACCTATGTAAAGTATGTTATATTATGTGTATATCTATATATATTACATATCTACACACGTTTACTTTAGTCAAAGTATCAGAATAACATTCATTGCCAAAAAGGTTTTTCCTGGCGTTTGCTGCAGAATGTTAAGATATTAATAATAAAAAATGCATACAAAGTATTGCATTAGAAGTCCGGAACATACAGAATAAACTACAATAACAACTAGACACCGTAAATAGTAGTTATGGTATTAATAGTGCAGTAAGATGTTATGTTTATGTTGCATTAATGTGTATGTAGCAGTTAACCTAGTTTAGTCTACAGCACATTAACAGGTACAACTTTAAATAAAACACGCGTGTGTGTTGAACTCACCGGAGCCATCGTTGCATAGCTTTAGCTAACGTCCGTTAACGTTACGTTGCGAGCTAACTTAGCTAACACTTTGTTTATTTTGTATTTTTCAGTTCGGCTGATTGAATCTTCTCCAAGAGTTCGTGTTTCGTTATTAACTATATTCACTAAAACAATCAAATCTTTAGTACGAAGTAGAACGAGACGACTGAGGCTCCATGTCACGTGACAGAGCCGCGCCCCCCAGAAGAGATTTCTAAACACAACTTCCGGGTACATCACGTGACGCGAGGTGCCCATCTTCTTCTTTGGTGTTTATTGGCGGTCGGCAAAGCAGCTCAGAGGCGCATTTCCGCCACCTGCTGGAGTGTGGAGCAGCAGATTAAAAGGAGGAAAATAATAATTAAATGAGCTATTATTATTATCTATAAAATAAATAAAAATATATAAATAAATACATTACTGGTACATTACATTTGGTTTTGTGTAGATCCAAACTATACCGCTTTAAAGTGAAGGAAACACATTTGTGTATATGTTATATGACCTTTTGATGGCTTATTTAACTAAATACTCATTTCTTGTGTGGCACTGAACATTGTTTGAATAAAGATAATGTGTGGAGGCATCACTCTGTATGGAGGACCAAAGCTCGCATTACAATAATACAAAAATATTTAAAAAAAGAAGAAACAAAAGTAGAAAAAAGCCTCAATTATCAAATAAATGTAGACGTTAATTTAAAAATGAATAAATATGCACAAAAATAATTAAATACCATCAATTTATTTATTTGTCAAATTAGTTCTTCTCTTTATATAAAAGCGGTAGTTATTTGATGTTATCGGGGATATGAATGGAGACATCTCATCCATTTATATTGAAGCGTAGGGCTCACCATTCTATGAGGAGCAGAGAGGAGAAGCTCTGCTCCTGGAGGAGGAGGAGGAGACGCTGCTGCTGGAGGATCTGGGTCTGTCCACGGTGGACCGGTCTCTGCTGGACTCTGAGCTGAAGGAGGTTCTGGTGAACCTGTATGAGTTCATCTGGTTTCACCAGAATCCGACCCGGTGGCTCCGATGACGAGCATCAAGAATAACTCTATAGAAACAGACCATCTTCTCTCTGATGGTCTCTTTACTGATGGAGGTCTGATAGAGGATCAGGACTACACTGAGACTGGTTCAGGACCAGGTAAAAGCTCCTCACATTCACATTAAACATGTAGTACTGTGTGTACCGCTCGGCCTACAAGTGTGAGAATCACCAAAAAGATATACGAGCTGCAGCCGACATCATGAGGGTTTTAATGTTCACACTTTACTTTTATGACCAAAGCAACAAGCAGAGCTCTGTCAACACAACCGTCCCTCATCCCACAGTGGAGCCATCTCATCCCCTCAGGACCACTGAGGATCATTCTTCTTCTTCTGCTTCAGCTAAATAAACTCTTTAAAAAGCCTCTCGCTGGAAAACGCATCGTCACAAAGCTGAAAACTGATCTGTTATTTAGAGATACGAGGTTCTCAGAGGAACATGTGACGATCTTATAGAATATACAACGTTGTCTCCAATAAACTGAGCTTCACCAGACAACAGCACTACATCACTGTCGCAGTAATAACGTAGCTAACGGTGTAACTTAAAATAAAAAACGTAACTACTTGGTTATGTTTAATAAAACATCATAGTTTGGCTTAAAATAAGTATATTATGTTTGCAACCAGTGCACAGGAAGTGACCATATCTGGACTGAGGAGGAGTGACGTAGAGACGCCGTATACGTCTCTGGTAGAGACAAAACCAGAATGAAGATTTATTTTAATTGAAAACATTGTTTTACTCAATGAAGTTGGTCTTTAGTGGTTGATATCAGACTTTGCAGATTTAAGTAAGTTTACATCTCGTGTTTCATGACCTGAAATGTGTTACCAGGTAGAGAAATGATTATAAATGACCACTAATAATTCAGGTCAAATTAAATTACTCACAAAAAAACATGAAGACACACATGAGAGGTGAGGAAAGAGAGGATTCCACCTACCGAGCAGACGAGAGGACGAGAGGAAATATGATGTGAGCTCATTATGAAGACACTTTTAATAAGGGGAGCAGAGATCCACCCCTACAGAGAGAGAGAGAGAGAGAGAGAGAGAGAGAGAGAGAGAGACAGAGACAGAGAGAGAGAGACAGAGAGAGAGAGAGAGAGAGAGAGAGAGAGAGAGAGAGAGAGAGACAGAGAGAGAGAGAGAGAGACAGAGAGAGAGAGAGAGAGAGAGAGAGAGAGAGAGAATAGCATGCATCTCTCAAAGACTCATGGGAAATGTAGTTGCATAAATAATCCCCATGAGATCTGCAGACCTCCACCAACACTCTGTGTATTGCAGGTTGCTTCATTCTGCTGCCGTTACATCACTCAGCTCTGACCTCACTGGGTTCTTGCAGCACGAACACATTCGGACGCTTTAAAATCATTTTATAAATAAAAAATGACTGATCGGTTAATCAGAATTCATGATAAATAAATCGTTGGCTGCAGTTAAACTTGCAAGAGATGTCAGGGGTTCATGTTAAGTGATTAACTGAAGATATAATGAGCGTCTGTTCAGAATGTCATTGAGATGAATCGACTGCTTGTTGCTGCTGAAGCGGATAAATCAAGCGTCACTGCTGATTTGGTTTGAGAGCCGGAGCTGAAACATCATCTGATAATGTAGAAAGTATACGTTCCTGGAAAGATGTGATTCAGAACTTGATTTTGGGTTCAAAGCCTTTTTACTCAGAAATGGTCTCGGTGAAAAAACGCCTCCGGGCAAAGTCAGAAAACCACAAATGTTCAGGGATCCAATAAAAAGACACAGAACACATTGTGTAGAGCGCTGAGGATGTAAAGGAGGGGATTATGTGGAATGAATATAATATTCAGACAGAAGAGCTGCACAACTTTATCTCAATAGATTTGTTTCATGTGTTCAGATACTTGTCTGTCGGTAGATATTCCTTTTTTAATGTTGGTATTTAGATATAGATCAGTATATGTGTATGTTTGTACTGAGATTCATGAGTTTTCATTCATTAATAAATGCACATTCAGTTGTTTAGTGCATATACCTAATTTTTGAGCTTTGTGAACACATTTAAACAAATGTAGTTTCACTTCTCTACACACATTAGAAAATAATATTGCTGCATACAATTTGTTTTTGACGTATTTATTATATTATATTAATATTATATACATTTTCTGTTTGACTACTTATTTGTTAGACTTGTTTTTATTTATTTTGTAATACTTATGTCTCTTGTTAGTCTGGATTATCCACTCTGCTGCGGTTATTCTGCATATTTCCCCGCTGTGGGATTCATACATTTAATCGAAACGCATTTATTTTGGTACTCTTGGATCGCCGTAGTATTTACATCCACTGTTTCCAACATGGCGTCGTGCAGTTAGCCGGTTAGCTTGGACACAGACAGTTTCTTATCAAACGTTGTCATTTTAAGTACATATTGAAGTATTTGTTCACGTCTTAATCACGAAGAGACATACGTTTCTATCCATACTGTAACAGATGTCGGTAAAACGCGTGTTTTCGTGGTCTTTTCTTACCTTAGACCAGGCTAGCCGTTAGCTCTCCTCGATGACGTCATCGGAGGCCGTGGAGGAGCTGCGGCCCGTTCCTCGCGAGCGCGCCACCCTGGAGAGCTTCTTCACGCAGCTCGGCATGTTCTCCTTCGACCGAGCGAAGGACTACGTGGAGAAGGAGAAGGACGGCAGCAGGAGCGGCGGGGCCACGTGGACCGCGCTGCTCGCGGCTCTGGCTCACCTGGCCGCCGCGGAGAAGGTGTACCACCACATGACGTTCCTCGGGCAGAAAATGGGTAATAATAAATATAAATGATGATAATAATAGAAGTACTTCTACTTAAATCAAAATAAAAATCAAAAAGTAAAATAATATATATTATTATATTGTACTTAATTTATTTATATAAATTATATATATATATATAAATTATATTATTAAATTATATATAATATAAATTATATTATTAAATTATATATTATATTTATATACATTTATTTATTGTATAGTATATTAAGAAGTACTTTTACTTAAATAAAAATACTAGTTCTGAAAAAAGTAAATTATTTATTATTTTATTGTACTTATATATTTATATAAATATATTATTTATATACATTAATAAATGTATTCTATATTATACTTATTAATATAAAGAAGTAATTTTACTTAAGTAAAAAAGATAGCAATACCATTGATGTTATCTCTACGGCTCTATTTATTTTTTATGGCTTAAATATAATTTAAAATATATATTTATATCAAAATAATTAAATATTGGAATGGAAATATATTTATTTTCATCCTAAAAGACAAAACTCGACAACTTTTAATAACAGAGGAGGAAAAATAAAAATACATATGTCCAACACCAGACGGCGCTGTAGCACACGAATGCTGGAGGATGTGAACTGTCTCCTCTCCTCCAGGAGGCCAGAGCTTCTTCAGCCGTAAGGACTCCATCCGAACCGTCTACACGTCTCTGTACAACGAGCTGAGGAAGGTGATGACGGCGGGGCGTCACAGCCAGCCAGGCTCCGCCTCCTACCTGGAGGACCTGCTGTCTCACCTGTCGGAGCAGCTCTGCCACTTCACGCAGGCGCGCACCGAGATGGCCGACCTGTACGAGAAGATGCACTCGCTGGGCAGCCAGAAGAGCATCAACTCTGAGGAGCTGGTGACCACGCTGGAGGCCGTGCTGCACAAATACAGCTCCAAGTATACTATTGTTATTTGTGTGCAGCAGTTTGACACCAAACATCTGGAGCCTTAGTGTTTGTGTTGCTGACCTCCTCTTCTTCCTCTTCCTCCCTCCAGGTTCCACCACCCGATCCTGGGCCGGGTGGAGGAGGGCTTCCAGACGGAGGTGGACGTGGTGACCCAGCTGCTGCGCTGCCAGGTCCAGGTGTCCGAGTGGCGCTTCCTGCCGGCTCTGCTCAGCCTGCACGGCGCCAGCTCCAAGCTCACCGCCTGGGGCCAGCTGTTCCAGCGGCAGAAGGAGACCCGCAAGCACCTGTTCGGCGGCCAGTCCCAGAAGGCCACGCAGCCGCCGCACCTGTACGCGTGGCTGCAGCGCTTCCAGGCGGCGCTGCTCGCCAAGTTCAGCTTCTACTTCCACGAAGCCCTGAGCCGGCAGGCGGCGCCGGCGGACATGCGGGCGCTGACCGCGCGCACCGCGCCGGACTACCACGGCAAGATCTGCTCCTTCGTCCGCAAGCACGACGCCAGCAACGTGTCGCTGGTGTTCGACAACCGCGGCTCGGAGAGCTTCCAGGGCCACGGATACCACCACCCGCACTCCTACCGGGAGGCGCCGAAGGGCGTGGAGCAGTTCCCCGCCGTGGTGTCGCTGCCGACGGGCGAGCGGCCGCTGACGCACTGGCCCAACGTCATCATGATGATGGGCGACCGCGCCGCGGAGCTCAACGCGCTGGACAAGGTGGTGCACTTCTACGACGACAAGGTGCAGAGCACGTACTACCTGACGCGGCCCGAGCCGCACTTCACGCTGGTGGTCATCTTCGACGGCAGGAAGTCCGAGAAGGACGTGCACATCGCGGGCTTTCTGCAGGAGATCTCCGGCTCGCTGCGGAACTCCAAACCCTTCAGCACCCTCAAGCCGGGGTCCAAAGGCTGAGGCGAACAAAACAAGTGCACCTCGAATCACTTTGGTTTCCTTTTATGTTGCATTCCAGACCAAAGAGATGCACCAACACACGCGCACCTCTATTTAAAGTTCATTTTAATGTTTTAACTGTGTTTTATTTGCTGAACAATTTCAATAAAGCTTTGAGATGATTGTGTCTGAAATGTCGTGTTGTGTTCAGGGTCCTGTGTTCATCTCAGCTGAATCTGCACCGAGGTACTAAATGAATTATTACTGTTTCATGAGAACATGTTTGAGGCTTCAGCTGTAAAAACAGACTTTTATGAGTTTAATATCTCTGATTGGTGTAAAAACAGACTTTATAACGCAGCAACTTCTCAAAATCCCACATTTAGACTTTGAACTCTTTTAAAGAGACAAAGTGAAGCTCGATGACATTTAGTAACGTTTAAGGAAACCACATGTTTACAGAACACATCTGGAGGTTTATCATTTTTATATTTTTAAAGAGGAAAAAAAACCTGTTTCACGACTTGAATGCTAATTTATTCCGGTTTATTTATAATATAAATACAACACATTGATACAATCCAGTTGGCTATATGAGCTCGTCTTTTCAGGGGAAGCTCAGGTTTCAAATACGGCGACACCGAACAGACAAAACGGCTTTTTCCTGTTTTTAAATGGTGAAACACGTTCGAAGAAGAAGAAAAGCAAAACCTCCCGACTTTGAGCTTTAAGATGCACCAACATGTTCTGATGCTTCATGCCGAGTACAGCATCCTATTAGACATCAAAGTGCAGAGTCACAACGGGTTAATGCTAGAATTCATAATTCAGTAATCTACTAAACACTTTATGCTTATTTCATTCAGAGTGCTGCTGCTCCTCGTTCAGGACATGCGTGAGTGGATTTACCCCCCCCCCCCCCCCCCACACAAACAAAGACACGGATTAAAAAAAAGAAAAGGCACTTTCACATACACACACACACACCTCAGCACGTCTCACACACACACGTTACCAGCCCGTTGGAGGCCACATTCAGTGTGCTGTTCAAGTGTTTTTGTTATTTTTTGGGGGCGTTTACACACAAAGCCCCACCCTGTTAGCTTATTGTGATAGTTTAAGGTTAACTAGTGACTTCATAAGCAGGTAAACCAGTACACACACACACACACACACACGCGCTTTTTGCACTTTTCCCCAACTTGCACTTGGCGTGTTGTGGCATTCAAGGCGGGCATGAATTATCCATCACACTTCACTATTCTAGTGCTGCTGCACTTACAAGCAGAACAAGCAGGAACAGACACACTTCTTCTACACACACGCACACCAACGAACAAGAACAAAATCATACATCCATCCCAGAAATTGTGTCCAAGCTCCGCCCCCCCCCCCCCCCCCCCCCCCCCCCCTTTATATAAAAACAACTAAAACACAAGAAGGCTGTTTAAACAGTCGAGCGCGTCCGCTCGCCTCACATTCAGTAGATGAACAGTCGCAGGACATTCGTTAACAGCTGGACGTGTTCCAGCTGTTCGTGAGCTTAGCAGCAGAAGAAACGATAGAAAGAAATGACAGCGGTGGTTAGAATCCTCTTCCTCCCGCACAGCAGCGGTGGTTAGAATCCTCTTCCTCCCGCACAGCAGCGGAGGTTAGAATCCTCTTCCTCCCGCACAGCAGCGGTGGTTAGAATCCTCTTCCTCCCGCACAGCAGCGGAGGTTAGAATCCTCTTCCTCCCGTACAGCAGCGGTGGTTAGAATCCTCTTCCTCCCGTACAGCAGGTCTGGACTTCTGTTTTTACAGGTTTTTATAAACAGCAGCTTTTTTTAATTTATTTTTTTTGGCACATCAGCCTATCGCCGTGACAGCACAGCCAACATTCACGTCACTGAAAACTACATTTTAACTGGAGCTGAACTACACTCCCCCCCCCCCCCCCCCCACCAGCTCGCTCCTGTGTCTCTTCATATCTGCACTTCTTTTAGCTAAACCTCTGATAAATGCTTCAACACATGGAGAAAGTAAACTCCTACACACCAAGAGAGTACACACCAACCTGACAACACGTAGAATATCATATCATAGGTCATGTCATATATTATAGTGTATTACTACATTTAACCCTTTGTCCTCTGTCCTACTCTTCGACCCTCATGTTGATTAGAAACCCTGATCTCCTCTTCTGGCCCAGTTTGGGCCCGGGTAGGCCTGATTTTGGCTCACATGGTGCAGGATTTGTCCAGCGGCGGGGGCAGCGGCGGGGTGCTGCTCTTGGGCGGGACCGTGGGTTTGGGCTTAAGGGCGGGGGGCCGCAGCGGAGCCCCCATGCGGGCACCCGCCACCGGCTTAAAGGAGCCCAGGGAGTCGGGGGAAGGGTTTGCCGGTCTGGGAGGTCCCGGCGGAGGTCCGGGGAGCGGGCTCATGGGGCTCAGAGGACTGAGGGGGCTCGGGGTCCCGGGGGTCCCGGGGGTGCTGGGGGTGCTGTGGGGGCTGGGGGACTCGGAGGAGCAGCTGGTGACGGAGGAGCAGCTGGTGGTGGGGCCGTTCTTCACCTGCTCCAGAGTGTCCAGCACCACGTCGGGGGCCGGCCGGCAGCCATGCCTCAACTCCCCCAGAGCCACCGTCACCGTCTCCTCGATGTCCTGCAGGACGAGACAAAAGCAGTCGAGTACAGAGTACCTGAGTGATGAATGATGACAAGTGTTCTGTGTGTGTGTGTGTGTGTGTGTACCTGAGCCAGTGTGTCTGGGTCCAGGCCTCTGGAGCGATGGGAGTCACTGAAGCCGTGCTGCCCGCTGCTCGAGCGGCGGATGGGCGTGTCCTCCGGCCTCCGCAGCGAATCGTGTCGGCTCACCGTCATGGTCACGGCGGCCGCGGAGCGGCGGCGGCGCTCGGGGCTGTCGAGGGGCGGAGTCATGCCCTGACTCCGCCCCAGCAGCAGCTCCCGGGGGCTGAAGTGACCCGTCACCGGCGGCGAGCTGCGCTCCATCACCCCCCCGTTACCGTGGCAGTGGCTGTCGTTGGAGCGGCCGAGGGGGCGGCGGAACAAACCGTCGGTCCGCTTCCTCCTGTGACTGTGAACAGGAAGTAGAATCAGCTGCTCGGTAGATTCTTTGATATGAAGTAATGGTACTTGTGAGGAGTGACTGAAGGAGTGATGACAGCGTGATGAGGTTCACGAGGTATTTCTAGAGGCGAGAGGACAGCTCAGCGCTCTCTGCGGTGATGATGGAGCTCTGTCTTACATGACGGACCTGTTGTAGGTCTCTGGCGGTCTGATGTCGGTCGGGGAGCTCAGCTCGCTCCTGGACCGCTTGTCGTCGGTGCTGCTGCTTCCTCCGTCGCTGTCGGCCTTCTGGCTGAGCGTCTCCGACACCACGTCGGCCCTGAAGACACAAAACACACCAATTAATCAATGAAGAGATCGATACCGCGGAGGGTTAGTGACTCCCTCGGTCCGGTGAGGCCGGTAATGAAACGAGGAGCTTCAGTACGGTTCAATAAATATAATACAAATACATCACAATGAAATAAAGGGTCCTTTTAAAGCTAGCATGTATATATATACAACTATAATGTATATAAATATTAAACTGATCTTTACATTTTAAATACACGTATACTCAAAACAGTATGGATCTATTAGCATTATTGCATTATTCTAAATTAAGTTTAAGAACCTCAAAAACACTATTTGTACTGTTTGTGCAATGCTTTAATTATATTATATTATATATATTATAATATTAAACTGAAGGTCAGATAAAAACTCGGTGGAACAACATACATTTTGAGATATATCTATCTATCTATCTATATAGAGAGATATCTATCTTATGTTATTGCATTATAGAATATGTGTTATTACACAATAATGATCGACTTTCTGTTTAACAGTTTTCATTTTGTTGTATTTTCACAAACAACACAATTCTGAAAATCAACCAGGACGGAAATCTTACCGACTGACACTTTAAATCTAAAATAACTAATAATGTTAGTGCATCTATTCTTCTCTTTGGGTATAGGATTCATTATATATATATATATATATATATATATATATAAAATACTTAATACTTTAAAGGTAAAATACCACAAAACTCATACTTTAATCCACCAAACCTGCACAGAAACCAACTCAAGTGAAATAAAAATGTACGCGATATAGAAACAGCAGCATGTGGCGGCGCGGTGGAGCCGGCACTCGCCTGTCCTTCAGCACGATGTACTGGTGAGGCACCAGGCCGCGGTTGCCGTTGAGCCGCCCCTCCCACCAGTCATGTGACGCCCGCTGGAAGAGCTGCAGCGACGCTCCCTTCTTGAAGGAGAGCTCGCGGCCCGACCGGCCCACGTAGTCGAACCTCGCCACCGCCTCCACGCCCTCGCCCTCTGCCAGAGAGAGAGAGAAGGGGGAGAGAGGAGGAGGGGGAGGAGGAGGAGGAAGATAAGAGCCAGACATTGGGAAATAGAGGTGAACCTCAGCTTGTCAATCAGCCGTCTCCATGCGGCTTTGTTCCTCCCACAGATCCACCAATCAGAGGAGAGCATGGAAACAAGTCTTTTCTATAAATCGGAGAGAGAGGGAGGAGGAGGGAGGGAGGGAGGCGTCGCCATGGCTGCTGTTGCCGTAGCAACCCCTCTCCACCAGGACACACACAGAGGGATTGGGAGTGTGTGTGTGTGTGTGTGTGTGTGTGTGTGTGTGTGTGTGTGTGTGGGCGAACTGTGCGTGAGGGTCAGGGGGTCACGCGTACCCTCGTCGCTGGTCTGGGTCTCGGTGCCGCCGTCGGGCTCGGCCTCCTCCAGCGCCCCCGGCTCGCTGAACGGACTCTCGCTGCAGGAGGAGGAAGAGGAGGAGGAAGAGGAAGAAGATGAGCACATATCGACACGCTGTCCGTTCAACATGGGAACAAAAGGGAAGGACGCACAGATGGAGACGAGGCTGCTCACCGAGAGTCTGAGGGAACGGCACACACACACACACTGTGTTCACAGTGTCGGGCGTTCTGCACAGATTAACTCAGGAACAAATGTGAATGTGACACCGTGGGACACTTTGTTTTGGGGATTCTAAGAAGGAAATGTTTTCAGCCTAAATTTGAAAATTTTAAAATATGCAGAATTAGCTATTAGCAGCTCCTCCAGACTGTCACTGCATTACTCCAAAACTGAAGAAACTATAAAACGTTCTCAACATGTTCTGCGTCTTTCTTTCTACCATTTCAAAGCGGATTCTCGGACGTTTATCTTTGATGGACATCAGAGATAAAGATATCCTCGGTTAGTGTGAGTCACACTGAGTGATATCAAAGAGTGTTTCATGTCTGTGTGTTGAGATTAAGTCCAATATTCTCTTTTAGCTCCTTTTTTGGTCTCCACCACTAATCTGTAGCTGCTAAATGCTCCTCTATGTCCACCAGCTGGTCTCTACCGGAGTCAGTCTGCTGTTTGAAGCTGAGCTGGTAGTGTTTAGTGGCTTTGTTAAGTGTATAAGTGTATTTTTAACCTATATTTTTTTTACCATTTTAGCTAATTAACACCATCAAAAGTGCGACGAAGTCTCTATTTTCAGCTCTTGTTTGCAGTGAATCCGTGGCTGTGCAGAGAACAGGATGTAATGGACTCTCTGGCGCCCCCTAGTGGAGGCTCATTCTGTCTGTCCTGCTGAACGTCCACGAGTGTATTCTGTAATAACCCTTTAGTAAAAACATGTAATTACCGAGCAGCAAATAGTTCATTCCTGTAATGTTGACGAGGCTTCACTTGAAGCTACCGAACGGTTCAGAAGGTTCATCTCAATGGAGACTCACCAGTACTGGTCTCCGGTCATACACTTCTCATAAACCGGGCCGGGCAGCTCCTTGGTGTCCGGGAAGATGTTGTCGTGGTTCAGGATGACGGTCTTGACGACCTCGTTGACGTGCGCCTGACAGGCCACCTGGTCCAGCGTGTCCGGCGTGGGCAGCAGGGTGGGGCCGAACACGATGGCCAGGTTCCCAGCATCCATCATGTTCTCATCGCTGTACTGGGAGAGGCTGTGGGGGGGGGGCAGAGCGGGAACGCTCCAATTATTATAATTAGTTATAATCCTGTTTTTGATCCTATTTATGATCGATATTTTTTCCAGCAATCGGTGTATTTCCATTCTTTAATGGTCCCTCTACAGTAGTGTTAAGTGGCGGAGTCCGCCATCGCTGTGCTGGATTTAATCCTTAAAGAACAGAGTTTGCGTGATGCTGTTTTAAAAACAATCTGAATATTTAAAGCATTTATTGTGTTTGCAGCAGAAAGATGAAGCTCCTGTCTGTCACAGTGTACGTGAGGAGAAACAATCAACATATAAAGATTAGCATAATGTCCAAAAATATAAGATGCACATAGTTCTAATAATGTTAGTTGTGTTGACAAACATTTCGTTCATGTTTAAGAAAAATGTGTTTTGTGTTAATTTATTAAAATTTTACTAAAACACATTTGAAATTTTTTGTATTTTTCACAATTTATGACACAATTTCAATACTTTTATCAACTATTATGGTTTATTATCTCACGCAGCCTTCCGGCTGAGGTTGAACAGATCGTATTCACGGCGCAGGAAAGAAATCCTCGACAATAAATATACGACGTACAGCTGAACTCTGAAAACAACTCAGTCTTTCTCTCTTGTGCTGTAAAACAACGTCAGCGGACTTCCTGCCAATTCATTAGCATTTAACAAATGTAATTATTGCTTCGTAGCGCTGATGTTAAAATACACGGAACATTTCCACATTCAGCCTCGTTTTCCTGTGTCGTTGCCACCGGCGTTCTCGGGGACCAGGAAGTCAAACGCTGAAGAGAAATGTTTTCCGTCTCCTCGACAGTGAAGCTGCCGGTTTGATAACACTGAAGCTAAAAGCACTTCACGGGGCTGCTGACGGGAGCAGCGATACGTTCAAACGGGTCCATCACACTCCAGTTCTATCATCTCTACGAGCTTCAAGTGTGCACTTCTATAGCCTCTCCCACCCAGCCTCAGCTTTAACACCGCGTGGGAACAATTCTGGGAAATGGAGGGAAATTATCATTAATGGAACGGGTGTTTTGTTTCTAAGTACACAAGTAAGCAAGTTAGCAAGGGCGTAAGTAAGCAAGCAAGCAAGTAAGGGAGTAAATAAGCATGTATTTGGGACATTTGGGAACAATTGTGTGAAATGGAAGTAAATGATCATAAACGTAACGTTTTTTTATTTTGTATTATTAAAGCGGATACTCACTGGTTGAGGAAGGCGAACAGGTAACGCATCACCACCAGCGTCGCCCTCGGGACGCCCAGCAGGATCTTCCGGACGCACTGCGCCCTCTCGTACATGTTCTCGATCCCTGAAGGGAAACATCACCAGAACCATCAGAATCAATCGGTGCAGAGACGGAGACGTGTGAAACACAACGACCGCTCTGCTGAGGAGACGAGTTTAACAACAGACTAAGAGAAGCTGAGACAAAGAGGCTGAGAGGGAAAGTGAGTCTTTCCACATCAGAGGAACGCTCATTTATATTTAAGGTCACATAAAAGAGACTTAGCTGCATGAGCTGCTTTAGCTACACGACGATGGAAGCGTTTAGATGTTAGAGCTCTCAATGGTTCGGGAGCGCTCTACATTACAGACTCTGCTCTACATTACAGACTCTGCTCTACATTACAGACTCTATTGTTTAGTAATCCTTCAGCAGCCCAAGGATCTCCTACTGCTGGGCTTTATACACACACAAGTATGCAAGTAAGGAAGTAAATAAGTACGTTTGTAGAAGAAGCAAGTAACTAAGTAAGTAAGTGAGTGAGGGAGTGAGTGAGTGAGTGAATAAGAAAGCAAGTCAGCAAATCAAGGAGTAAATAAGTAAGTAAGCAAGTAAGTGAGTAAGTAACCAAGTTAGCAAGTAAACAAGTAAGCAAGTAAGTGAGCGAATAAGTAAATGAGCAAGTGAGTAAATAAGTATGTAAGCAAGCAAGTGAGTAAGTAACCAAGTTAGCAAGGGAATAAGTAAGCAAGCAAGTAAACAAGTAAGCAAGTAAGTAAGCAAATAAGTAAGTGAGTAAATAAGTACTTCTGTAAAAGAAGCAAGTAACTAAGTAAGTGTGTAAGTGAGTGAGTGAGTGAGTGAATAAGAAAGTGAGCAAGTGAGTAAATAAGTATGTAAGTGAGGAAGTAAGCAAGTAAGCAAGGGAGTAAGTTAGCAAGTTAGTAAGTGAGGAAGTAAGGAGCAAGCAAGTGAGTAAATAAGTAAGTAAGTGGGTAAGTAAGTAAGGGAGTAAATAAGCAATCAAGCAAGTAAATTAGTATGCAAGCAAGCAAGTAAGTAAGTGGGTAAGCACGTGAGTAAATGTACGTTCTATATTAGAGAATTTAAAAACTCCAGTAGCGTATAATGACATAACATCAGATTTTTGATAAAGGCCCCTTAAACCTTTAAAGAATGATGTCATACATAAGCTACAACAGTCGGCTGCATTAATAGTAAGCTTTTAGTCAGATTTAGATACTGAGTGTAGAAACATGTGCATCGTGTGTGTGTGTGTGTGTGTGTGTGTGTGTGTGTTCAGATCTGCTGCAGACTCACGGACGCAGGAGATGAGGTCATTAAACCTCTCCTTGGGAAACAGCGGGTTCTCCAAACCCCTGAAGTAAAGCTTCAACACTCCGGCCACCGAGTTGATGTCGTGGTTGCTCTCCTCGTCAATCAGCGGGTCGTTACCTGGACGACGACAACAACAACGAGTCAAAACCGCATCCTCACCCACCCGAAGCCGTCGGTCTGCCGGTGACCTTCTCACCTCTCTCGAAGGAGTTCTTGATGTCGTTGACCTCCACCTGAGATCCCGACACCCGGAAGATGCCTTGATGCTGAAGCCCTGTTGGGAACAGACGGTCGTCTTTAGCGTCTGTAGCGTCGGTCAGTTTAACTCAGACTAAAGAGACGCAATCTTTAGAGCAAAGCAGTGTTCTATCACTGATATAGTGTTCTATATCAGTTTAATCTCCGCTCTCTTCACCTCCACACTCCGTTCACAAATCAGTGATTCTACCCGAGATCACAGGAGCTGCTGATCTTTGTTGTGTTGTTGTGTTGTTGTTGTAAATCTATACATTACATTCTTATACTCAAAAGGTTTTCAGGGAGTCTGCAGAGTTGACAAGGTTACATTTAACACCATAAAACAAATGCAATTAAAATCCATAATATATTATTTATATATTTAAACTCACCGTGTAGGTTGATGTAGCGGATGCAGCTCTCCACAAGCAGCGGTATGGCTTTAGTTGAATCCTATAAATAAAGTCATCAAGGACACAATTAAGGATCCTTATTGTTTAGATTTGATTCGTTGTGATTATTAAGTTCTTATCGTCTCCTCGTCCTCGTTGTTCTCAGCAGGTTCACACAGAAGTAGAGAATATTTTGTCATTAATGACGATAACGATAGTTGAAGGACAGAACTTAAACTTAAAAATAAAAAAACTAACTTAAACAAAAGCCTTAAGCTAAAAAAAAAAAAGGCATTTTCTATCTTTCCCTGTACAAGTTAAAGGGTTAAAGGATAGCAGTTAAACATTTAACTTTAAACAAACATATTACATTTAATACTTAAGAAAAAAAAACTTAAGTTTAAGAAAAATGTAAAATAAAAACGTGTATAATCTGTAGATTAAGCAGTTTACTTCCATTTGTGCCAAACATACGTGGATGTCGCACTGATTTGGAGATAAAATCTCCAGCATACATTGAACCGGTCTACCTCGCCTGATGTATCCCACAATGCAAAGCGCTGGAACGGTCAGCGGTCACAACAACAGCGACCCACAACGGCAAGTTCTTGCCATTTCATCACTAAATTCACTTCTGAGATTTTTTTAGGCGAGAAATCAACTGTTTAGATTGTGAATATCGGCAGTTTTTACCAAATAAATCGAATCAATGATTTCCTTTAATGTGTGTGGAGTGTGCGGCTCTAAATGAACTATAGAAGCGTAAATAAATGACGTCAGCTGTTCCCAGAAACAACCTGACAGCAGTGGAGCTCTACCTGGTGTTTGCTGTGGGAGTTCTTCCGCCCACGGCTGAAAATGAGCAGAAAGAAAAACAAAGTTTTCATAAAAACAAGAATAAAAAGTGAAAACGTGAAGATAGAATATGAACTGAGACATGAAATCATACCTGGTGGTCAAGAGTTCAGCTTTATATCCTGTAAGAGAAACAGAGACAGGGAGCAACGTTAACCATCACAGTGTAAATAAAGTTTAACGTTAACCGTCAGAGTGTAAATAAAGTTTAACGTTAACCGTCAGAGTGTAAATAAAGTTTAACGTTAACCGTCAGAGTGTAAATAAAGTTTAACGTTAACCGTCAGAGTGTAAATAAAGTTTAACGTTAACCATCAGAGTGTAAATAAAGTTCAACGTTAACCGTCAGAGTGTAAATAAAGTTTAACGTTAACCGTCAGAGTGTAAATAAAGTTTAACGTTAACCGTCAGAGTGTAAATAAAGTGTAACGTTAACCGTCAGAGTGTAAATAAAGTTTAACGTTAACCGTCAGAGTGTAAATAAAGTTTAATGTTAACCATCAGAGTGTAAATAAAGTTTAACGTTAACCTTCAGAGTGTAAATAAAGTTTAACGTTAACCGTCAGAGTGTAAATAAAGTGTAACGTTAACCGTCAGAGTGTAAATAAAGTTTAACGTTAACCGTCAGAGTGTAAATAAAGTTTAATGTTAACCATCAGAGTGTAAATAAAGTTTAACGTTAACCATCAGAGTGTAAATAAAGTTTAACGTTAACCGTCAGAGTGTAAATAAAGTTTAACGTTAACCGTCAGAGTGTAAATAAAGTTTAACGTTAACCGTCAGAGTGTAAATAAAGTTTAACGTTAACCGTCAGAGTGTAAATAAAGTTTAACGTTAACCGTCAGAGTGTAAATAAAGTGTAACGTTAACCGTCAGAGTGTAAATAAAGTTTAACGTTAACCGTCAGAGTGTAAATAAAGTTTAACGTTAACCGTCAGAGTGTAAATAAAGTTTAACGTTAACCATCAGAGTGTAAATAAAGTTTAACGTTAACCGTCAGAGTGTAAATAAAGTGTAACGTTAACCGTCAGAGTGTAAATAAAGTGTAACGTTAATCATCAGAGTGTAAATAAAGTTTCACTGTGTTTCTAGTCTCTGATCATGTTTCATTATAAACAACCAATCAGTGTTTAGACCAGCAGGAGGAGAGCTAGTAACGTTAGCAGCACCGCTAACGGAGGTTCACTTCAGTGACATCATGATGCCTTCAGGCTCTGCTCAGTGAACATGAGTACTGGATGAAGCTACATTATAACGTCATCATGATGTGTTCACATGTCGTCTGTAAAATGTAGTTTTGGTGATAAACTTGAATGAATCCAGTAGTTTGAAGGAGATGTTTTCACGTGAATATAAAACAGATATTAGAGATGAATTATGAGATGTTTACCTTCTAACACGAGCTCTGAACACATTATAACACATCATTAATGATAATAATGAGTAGATATCAATGGTATGAACTTGATGAGCGCTCCTGTTGCTCTCACCTTCTGCTAAAGCTTTCTTCAGGATGTCGTGTTTGGCCTGAAGCTTAGAAATGAGATTACTTCCCTCCAGATACTCGCGGAACTTCTGAGGATTTAGAAAATAAAACACACAAAATAAAAATATCATTCAATATTTACAACGAACAAATAATCAGATCACTTTAATCTGAAGTTAGCTGCAAACATGCGTGTGACAGGATGAAAGTGTCCTCACGGTGAAGTAGAAGAGCTCCGTCTCCTGCTGGTTGGCTCGCTTCTTGGCCAGACTCGGTTTGTTCAAGTATCCGTCCGACACGCTGGACTTCACGGACTCGGAGGACGGGCTGTGGGTGAAGCTCTGGGACACGTCGAAGTCCTCCAGCACCGTCATGTCCTGCAGGGTCGTCAGAGTCGCTCCCCAGGTCTTCTTCACCTGCAGGGGGGGGGGGGCAAAAACCGAACCGCTTTAAGGAAACCCGACAAGTCAAGATGCAAAGATCCTGCAGATTTCTAGAGGAATGTCAACAGTCGTGTGTTAATAACGTCGTCTTAAGATCTAAATCTTTACCGGATTATCTTTATTTTCTCATCTTTTTGTTCTTTCATGTCTCATATTTTCATAAAACCGAGTTTTACGGCTGCAGTAAATAGTTTTAGCTTCTTGTTTCATATCCGTTCATTATATTTAAAGCTGATATTTGATTACATTGTCAGATAAATATTCGGCTACGCTCACATTAGTAGTATTAACCTGTTTGTAGACTTCTATTCTAACGTGATCCAAACATGTCGGATCATTCCAGTGTGTTAACAGAGATTCATCAGTTACAACGTGTTCAAATCTACAGAAATATTCTGCTTTAATCCGTATTTGTTGGTGTTTGAGGCAGCAGTGACGAGATAAATGGAGAATGTATTTAATCCAATGAATCACTTTATTAAGAATATATTTATTATTTTAGTTAAAAACCTTTTTTCTTTTCTTCGTCTTTAGCTCATGAATCAGAACATTCAGAGGATCTCCTCCACTGAACCATAGATGATGTTAAACATATGAGCGGTAATGAAACACATGATCAGGGATCAAAGCTGAACGTATCAGATCTGCTGCTGCAGAGCACGGCGGACGTTTGCTTTCTGCAGAGAGACGCTCGATCAGCCGCCGGCTCTCCTGCTGAGACTCAGAGCCGTGGAGCTCAAGGTCACAACGTTCAGATGAGATGTTCTGCTTCTAGAACACGTCTAGTGGAAAGAAAACATCCACAATACACACATATACGTGTTTATTTTACTACTTTGTCTGTTTGTGTTTGTAGAGTTCTGCTAAATTCACCAGAAGTCACCATTAGATAATGCCTCATTTGCATATTTAAACACAATTCAGAAAACTTGTTCAAAAAAGAATCATCTTAGTGTGAGTGATGAACTGCTGACGTCTCCTGGTGATATGTACGAGTTAAACATGTTTCCCTGTTCACATTTATATCTTCACAGCTTCATGGATCACGAGTTACAGATTGTTTCCTCTTCTACAACGTGTGTGTGTGTGTGTGTGTGTGTTTAGGTATGTGTGTGTGTTGAAGCACAACTTGCTGTTTAAGCATTCTACATATGCAAAGTGTGTTTGTACTTACAGTGTTATGTGTTGCTGATACCAGGGTGTGTGTGTGTGTGTGTGTGTGTGTGTGTGAGCTGCTGAGACGTGCAGACGCAGCTCATTAATCTGGACTCCTTCAGCATATTTTATGCCCTTCAGGGCGCGTTAACAGCAGCGAGTCGCGGCTTTATTTTTAGAGGCTACATCTGCTCCATAAAAACGTCGTAAATTAACGCAACTTTGTTCATCACGAGTCTCGCCGTCAGACGAACGTTTTGAGTCGTTTCCAGCGATCGGTGCAGACGTTAAAGGTCTCTGAGGGGACGGAGAGGGACGGACATTCTGAGCATTGTCCTGAGTGTGTTTGTCCTGAGTGTGTTTGTCCTGAGTGCGTTTGTCCTGAGTGCGTTCGTCCTGAGTGCGTTTGCGTGTCCCAACCTCTTCGTTCTCGATCTTCAGGGACGCCAGGCGCGTCTGCAGCTGCGTGAGGCGGAGGGTGAGCTCCGCCTGGAGCTGAGGCTGGGAGGCAATCTGGGTCACCTGACAGGAAGTGAGGACAACAACGACAGGATGAAATCGGACAGGACGGAGAAGAAGAGGTTGTGCAATGTAATTCCAGTGACACGCGTGTGTGTGTGTGTGTGTGTCGTGTGTTCCACCACTGTTCTGTGACCCAAAAATACATTTATATGAATAATTCGTGAGGAGCTCTAGATCACAGAACATGTCGAGTCATTTCTGTCTCTGGTAACCGACTCGTTGATGTAGATCTTAAAGGAAAGACGAATATCAAATTCAGCGTTTTTCAGCTGAACTTTTGTCCACATCAGAATTTTTGGACTGTTTTGCTAAAAGCTTTTATTTTGAAAAAAGGAAGTCAGCGTGTGTCACAAAAATATTGATATTCTGGCTGAAAAAAAGTTTCATAAAAAACATAAAAAACAGAGTTAAAATACTAATAAATATTTAAGAAATGTATGTAGTAATACTAATTCATTAGCATCAGTCTAAAGAAAGAATCCAGAACCGTGTGGTCGGTGCGGGGTACTGACTGCGTCGCCCATGTGAGCCTGGAAGCTGAAGCGGAGGGGGGGGCAGAAGGCGGTGGGGTAGAGGCCCAGCAGACGCTGCCGGTCCCGGGCCGGGTCCAGGCCCTCCACGGCCCCCTCCAGCACCTCCAGACCGGCCCTCCTGGAGGCCTCGAGGCTCAGTTCGGCCGACAGGTAGGTCCTCAGAGCCCGGCTCAGACTGGAGTGGTACCCTAGGTCACAGCACTGAGACCCCCGAGGACACGAGGACACGAGGACACGAGGACGGAGGAAACGATAGAAGGCATCACACAATCATTATGCACCTTAAATAATAATACAACACCGTTAAAGCTGCTTCACACAGAAAAACAGGACGATGTTTAAATAAAAAGAAACAACTTTAAGTAACTATTCAAATGAGTTATAGTAGAGTAATGTGTATGTATCTTCATCATAATCAACAGGTGACTCCTCCTCATCCAATGAGGTTAAAGCTGCTGAACAGGAACACTCACGTCGATGATGTCGGGCAGGTCGTGGATGTAGTATTTGAACACGGAGGCGTTGGTGGCCTCCAGCGTCAGCAGGTACTCGTTCCTGGCTTTGAGAGTCTTCAGCTTGTTCTCGGAGTACTTCGCCTTCCTCTGATGAAGAAAGAAACAACGTTAAGATCCTCACAACTCATCATTCCTCAGAGAGATTTACACGAGGAAGCTATTAAGCTGTCTCCTTGGTTCCTTAACTAGAAGGACACACGACCCTCGACATGGAGACGTACCTTCTCCCTCATCTTCTCCATCTTGCGGGCGGCGTTGCGTCTCTGGTGGCGCTCTTCTATCCGCAGGCCGAACACCGGCTCCACGCCTCCGCCCGACCCCGTCAGGCCCTTCACGCGGCCCTCCTGGCGCTCCGCGTCCCGCAGCTTGGTCTCCGCGCTGATCGTCTCCACGTGGTACATGTGGTACGTCTTCATCACCTAGGGAACAGACACGTCCACCTTCTATTCGATGCTTTTGTCTTGAGTGTAAAACACTTTTCAAAGACCTGCTGACGTCCACTTACGGTGTAAAGCTCGTTCAGAAGCTTCATGAGGTCTTCCTGAAGCTGGAAGATGATCTCTTTACTCTAACAGAGGAGTCGAAGCACAGGACGGACATCTTTACTACATGCATTCACACACGCTGAGGTACTTGTACTGGAGTGTTTCTGTTTTAAAGCCTCTTAAAGCACATTTCAAGGGGAAAAGATGTATTTATCTGAAAGCTTTAGTTAATTTTCAGATCACGATATTATTTTAAAATCAAGTTTACAAATAGTTGAAGATTAAACAAAGTGTTTTTCATCTCTCGTCACGTTTCAGTTCCACTCTGAACTGTTTGAGGCTGAAAGAGGTGGAATCAAACGGCGACGAGCGTGTTTTCAGAGCATTAAAAGTTCATTTCGGTCGCCTAAAATGTCTTAACGTGCGTTCGGTTGTACTTAGCTCCGCCCTCTAATGTCACGTTTGGTTACAAAGAAAAAACAAGATGGCGACGGGCAAAAACAAACCAACGTGTGACGTCACGGTGACGGCGTCCACTTGTTACATACAGTCTCAACGAGTACTTTAAGTACGTTACATTTTGGATATTTCGCCTTTTATTGGACAGAGACGGATGTTGTGACAAACGTCCCCGGCTGGAAGCGAACCTGCGTGTCGCTCTAGCATTACTGTAGTATTACTGTAGTATTACTGTAGTATTACAGTAGTATTACTGTAGTATTACTGTAGTATTACAGTATTATTACTGTGGTATTACAGTGGTATTACTGTAGTATTACAGTAGTATTACTATGGTATTACTGTAGTATTACAGTATTATTACTGTGGTATTACAGTGGTATTACTGTAGTATTACAGTAGTATTACTGTGGTATTACTGTAGTATTACTGTAGTATTACTGTAGTATTACTGTGGTATTACTGTGGTATTACTGTGGTATTACAGTAGTATTACTGTGGTATTACTGTGGTATTACAGTAGTATTACTGTGGTATTACTGTGGTATTACGCTCACGCTGGAGATTTAACATCTCTCCGCCACTTTTGGGGAGTTATGTGGCGGCACATTAACATTATATTATAATATTAAGGCTCCTTTAAGAGTTTGACTGTTTATAGCTGCTGGCAGCCGCTGCACTTTAGTCAGTATGAATAAAAGACGAGAGATTAATAATGAACAAGCTGAGCTAAAGTTAGAGGCGCTTTCCTGTGTGTGTGTGTGTGTGTGTGTGTGTGTGTGTGTGTGTGTGTGTGTGTGTGTGTGTGTGTGTGTGTGTGTGTGTGTGTGATTAGTTAAACTGGGAGGAAGCATGACGAACCTCGGGGGGGAAACTGACTTTACTTTTCATTAGAATCAACTCTGGTACTTAAAGAAGCCGGAGGACGAAATAAATAACAAGAGAGGAAGAGAAGTACATTCAAGGTACTAAGTAGTACTTCCATTTTACTACATATTCAAGGTACTTAAAGTAGTATTTCCACTTCATACAGTATTTAAGAGCTTTAGTTTTCATGATCCAGTGTTACAGATTACAGTCCTTAAAGTCTTATTTTATTTAAAAAAAAGGACTAAATGTACCATTTCTGTATATTATAAAATATATATAATATAATGTAAAAAGCTTGTTTCACGTTGTTTGAATTCATCATAATTCTACAAATTAATTTAAAATAAAGAATCAGTTGAACAGTTTCCAACTGCAGGAAAAACTACGTTTTTAGGACAAATTAAATACAGAAATGTGATTTTTTTAAATATCTTTTTGTGTTTTGTTGAGTAGATTATGAGGGAAAGTTTTTAATACATTGATTCAAAACTAACAAAAATATCTTCAATCTGTAATGTAAGATTTTAAGAAAGTATACTAAATACTTCAGTACTTTCAGATTCTGCTTCTCGACCGCACGTTAATGAACGAAGACTCGTTTTCTTCTACGTGAGGTTAACAAGCGAAGAGCGACTCCAGGATCGATCACGTTCTCTCTCGTTTATCAGCGCTCGGCCTCACGGCCCATTACTGAGCTCTGCTGCTGGAACGCTTACAGAGATTTACAGGAACACGTTTGGGTTTTATTGGCAGTAAAACATCCTCTTAATTACGGGTTGTTGGAGGCGCCACGATGTGTCAGAAGCTCCTCCCTCCTGAGAACAAGACGACAGAGTTTACACATTGAACCGACAGAAAGACACTCGATCGGAGCCTGAAAACCATCCAAACGGTCAAAAAAGCATCGATCTCTGTTTACGACTCGGAGCTCAAAGACCCGAATCTTTAAAAAACACGTAAAAAAATTAATAGTTTCAATTTAAAAACGATGCTGATGTCATCATGTTGTCTCCTGAAGTAGGTTTTAAGTGCTCGGAGATAATGAAACAGGAGGAAATAGAGCGCTGCTTTAAGTGGATGAACTGGTCCAGTGAGTGACGGGTCTCACCCTCTTCAGAAGTCGGGCGGAGTCCTCGCTGATGTGAGTGAGGCGAGAGATGACGTTGTTCAGGTAGAGATCACTGAGGGTGGCGTGGTCCTTACTCTCCCTCCTCACCTGGAGAGAGAGAGAGAGAGGGGGGGAGAGAGAGAGAGAGGGAGAGTGATGGAGGGATGTACATGTTTCACATATGTATTATGATAACAGGGTCTTAAAGGAACCCACCTGGTTTAACAGCAGGTACCAGCAGTTTACAGGAGAGAGCAGGTTCTGGTCTTTTCTGGAGGAGAGAAAAATACACTTTGAATTACTTCTGTTGTTTTAAACATCGAACGTGTTCCGCTTTGGTTTCTCGGTCCTACTTGTATTGCTGATGGTCTTTCGTGCTGCGTGTTTTGGCCATGAACCTCTCCGCCAGCTTCTCCAGGTTTCGGGAATATTCGGTCTCGATCTCGGACTTCTTCCTGAAGAAGTCCTGCAGGTCCTGAAGCAGCTGGACCCGCATCTCCGTCTGCTGCTCCAGACATCGCTGCTGCTCCACCAGCTGGGCCCGAACATCTACACAAACACACAAACACACAAATACATGGAGGTCATTGTGCACTAACACACTTTGGACAGTTTGGTTATCCATGGCAGCAAAATAGCTGCAATATTTATGTTTAATTGTACCGCCACAAAGAGAGGAATGAGTCCTACAACCAGGAAATGAGTCCTACAACCAGACAATGAGTCCTACAACCAGGAAATGAGTCCTACAACCAGACAATGAGTCCTACAACCAGGAAATGAGTCCTACAACCAGGAAATGAGTCCTACAGCCAGGAAATGAGTCCTACAACCAGACAATGAGTCCTACAGCCAGGAAATGAGTCCTACAACCAGGAAATGAGTCCTACAACCAGACAATGAGTCCTACAGCCAGGAAATGAGTCCTACAGCCAGGAAATGAGTCCTACAGCCAGGAAATGAGTCCTACAACCAGACAATGAGTCATACAGCCAGGAAATGAGTCCTACAACCAGACAATGAGTCCTACAGCCAGGAAATGAGTCCTACAACCAGACAATGAGTCCTACAGCCAGGAAATGAGTCCTACAACCAGACATTGAGTCCTACAACCAGAAAATGAGTCCTACAGCCAAGAACTGAGTCCTACAACCAGACAATGAGTCATACAACCAGACAATGAGTCCTACAACCAGGAACTGAGTCCTTCAACCAGACAATAAGTCCTACAACCAGACATTGAGTCCTACAGCTAGAAAATGAGTCCTACAACCAGACATTGAGTCCTACAACCAGACAATGAGTCCTTCAACCAGACAATGAGTCCTACAACCAGACATTGAGTCCTACAACCAGGAAATGAGTCCTACAACCAGGAAATGAGTCCTACAGCCAGGAAATGAGTCCTACAACCAGACAATGAGTCCTACAGCCAGGAACTGAGTCCTACAACCAGGAAAGTCTACAGACACTGTAGACAGGTCTGTTCCACACAGTGTATTGATTAAACGCTGGTATCTGATCGGCTCTCCGGATCGGGAGTGAAGAAGTTGAATCGGTGAATCTTTATTAGTCGTGTCTGCTGAGTGACAGCGGCTCTCTAACCTCCACCAGGAGGATGACTGACGGCAGACATTTACTGAACCACAAAGTCAGCTCCATGAGAACAAATAAACAGTGCTTCTATTGATTGGTTGGTTTTATTTCCTCGAATCTGTCTTTAGTGAAACAGACAGACTTGATCAATCAATATAGATCCAGTTAATGAGTTCATATATACATACAAACTGCAGGATATCTTTGCGATTTAAACAGTTATCGATGTGCGAGTGACTAACAATAGTGAACAATGTTCATCACGACCTCTCAGAGCTCGTTTTGTCCAAAACCCAAAGACATTCAGTTCACACATAAAACAGAGATTCTTCTCTTGTGTGAGGAACTGGAAACAGAACGAATGTTTAACGTGTTTCAAATATAAATTATTTTAAATCAATGTTTCATTTTCTGTCAGTGGACGAATCCATTAAATCAGCTGTTCAGCGCCGCACGTCCTCGCTCTATTTTTAATCCTTTATAATTACTGATGAAGACGGCCCGTCTTTTTCTCTCCGAGGAGTCACCTTGGAAGACATCCTCTGACCGCATTACAACACACACACACACACACACACACACACACACACACACACACACACACACACACACACACACACACACACACACACACACACACACACACACACACACACACACACACACACACACACACGGTAATGCCTGGCTGCACGCTTCGCTGGTTGTGCTGTTTCAGAGCTGGATCTATCTGCAGCAGCAGGGAGAGAGAGCGGGTACAGAATACACAATGATAACACACACACACACACACACACACACACACACACAGACACACACACACCAATCCCTGAGGGGACCCTATCCACTCCACTACCTGTTGTCTAGGCAACCACACACTGCGTGCGAAGCATGTGATGAGGAAGGTGAAGACGATCTCGGATCTGCCGCATCGACACACACACACACACACACACACACGCACGCACACACACGCACACACACACACAAGCATACGCACACACAGGATATGCTTCATAGATCTCTATGGAACAAATGTCACAGCCTTTGGTCCCCACAAGTCTATGAAACTCTCTCTCTTCTACTACTGTACGTGTGTGTGTGTGTGTGTGTGTTTATTGATTCTAATTTAAAATGGCTGCTCGTTTCATGTCGCTCACACACACACACACACACACACACACACACACACACACACAGTGTGAATGTGCAACACTTTCATATTAAATGAACGACTGCTCTGCTTCCTCCGAAACACATACAAAAAAAAAAGAAATACTCGTTTCTGATTGGCTGTCGGGACCACACGGGACATCCCACATATGGTCTGTGGCGTCCCAGCGGTCAGAGGTTTAATCATTTCTGTAAAATTGGTGTCGAGCCTTTCAGCGTTGGGCTGCAAGTAACCTCGGATTGACTCTCCAATGTCTGCTGCTACGGCGTTAGCTTAGCTTAGCATAAAGACTGGAAACAGGGGGGGACAGCTAGCCTGGCAGCAACAAAAAGGGGCAAAAAGATCAATAAACAATATTTATCCGTTTGAAGGATTATCAGGGTGTCAAAGTGATTCAGCAGTAAAAAACAGTTTAAAAAGATAAAGATAGAAGTAGCATGGGTTAGCATAGCGTAGCATAGAGGCGCTAACACTACGATGTGCTAACGTAGTCTGCTCACTCTCAATCACTGCTCTAGTACTAGTACCTTAGATAGTACTTTAACTTGTACATTGTGGTTCTTAACAAGGTCATTGGCTCTTTTAAATGTCCGGTTTCTGGAACATTTGTCTCTTTATTAGAGAAGTTTAATGTTTTACTTACATGCTCCTCTTTATATGCACATATTTATTGGTACAACTCGCTGTTTGACGAGGTTTTCTTAATATTCCACTGCAGCATATTTAACATATTTATATGTGCTAATAACAGTGTATCATTTTACTTGCATCAGCCAATATAAAGTAACTAAAGAGCATCTATTCTCTACGGTGATGTATTTGTTCTGTATTTAATCTGGTGGACTAAAACAAACTAGAGTCTTTTTCTTGCCTTTCTCGCAAAAAGTCCCACTCATGATCTCCGTGGGGGATTGCAGACACAACATCAAAGAGACGTTAACTTCACTGTCGACAAAATGATGTGAGACTTCCTCTTTAGAGGAACACCCACCACCAGAGGCAAGAGCTGCTCCAGAGGCACAGACTGAAACATATATATTTTAGTAACCATCAAAAGGATTGCCAAGAAATCTTGTACACACATTCATGTCGCCCTCGTGATGAGTTATAGTAACTGTTCCTCGAGCGCTACCAGCAGGACAACTATTCAATTACGTTCAGCCTGTAGCTCGTTTACGCTACACAACATCAACAACATGTCGCTCGCTAACCGATCGCTACATGTGCAGGATTGTTCACTCGTTAGCTACGGAGCTTGTGGCCGGTTCTGCCGATGCTTCATGTGTTAAAGCGGCATTCTCTCTAGTGTCCACCAGGGGGCGACTCCTCTGGTTGTATAGAAGTCTATGAGAAAATGACTCTACTTCTCTCTTGATTTATTACCTCAGTAAACATTGTAAACATGAGTTTATGGTCTCAATCTCTAGTTTCAAGTCTTCTTCAATACAGCATGATGTTCATTTAGTAAATGATGGTCCATTTAGAGTCAAACAGACCATAAAGCAGGGGATGCTTTAGGGCGGGGCTACACAGTGATTGACACTCCTCAGTCCAGATATGGTCACTTCCTGTAATCAAAGATGGCGATGGCGAAGTCGCTCATACGGCCAATAACGGCGTCCTCCGACCCCCCCCCCAAGGTTTACACTTCTAGCTCTGCCGGCACTGTTGCCTTTGTTAGCGCTGTTAGCTGCTAAACACCAGCTCAACCATCTCCATGTTGAAAGCCGTGTACAGAAAGGTAAGAAAATCTCATAAAATCACTTGCGGTGATTGACTTCAAGCTAAAACCATACCAACGTCACCTTGGGTGTTAGGACACCATGATTTATATTATTTCACCATTCATAAATCAAACAATCCCTCAACTAATGAAGAAAATAATCAGATTGACTGTCTGATTGACTGATAGTGAACACAATGGCCGGCTGCAGCAGAGCAGCGCGTGAAACAAAGGTTTGCCGTTTGCAGAAAAAGGAGGTTTATTGAAGCAAACCCACCGCGGAGGAGAGATTCTATCAGCGGAGCTCCTCTTCTTGGATCACAAGCGATTGAAAGTGAAAGGAGGACATCCGCCGCACTTAAACTTTTTGATGTCTGAAACGCTGCTTCTTAGAAACCTCCTTGTGTGTCCTCGTAACATCCTCTCAAGACAAGAGACTCAAACCCTTTGATCAGAGCAGCTCCAGTCGGCTTCGGCACAATGTAGCACGGTGGGAAAAGTACGCAGACAATAAAAGCCAGCAGAAGGAATTTGTCTGGTGAAATCTCCGGGCTGATTGGATCTGAGAGCTCTACAAAGCTCCACTTGTTGCTTTAGCTGGACCACCGCAAAGGTTGGACCGTGAAGCCGGAGGAGGAGGAAGATGCACAATCATCAATTTCAAGGTGATTTTTTGGTGAGCAAAGAGACATTTTTGCAACATTTTCATACAAATAAAAGCACATTTTTGCTGCTTTTTGAACACATGAAATCTTTTGATATTTGCAGCTCCATCAACGGATTAAATCTGGATCCGTTACGTCTTCACTGGTGTGACAAAGTCGAATGAGATTTATTTCAATCGCCTCTGTAGCTTCACATTAGTGAGATTATGTGCAGCTCTGGGACGGATCCCAAAAAAGGCTCCGCGTTGTAAAGATAAAGACAACAAACCATTTAAAGCAGGAAAAATGAATTCAATGCCAAGAACCGAACAGTGATCAGCACCTGGAGACTACCGGCGTCTAGACCTTCCTCTTCAAAGAGTCTGAGCTCCAGCAATGAAACGATTTCAACTGTGTGCTCATTATACGTCTAGAAAGACTCCCAGAAATGGACCATTAATCCACATTTAACTTGTCTGGGCTGAGAGATATGACAATGAAATAAAAACTAAGTCTGCTGGATTAAGTCCAGTTTAATTATCAGTTTTAGCAGAAAACAGGAGTGAATCAGAGCGTTAAACTAATTTGAATTCAAGGACAAAACATGATGCTGCAATTCGTCTTAAAGCTGCATTCTCTCTAGTGTCCACCAGGGGGCGACTCCTCTGGTTGTATAGAAGTCTATGAGAAAATGACTCTACTTCTCTCTTGATTTATTACCTCAGTAAACATGTCTCTACGTCACTCCTCCTCAGTCCAGAAATGGTCACTTCCTGTTCACTGGTTGCAAAAAAAACAAGATGGCGACGGCGAAATCGTCGAACTCGAGGCTTCAAAACCTCCACAAACTAATAAATGACGTTGTGATGACTACGTCCACGTCTGTGGAGAAATAACGTTCTCAGTATCACTTCCAGCTGGTGACTCCTTCATCAACTGTCGTTAACTCGTTCATCATTATGGCAACGAACCATCAAAACCCTCGACTAACGAGAGAAAGCGTTCACTGTGTGTGTGTGTGTGTGACATCACAGGAACAGGAAGCTCCGCAACCTCATCCCCAGGTGACCGTTACCATGCCGACCAGGTCCAAGGACACGGGGGGGGGGGGGGGGGTTAGAGTACCGCTGGATCATCAAGAAACACACACACACACACACTGTTTGGGGGGCCTTTTTTTAACTTGGCCCTTCAGAAACATTTCACACGATGAAGAGTCACTTCATCGTCTTTCCATCCCTCAGTTTGTCCTGCAGGTGTGCAGATGTGAGGTCACTAAACACCTGCATGCACACGCAGGCAAAAAAACCAGAGCAGCAGCCGCCGCATGCAGCAGGAAGCTGTTCTTCATCTCTTCCTCTTCCTCGCTCTCTCTCTCCTGCAGAGCTCTGTTCTTTCCTCTTTTCTTTCTATTTGCATTTTCTCATTAAGGCGCTCCTCGTCTCCTTCAGACAGAGGAGGAGGAGTCACACACACACGCACACACACACACACACACACCGGCGAGGTGACGCTCCAAAATATCAGGAGCACACAAATATGTATCGTCAGCGTTCTGCATGATGCTACCTTTTTCTTTTTTTTTTCAGCGAGGCTCACCTCACCTCAGCGAGCGGACCCCACCTCCTCATCCTCCTCCTCCTCTTCTTCCTCCTCCTCCTCCTCCTGTGTATACATTACACACCACCTCCTGCACGGACCAATCAGGAGCCAGAGCAGAGAGGCAGACTTGGAAAGCACATAGTTACAACGCAAGGATCTATACGCTGGGCTCCCGGCGGAGAAGGGCCCCGTTAGGGCTCCATGTGAGCGGTCACCTCCATGTGTGTGTGTGTGGGCAGAGCGCCAGAGCAAGGGCCACACACACACACACACACACACACACACACACACACACACACACACACACACACACACACACACACACACACACACACACACACACACACACACACACACACACAGGTATGAGTGTGTAAACAAGACGCACACATGGGAGCTGTAACGCTCTCCTTTAAATGTAATCACTCAAACTGTCGATTTCATTGTGTGTGTTGCACTGACGAGGAAGAAGCACAGCAGGGGTGAAGAGGAATGAGGAAGGGAAGGAAAGGAGATGAGGAGGCAGAGTAATTGTGCAATGCGAGATTTTATTTCTGAATGGAGCAGCTCGAATTTTGGGCGATTTGAACTGGAGAGTGCCGTAAGAACACGCCTCTCTCACTCAGAAGTGGATTTTAGGCGTTTTAGATGATGGTGGTGATGGTGATGGTGGTGATGGTGATGGTGATGGTGGTGGTGGTGATGGTGATGGTGGTGATGGTGGTGATGGTGGTGGTGATGTGTGGGCGGAGGTGACAAGTGAATATGGAGGTGTGAGGAGCCATGTGGAGAGGGAAGAGCGAGCGCCTGCACAGGAATGACAGACTGAAGAAGGGATGAATCTGAGATCTGCGGGCGTCCGGACATTTTGAAGCGAGCCCTCTGCAGCAGGTAGACAGCGGGCGGCTCTCACCACAAAGAACCAGGCAGCCGGCTACGAGTTGTGCTAAAAAGGTCATTTGACTCGTGCCAGTCGCCACTCCTACCGAAGCAGGGATGGTGGTAACCATGGCGCCAGAGGGAGGAGGAAGAGGAGAGAAGGGGAGGGGTGGGGGGGGGGGTCCCACGGTCATGATGGCAACCACTACTTCAGGACTGAGTTCGTCATCGTTAGCACCTTTAAAACAGGTCCCCAGTTTAGCATCATGCCCCCAGGTAGTCTATGGGGACCACACACACACACACACACACACACACTGCTGCAGTCACAGCCTCAGAGGAATACCAATAGAAAGACTCCCAGACGGTCAAGAGACACAAAAAAAACCTGCACACATGGACGAAGATCAAGAGGCTTTGCAGAATAAATACCCCCCCCCCCCTTCACACACACACACACACACACATACATATATATATATATATACCCCCCCCCCCCCAGGCGCCATGCAGCACTCAGGATGAACCCAGAAATCCTGACGTCTCACGGTGAGGTGTCAGCTCCCATACACACCCTGAATGATCAGCGCATGAGCATGCAGGCAGACAGGTGTGTGTGTGTGCGCGCGTGCTGGCTGGTTTATGTGAGCGTGCATAGGTGAGAAAAAGGTGGGTGTGACCGCGCGGATGCCGTGCAAAAAAAAAGGTATAAATGTTACAAAATGTTTCTAAATAATCTCACCTTTCACTTGGCTCTCGTATTCTGCGAGGATTTCTTTGTCCTTCTTGGTTTTGTTTGAGTTTGACATGTCGTCACTGTAAAGGTGACCGACCGGCAGGTGAGAAGAAGAAGAAGAAGAAGAATTAGAAGAAGAAAAAATCCCTGTTTATTTCCCTCCGCGTGCACCACCCGAGGCTTCACCCGCAAACACGCTAGTTAGATCCATCCAGTGCCGCAACAACACAGCCAGTAGTGGCCCCGCACCTCCACGCTGAGGAGCAAGAGGAGGAGGAGGAGGAGGAAGAGGAGGGGGGCACGCGCGTGAAAAATCACGCACACTCAGTGAGAAATTACCCACACGTGACCGCAGCCGCCACTGTCGCGAGGACCCGCAGAAACCATAAAAAAATGAAGAATCAAATAAAATGCTGCAAAATAATTTGCGGTTTCTTTCCGTGAAGCTCGTGCAAACATGCAATCACACCCGCGCGCATGCACACGCATGCACCGGTCTGCAGGGAGGCGAGGAGAGCCGGGAACACGCCCACACACACACACACACACACACACACACACACACACACACACACACACACACACACACACACACCTCGCTGGTGTTTGATGTTATCTTTCACCTCGCCATAACCTTTCATGCATGCAGCCGCGCACAGGCGTACGTGCACGCGCGCGCACACTTGGGCTGAGCAGACTGAACGCGCGTGAGGATAGAACGACCGGTAAATGAAATGCCGGTGAGGAAATGGGTGTGTACGCGCTGGAGGCGGGATCAGAGACGTGATTGACAGCTGAGGTTGACCAGTGAGTCACAGAGCATCGTGGATATTAATGAATGGAAGGATGAGTGAGATCAGCTGACTTTGAATAATGTCGGTAACAAGTAAAATAAAAATCTGTTTTTGAATAAAGAATGTAATCAATACAATAAGAACATGTACAACATGTTGTACACAGGCCTGCTGGTCCCAAACATTTTAACTGTTTATGACCATTTAGGTCTTAGAGGGGCAAGTCTAAGTCAACACTCAAGAGTCCTAGTCAAGTCTAAAGCCTTTGAGCAAGAGTCCAAGTCAACACTCAAGAGTCCTAGTCAAGTCTCAAGTCTTTGAGCTAGAGTCTAAGTCAACACTCAAGAGCAGTCAAGTCTCAAGAGTCCAAGTCAAGTCTCAAGTCTTTGAGCGAGTCCAAGAGTCCAACTCAGTGAAATTGCAGCCTATGAAGTTTGAAATAGATCAGATACTTTAAATGAGACCAATGGAAACATTGTATCTATCACATTACAATCAGACTGATTCCTCATCAGCTCAAAAGACATTTTTAAAAACGAGTTGAGTTTCCATTCGTGGCTATTTGTCTCCACCTAGTGGTTCGATGTGAGGACCTTCACCTGATGGATCTTCTACATTCAAAGTGTGACTCTTGTGTTATGTTGATATCCTCATTGTTTACATTTATTTCATACTGAAAATGTATAAAATAATAACTGTGTGTGACTGTAAAATAATCTTCAAAGTAAGTTATCAACTAATGTAGTGGAGTACAATATACAATATTTCCCTCTGAGAGGTATTAAGGTAGAAATATGAAGTAGAATAAGTAAAGTACAAGTAAAGTACAAGCACCTTTAAAATTGTACAGTACTTGAGTAAATGTACTTCTATTTCCACCTCGGCTGCTCACAGGAACATCAGGAACAAATTAAATTAGATTTTATTAAAAATATTTTTGTAAATTTTTTAAACACAGATTTTACACATGAAACAAAGTAAAATATTGTCTACTTAATAAATTGTATCTGATATCAAATATCAGTACACAGTTGGGGGAGGGGTCAGATAAAAGGTACTACGTTGAGGTCGTAACTTTACAAGAAAAATATGTTTTGAAATTATTCTCTGAGATTATAAAGTCATAAATTTGGGGAGAAAACAATCAGAAATTCTCTTAAATTAAAGTCACAAATGTGTTCCAACAGTAGAGTTCTTACACCTTTAATAAAAGGTCCTGAAAGTTTCGATCATGAAAATAAATAAATACTAATATAATTAAATATTTTTGCAGTCAGCGGCTCAAGTTACTGCGATGTTTAACTGGCCTTTGACAAAAAACTCTCCCACAAATTTTCTGAATTTATTTTTTTTGTGACTTTAATCTCTTTTTTCTCTTAATTTTTTTATTTTCACCACTAAATATGCCGTTGTGTTTATCAGCTGACAAAACAAATAACCACTATTTGATTTGATAATTCTACATTTAGCCCCAACTTTAAAGGATAATCCATCAATTGCAGTAAAATCCTCTTTATTTAGAGTCAGGGTTACGTTACATTTGTTGAACATCAGTCTGATTGGCTGACGTCTCTGAGCTACTTTAAGCTTTTAAACACTTCATGAATTCATCTTAAATCAGAAACATCCACATGTTTCCTTCGTTGTCAGCAGCTGCTTCAGGAGCCTTTTAAAAAAAAATGTTCACATGTTTTGGGAATCCGACACAGCTCACTGACAGACGCACAAAAGTTATGATCAACCTGACTTTATTATATTTATCTAGAGGCCACGAGGAAGTCAAATGATCCATAATTCACTAAAAGCCAGCGTTAAAGGAAAACCAAGAAAATAAACACATTCTGTGTTTATTTCCTGCTTTTACTATCGTGTTAATCAGGACTTTGAATGGAAGTGAATCACTACAACGTGGATGAATCCCTTTGTTGTATTCTCTTAATCCAAACCAGACAGCAGAGGAACAGTGTGTTGTTAATGTGTAAGGAATGTGTTTACAGAGATGGAACATCCCAGTACTTCCAGCTGTAGTTTGAAGGAACACGAATGAATCACTGCTGCTTTATTTTTCTGTTTAGAAGTCGGAGTTATCTCCGTCAGCCGCAGGAATGTACGGTAATCTTAGAGCCTTCAGCAGGTGGAGATTGAACGTATATATGTGTGAGACTTTTAGTTCTGTTGTCCGGAGAAGAGCCAGCAGCTTCTCTTAAAGTCTGAGGCTCGGACATTTATTTTATTGTTTTGTGCTGCAGGAAAACATAAGACACACACCGTCAAAGAAATAGTTCAACATTAAAGATAGACGACAGGAAGATCGAGATGCCTGCGTGATAAATATGTTAGCGTAGCTTAGCACAAACACTGGAAACAGGTAGAAACAGCTAGCAGTTAAAACTCGTTTTGTTTCACCTGAACAAAAACTGAGGAGTGAAACATCTTCACTCTGAGCAGTTGATTATCAACAGAAATAGCCACAAAAATAATATATAAAAAGGTGATTAACGACAGAATCTTAAAGATGAAACAAGCGGTGGAATCGTGGAAAAGGTCTCAACATCGCAGAATTAAACCTTAAGGAATGTGCCACTTCAAATACTTTTGAGAGAGCACAAACTGGAAAAATCCTCCAAGAATCAGCCGCTAGCACGAAGACAGAACTCATCCTGCAAAAAGTGGAAACTAATTAACAGGAAAGGTCTCATCGGCTCAGCCTGACCCGGAGAAATAGACCTCTGAAGATACAAGAAGTCTTTTATTCATCAAGCCATCAGCCTGAAGAACATGCAGATTATTCAACAGGGACCTGATTCATGGAGAATATGTGAGAAAATTCTTAGAATGACGTTTTCTAAGAATTTCCCCTTCCTGGTAAAAGGAGAAGTTATTTACAAAACGTCTTCTGAGCTCTTTACGAACTGAGGATTTTTAAGAAGCTTAAGTTTCACGTGAACATCAACATTACCGTGTTGTTAATGATTTTGTTTTGAAACTGTATTCTCATTTACATTTAGGCAAAAAACATCCTTGCTTAGGTTGAGCAAAAAGATCATGTTTGAGTTCAAATAAATACGTTAGTCGAAGAAGTAGAAGTACGGCTGTGAAAATGTACACATGTACTCGTGAAATATTGGTGGAATCTTGTTTTAGAAAACAAAAAGAGGGTCATGTAATGCAGTGCTTAAGCTTAAAATATCTTGGTTTTTGGATGGAACCATAATTGTATTTGGCAGTCACCATCTTGGTTTTTCGCCGTCGCCATCTTGGTTTCTGGCCATCGCCATTTTGGTTTTTCGCCGTTGCCATCTTGGTTTTTGGCCATCGCCATTTTGGTTTTTGTCCGTCGCCATCTTGGTTTTTTGGCTGTAGCCATCTTGGTTTTTTTTTGCAAACAGAAGTGATTCAAGAGGGTGGAGCTAAGTACAACCAAACATTAAATAAGACATGTTTAGGCTACCAAAATGATACAATTAACTTTGATGAAGTGAAAACACACTGTGAAAGAGTTAAAGTTAAAAAGACAAAAACACGGACAACCTCGTGGTAGAGACCTGTCAATCACCGTGTAGCCCCGCCCCTAAAGCATCCCCTGCTTTATGGTCTGTTTGACTCTAAATGGACCATCATGTACTAAATGAACATCATGCTGTATTGAAGAAGACTTGAAACTAGAGATTGAGACCATAAACTTTAATTGGAAAACAAACATTTATTAACACGTTGAGTATAAAATCAAATCAAACCAAACTAAATAAATAAAAATAAGCTTGATTGCGCTCTCATATCTGTTTGGTAAATAATTAATCAGTGAGCTTTAGGGGAGCAGGTAGGTGGTTTCCTGTCTTTGTGCAATAAAAGATCAGTTGCAGAGGTTGCAATCAGCTGATTACTCAATTATACAGTAAATACTTGATGCACACTGACGGCAGAAGATTAATTATAATATATTCTGCATGAACGTGATATTTCATGTTCAGATCCAGTTGCTTGAATCCCCATTTTCAGATTTCCCCGGTAGATTCTGCTCAGTATTTTGTATAAATAAAAGCTTTAGTATTATTATTTTTTAAAGTACAGAGCTGACTCATGTTGTACTACGTTGGCCTGTGACTCACCTGTGGCCTCCTGTATCTGCTGCATGTAGTGATTCATGGTCCAGCTCTATGAAAAAGCACTGGAGGGATTCTCCAATGCATGAAAACTAAATGAATGACGATGATCTTTCTTCACAGGAAAGTGAAGAAATACTCGCGGCTCTGAGCTCCGACTGTACAAACAACATAACTAGCAATTACTTATGTTTAAAGGTCCTCTAAACTTCCTTTCAGCAAACAGAAAGAGAGTTGGCGGAGGCGTTTATGAAGGCAAACATGTTTTCACAGTGAAAACACGAACTTCTCCGCTGTCTTTGCTCCTTCACTCAAACATAACTATGCCTCTGAATGTTGTGATCCTCCAAAGAGCTTCAGAAATCTCTCTCTTTTCTTCAGACTTTGTTCTTTTTCACCTTGAAGGCCACTCACACCCACATAAGAGTCAACCGCTTCACATTTGCAGGCATTGTCTGAGCCGACAGCAGAATCAGAGGGTGTTAAAGATGTTATACCTGCAGCCGGGGACGTATAAAAGAGGAGTTAAATGACGGAGAATATCTCATTCCTCACCTCAGCCTCGGATACAGATCAAGGACACTCAACATAAAACCCATCAGGCTTTGGTGCTTCTCTCATAATACACATGTCAGGCAGCAATGGAGGCATGTAAACATCATTATGTTCATGTTTGAACGAGGTCTGTAGGTTAAGTCCATTCAAATGTCATGAATACAATATGACGTGATTAGCATATTGTGACCGGCAGGCTAATTATTATAATGAGATGATTATACAACAACAATAGCAAATAGTTCCTACTTCTTTAATGTGAAGATTTGTTCCGTTTTATCATCCTTGTAAATTGAATATATTTGTTTTGGATTGTTTCTAGTCTTTAGTGCTAAGCTAAGCTAACCAGCTGCTAGAGGATGAGGTGGCAACCTCCGGTTCTTTAAAGTGAAGCCAAAGCTTCACGTGTTAAAGCTGCATTCTCTCTAGTGTCCACCAGGGGGCGACTCCTCTGGTTGTATAGAAGTCTATGAGAAAATGACTCTACTTCTCTCTTGATTTATTACCTCAGTAAACATTGTAAACATGAGTTTATGGTCTCAATCTCTAGTTTCAAGTCTTCTTCAATACAGCATGATGTTCATTTAGTACATGATGGTCCATTTAGAGTCACACAGACCATAAAGCAGGGGATGCTTTAGGGGCGGGGCTACACCGTGATTGACAGGTCACTCCTCCTCAGTCCAGATACGGTCACTTCCTGTTCACTGGTTGCAAAAAAAACAAAGCGCCGACGGCCATATTCCAAGATGGCGACACTGTGAGTGTTTACTGTAACTTTTGATACTTTAAGCACATTTTGCTGATAATAGTTTTACATTTTGAATGCAGCACTTTTACTTGTAATGGAGTATTCTTTGACTGCGATATCTTTACTTTCACAAAAGGATCCGAGTACTTCTTCCACAGCAAACATGCGAGTGGTTTCAAACAAAGTAATGTTTTGTTGATCCTTTTAGTTGTATCTCGTGGCTGCTGCAGGTAGAACACAGAGTATCTCAGGCTGTACTATCGGGCAGCGCTTCGTTGGCGTGCAGCAGAGATCCTTTACAAGACTTCCCGGAGGCGGCTGCTTTGAGTCCGCTGACACAGAGCCACTGTAATAAAACACGGATCAAACACGGATCATATCTGGAGTGAAGGGGTTTAAGAGCATTAGTGCTGATCCATCACAGAAATCCTGCAGTTCCTCCAAAGCGCACATTACACACTTAATCACTATCAGAGGCTTTGGGCAGAAGAGCAGGCAGTGTGTGTGTGTGTGTGCACGTTCAGCCACTTTAGATGTAATTTACAGCTCCACTCACGGAGATAATGACCACTAAGAAGTCACAGAAAGTTCAAAGTGAGAGGGATCGTAAAGAAGAATAAAAGACATCTGACAACGCTGCACCGTGAAACTTCTTCTGTCAGAATAACTGCCTTTAAAAAAACAAGTCTGACAGTTCAGGTAGTATAAAAAAAACTGATCTGTAATGGCAGTCTTTAGGGAAATACCATGAGGTCAACAGTTTAAGTTTTAAACCTGCAAATGTGAGCGTGCTAGCAGGCTAAAATAAGTTGCTAAACGTAGCAACTGCTTAAAGGAATAGTTCACCCAAAAGTAATATAAATTGTACATAGTACTCAGCTCCCTCTCTCTCTATGGTCAAGTTCAACAAGACTTTTATGGAGGCCGAACGAAAGACGGCAAAAAAAGGTTATAAAACGTCTGGAAAACGTTGTGCAAGTTCCTGTGCAGCATTATCTTAAATGATAGCATCACTTTTGGATTATCTACAAGCATATGGCCAAAAAAGAAAACAAGATGGGGACGGCCTGAAACCAACATGGCGACGGCCTAAAACCAAGATGGCGACGGCCTAAAACCAACATGGCGACGGCCTAAAACCAACATGGCGACGGCCTAAAACCAACATGGCGACGGCCAAAAAAGAAACCAAGATGGGGACGGACAAAAACCAAGATGGCGACAGCCTGAAACCAACATGGCGACGGCCTAAAACCAAGATGGCGACGGCCTAAAACCAACATGGCGACGGCCTAAAACCAACATGGCGACGGCCTAAAACCAACATGGCGACGGCCAAAAAACCAACATGGCGACGGCTAAAAACCAAGACGGGGACGGATATAAACAACCAAGATGGGGACGGACAAAAACCAACATAGCGACAGCTAAAAACCAAGACGGGGACGGATATAAACAACCAAGACGGGGACGGATATAAACAACCAAGACGGGGACGGATATAAACAACCAAGACGGGGACGGCAAAAATGCTGAACTGGAGGCTTCAAAACGTCAGTCCACAAACCAATGACATTACGGTGACTACATCCATTTCTTATACACAGTTTATAATAATAATAATAATAATAATAATAATAATAATAATAATAATAATAATAATAATAATAATAGACTTAAAAAGTAGTCCAACAAAATATAAAACTGAATTTAAAAGAACAATGTAATAGAAAGAATATGGCCCCAGAAACACTTTGTTTTTGAACATATTACACTAATGAGATATAACGTGTATATAACTATTCCTTTAAGTGAGGTTTGAGGAGAAATCTGTATATTGACCAGTACATACAAAAGCACATCTCATGTCTCTGACGTGGAACTTTGTCTGTTGGGAAAATGATCACATTTCCTACTTTGTGTGTCTGAGTACAAACTGTTTTGTGTAACTCTACATATTCGCTGAACAAACCAACCGGGGCTTAAAGAGATTATTGCAGCTCTGCTCAAACAAACAGAATAGATTGTCCCTGAGGCGAGCGCATCCTGAAACACAAACACAGGCAGCACACAGGTTCAAGGCCAGAAATGAGGCTTTTTTTGCATGTGGGTGGTATATGGTCTTATTTGTGTGGTTTAATTTTTAAATGCTCAGTTAGAGTCGTTTATCACCAGCACACAACCTCAAAGACACATAAGGTACAGCTGCTCGTGTGTTCATTCTGGGATTCACAACCTTTTAAAAATAATAATAGTAAAATAAGCCAAAGTCTGGGAGAGACAGCACCATCCTCCTCACCTCAACAGACCATTAATTCAGCCGGAGATCAGCTGTAAATCTCTGCTACACACTAAACTCCCAATAAACACGATTGAAAAGAAGCCGCTGGTTCTGCTTGTAGAAAAATGATTGATGCAAACAGAAAACAGCCATTCACAAAAACAATCCGCGTAGACAAAAGAGTGAAGAGGAACGCATTTCACAAAGAGATTATTAAACGAGAAAACGCTTTGAGTGAAAAACAAATGACTCATAAAACAAACCACATTCTGAGTTCTGCTGTTGTTAATGTTCTCCGAGTCGTTGCATCTATTTGGTGTAAAATTAACACATTTTCAGTCGTGCTTTGGCCCTCGGGGGCTCCAGATGGATTTCTGTCTCTGAAGACGGAGGAGGCCAGGAGGAGGTGCAGGACGTGATGGAGGAAAACGTCAACGCAAACAACCAGAAGGCAACCGATGACTTTACTTTCTTATTAGACAAGAGTTACAGTTATTCTACTCCAGCTGGACGTCTTTACATTTAGTCATGCTGATCCTGATCTTTACCCGAGTCTTTTAATACTGAGTATCGGCCGACCACATCCAATCCAACATTTGTTTATTTGTTAATAATAGAGAAGGAAAAGGGCCAAAGAGACGCAACAACTACAAAGAGCTGCCAAAGACTAATAAGAGCTAAAACCTCCACAAAGAGAAGTTCAAAATGAATACAAAGACACGCAAGACATTCACAGCCACAGAAATGACTAAAAAGAGACACAAAACTACTACAAACGGATGCAAAACAACTACAAAGAGACTAATACCGCCTACAAAAGACACAAAACTACTACAAACAGATGCAAAACAACTACAGAGACATATAAAGATGTATAAGAGACATAGTACAAGAGATGCAAACAAACTACAAAGAGATAAAACAGCAACAAATTGACACAAAATGAAGGTATGCCAACAACTACAAAGAGACACAATGACTAAAAAGAGACTTGAAATGACTATAAAAGATGTAAAATGACTACAAAGAGACTCAAAACGACTCGGAAGACTAATTAATAGGACTACGAAATTAAAAAGATGCAAACTGACTTTGAAAATAGTTAGTTTTGTGTCTCTTGTACATTGGCTGTACACAAGGGTCCATGTCGGACTCCGTCCATGCGAGTGTGTGTTTGTGTTTCACTTCCAGGTGAGAAGCTCTGAGCTGGGGAAAGTCGGACATCTTTACTGCAGGTGATTCCCATGACATTTGATTTCCTGAGAGCTTTACTGTCCTAAAAGTGTTTTCACAGTTGGGAAGAAACGTCTCTGACAGAAACATAGCCCGACTTCAAAGTGTCTTTTCACTTCACCGTGGTTCAGAGCCATTTCAACCGCTAGCTTAACGTTAGCTTAGCGAGGCTTCAGCGGAGGCAGTGGAGAGAGACAGAAACAAAAACACGACCGGCATCGTGGATCAACGCTGTAAACGGCTCGTTAAAAAGCAGCGAGGAAGTATTTACAAGTTACACGGTTCATTTATCGTCAGTCCCATTTTGCTCCATAAGAAAAACACAAAACTACATCACATGGTGGAGGATGAAGTCTCAGTCTGAGGAGAGAAGCTGCTCTGAAGTCTGGTGGTTCTGTATCTCCTTCTAGACGGCGGCAGGGTGAACATATTGTGGCATATTTTTGTCTTTTAATACAATTTGAGCTCTTTGCAGGCACCTCACGTCACCAATATCACATTGTGTAATAAACAATAGTAATCAACTGTACTACTGTACTGTGTCTAGTACTGTACTGTGTTAGGTATTTGCTCTTTACTTGAGTCTTTTTTTCTTTCAGCTTTAGTTACTTTACAGATTAAGATGTTTACAAGCAAAACATATGAAGAGTTTATAAAATGTGATGTTTAGATATGAATTAAACGACCCAAGATTATACAACTATTTTAATTGTTTAGCCATTTTTCATTTTAAAACATCAGATGGCTCCAGATGTTATAATGTTAATGTATTCTTTATAATGTTAATGTATAGTTATAATGTTAATAATGTAAATATTTTAGTAATAATGTTGAAGTTTGGTCTAAACAGACATTATGAAGGTGTCACTTTTAGTAATTGTGACGACATTTCTCACTATTTTAATAAACCAATCAATCAATCAATCAATTAATTAATGGAGAACATAATCAGCAGATGCATCCACAATGAGAATAATCATTAATTAAGAGTTGAAAATGAGTTCCAGCTCAACCGACTACAACAGTAAAATCCTGCTTTTACATTAGTGCATGAGTAATGATAATCTAATCATAGAATATATAATAGTTAGTAGAACAGTCAAAGTTTGAATATTACTTTTTAATGATTATACTGACATCATTTTACTGAAGAAACATTTACAAGCAGAACTTTCACATGTGACAAGTTCCAGTTCCAGTTATAAATAGTGTCGAAACATAAGTCGGCTCCAGCTTTATAATAAGTCGGTTCTAAGTCAAAGTCCTTGTTTCTCATGTCAGAGAGAATAAAGCGCTGCCTCGTGAGTTCTCTGGGATCTGCACACATCAATAAATCTTTGCACCGTACGACGACAGGAAACAAATCTGGAGCCACCGCCGTGACCTCCATCTTTGAACTACATCCATCTTGAAGTGAGGACTAACCGCTGGTTTAGCTTCAGCAGATAGAAAAAAAAGAGTTTAAACGTAATCAGAGCGTGACGGCGTTACACTGAGAGGGTGGGAGAGCACTTGACTTTATGAAGAACAGGATGTGACCCCCTGATGGTCCACATGTAAACATCCCGTGCACACAGTGCTGCTCCAACGCACTGCTTTCCATACCATAAACACAACACGGCTGGGAAAATGTACTGGAGTTATTGACAGTGAGAGATTTAAATACCGACCCAGCAGGGATGAGCAAAACCCTTCAAAGAGAAGCAGTGATCGACTGATCGGCCACAGCTCTCAAACCTCAAAGATCTCCCCAAAAACCAATGAGGTCAAAGTGTAAAGAAACAGGTCCCCAACAGATATACATGTTTACTAAAGCTCATTATTATGGATCCCCGGTATGAGCTGCTGTTGAGGAAGAGAAACACTTTGCTGTAAAAATATTGGTTTTCACTCAGGTATCAATACTCACCTCTCATGGCCGTGTCATAGTATATCAAAAGTGCACTAAGCATCATCAAAATGTAAAATAATAAATAAAAAATGTGTAAAAAGAAAGCCGAGATGTTTTTCTGTTTACCGTCTCCGATTCAAGATTCCTTTCTTATCTATTGAACATCTTACATTCCAACTATCCCTCCAGTGTCTCTCCTAGCAACGCAATATAATACATCATGAATAAACTCAGCCCAACACTTTATGGAAAAAGTCATCTTTGCACTGAAGGATGCAGCTTATTTTATTCCATTGAGAGACAGCAAGAGGTTTCGTTCAGCCATTGACGTGTTGGATGCCTGCTACCAATTAGACGTCTTGCTGGCACATATTAAGGAATGTGTATGTCTCTGAGGTACGCTCCCGAAATAACAAAAACATTTGGGTCAAGGGGTAACTCAATCTCATCAATAACGTTGTCTAACAGGCAAAGACACGTTTGATGCATGTATCCGGATTTCTATATCAAATTCCCGTCGTGTAGCATGAGGAGCATCAGCCAGTTATATCGTGTTTCTACAGATTGAGTTAAGGTCTCAATACGAGCATCCTGCCATCCATCAAGAGTGATCTCCACTCGTAAATCCTCCCTTCAGGCATTTAACCTGGGTTCATAAGGTAGCAGGATTCAGTACAGCCAGAGACTAACAGCTCATATATTATAGACGCTTGGCCTTCACCGCAGCAGCTTTGCATTATTGTTTTCTCTAAAGCAGAAAGAGGGGAGCTGTTCTCCACCAGCTACAATAAAACTGCCAATCTGTAGATATTAGCGTCTTGGTGGACTTTGTTGCCTCCATGTTGTTTTATAATCCTCATAAATAAAAAGTCGTAACTCAACTGCTTCTGCACAACAGTTATTAGTTGATGTCTTTATTTGTTGTGCTTTTTTGCCGCGTAATATTTGCGTTCCTTGACGTGCGAATTAACTGCACAAAAGAACCCCTCCTCCAGTGGGTAAAGGCCTCAAGTGTAAGTATAAGATTTTACTTTAAGGAGTAAAATATACTTTATTACTGGTTCTCATAAATCATCGTTTGTTCATGTGAGTTTGGCATCATGGTTAAGTTTCTCCAACCGGCGAGTACGCTCACAGGAAGTGATGTTGTAGTTACAGTTCAGTACTTCCAAAAAGATGTACAATACTGTTTATTCACACAAAAGTGTGAACGATAGTACACACATATATTTTGTGAGTATGTAGAACATAGTATGTGATGTTGGACCCAGTAAATGTCTTCTCAGGCTTAGAAAAATGATGTGATTGGGAACCAAAGCTGGAGTGGTGGTGCATTAAGTTCTAGTGGTAAATAGCGTCATCCTTCTATCCATCTATGTAGTTCTGGGTCCTGCTGGGGGTCTGGAGCCTCGTATTCAGTGTTGTTTTCTTTGTCAGTCCGCTCATAAAACTCCTCTCTCACTGCCACATTCTTGAAAATAAACACCCCCTTCTCCCACATTCCAGTATTCCCAGTGCAGGGATCAGACTGGGGCAGTGTAGGCACGTCAGTGTGGAATCTATTGGACTGTGACAATATACATCGGACGGAGTGATTAAAAATCCTGATATGAGCGTGTGCAGTACATCAGGAAAATGGACACATTCCTCTCTTTATCTGAAATACAAAAGATGTATAGAGATATTTGGTCACATCGATCACTAATTAGCTCCTTCACAGAGTTTCTGTGTTGCTCATCATCAACTCGACACAGGCATCAGAAGAACTATTTCCTTTGGGCGTGGGTATTGCCAGAGTGAATCATCACATAACACGAGTGCAGACAGTGCAGAACATGCCTTAGAATGATGATGTTTTTAAGGTTTCTTCAGTCTCACAGTAATCCAGTGATAGTTGTCCGTACATCCACGAGTACACTACAAACAGAGGCTGCTAGGAGGCCATTTGGCATATCTTTGTTGGAAACTAAATGTAAACAATTTGGGCTAAAACAGGCTCAAAAGAACACGATGACCTTTTACGTCAAAATATTTTGTATTTTCTCCATTTCACCCTGAGCTGATAGTAAAAAAGGACAAGCAGCTCTTTGTATAGAGACTTTAATAAACAAGGACGCTGCTCCGGATGGGATTTAAATGACCGGCGAGTTTGCAGAAGAACTTGAGGTAATTGCGTTAAAAAATGACCCACATGTGCTCCAGAGAATCCCTCACCAGGACAGGAAACGCTACCTCACCTCCCGTCTGAATGAAGCATTACTTTGACTTTGTCCTGCAAATTTGATCCAATCTTCAATCAGATTGAGTGCATGATGTTGATGCTGAATGACAGTGGTGGAATTTAAAAGGATAAAAGTACAATTAATCAAATACTGTTCCTAGTACAAACATTTTAAGTATTTTTCTCTCATGCCACATTCTACTTCTGCTCCACTACATCTCAGGGGGTAATATTGTACATTCTTTTTTACTTCACTACATTTACCTGACAGCTTTAGTTACAAATTCAGTCACAAAACGTATGAAAATGTAGGAGAGCTACAGGTGAACCGATTAGTTCATTTCTAAACTAGTTATTTCTTTGATGTAAAAACATTTAATTGTTCCAGCTTCGCAATTGTGAAGATTTGCGGCTTTTCTTTCTAATAATGTTAATGTATTTGTAACAATGTTAATAATGTTAATGTATTAGTATTAATGTTAATGATGTTAATGTATTTGTAACAATGTAAATGATGTTAATGTGTTAGTGTTAATGTTAATAATGTTAAGTTAGTTTTAATGTTAATGTATTTGTAACAATGTAAATGATGTTAATGTGTTAGTATTAATGTTAATGATGTTAATGTAGTAGACTACAACATTTACATTTATTTCTAAAACAGTTTTAGCAATAAATGTAAATGTTTACATTAGTATTAATGTTAATGTATGAGTTATAATTTGAATAATGTTAATGTGTTGGTTATAATGTTAATAACGTTAATGTATTAGTATAAATGTTAGTTTACATTAGTAATAATGTTAATGTATTAGTATTAATGTTAATAACGTTAATGTATTAGTTATGTTAATAACGTTAATGTATTAGTTATGTTAATAACGTTAATGTATTAGTATAAATGTTAATAACGTTAATGTATTAGTTATGTTAACAACGTTAATGTATTAGTATAAATGTTAATAATAATAATAATAATAATAATAATCTCAACTTGGGCAAGAGGACATTTGTTCAAAGCTAAAGAATTCATCACATTTCAGAGCCAGAAGAGGTAAAAGTGAAACCTGGTGAAGGGAACATACCACCTCTGGTATGAATTATTGTGAGGACGCAGTGAAAGAAAATTCATATATTTATATGAACCACCTTTCATCTCCATGGAAACCATTCTAAGTTGCTGACAAATACCTGCAGCTTCTCTGAAATGTGTTTTTTCATCTTCTTTGCTCTTTCACATCAAATTGCTTTCATGGAAGAGTTTGACTGCCCCATCAAAGCTCGGGCTGTTATTTTCATCGCTGACATTTAGACCAGTTTGCAGATTCAGCAGACGAACCCGGGGAAAGTGCCATTTTAAATGCATTAAAAGTCCAACATCTTTCCCTCCCTCAGTGTCCTCTCTCCTCATCTCCCGCCTCCTAAATTAAATTGTCTCCGTGTTAACGAACCCAGAGTCGTTATTAGTCCTCCACGCAAGAATTAATCCGATTTCATATTCATTGTCTTCGTCTAAATGAATGAGGCTGTGGTCGGGAAAAAAAAACAAGACGGTCAGACAAACCAGATGTATAGATATTACTCTCATTTTAGCCACAGGTTAGCTTAGCTTAGCATAAAAGCCTGGAATTGGCTCTGTCTGATGGTGACGAAAGTTCACATACCAGCACTTTGATATCTCACTATTTGTGTCCCAAACTGTTTCTTGGCAAATCAAAAACATGCATATTTTTTGGTAAATTACTTTGTAACGTCTTCCCGATATTTTCACACCAAACGCGATGAATTAAGGGTTACATTTTCACAAAACAAGAGTTGATGATTGTATATCAGAGAGTTTAATCAAATAATTGAGGCTTTTTCACACTTCAGATTATCAGCTGTGAGGCGTTCTCACAAAGTCTTCTTCAGTGTATCGATAGTTTCATAAGGTTCATTTAAAGGCTCTGCTACAATCAGCTAAAAGTGCTAGCGGCACCAATTATATCCACTAAGGATTCTCAGAAAGGTCCTTTTGTGTGTGATAATGTTTGTGTGTGTGTGTCAGAGACTAATTTATCCTCCTGTTGGACGTGTGTTTCCGGCTTTGTGAGGACCCAGACCTTGAAAGCGAGGACATTTGACTTCTTCACAAGGTTGTTTTAGGGTCTAGATGACATTTAAATGAGGTTTTTATTAAAACCAAAGTTACGTTTTTGGGTTAGATGTGTAGTTGGGATGGGTACAGTTAATGTAAGGGTACACAATATGTCAGTCAGAGTCCTCATATATCCTTAGATTATACCGTTATAAAAACGTAAACACAGCTGAAGTCTTCTGTTTCCAAAATATCACGAGTCCCACAAACCAGGAAGTGTCTGGTTTGTTTCCTCGTGTTGCAGCAACAGAACAAAATCTGTCAGTTACACTTAAACTCACAGATTCACTGAAATCAACCAAAACATCAACAGTCATAAAGAAATGTGTCTCTCGATGGAGCTGCTGAGAAAACACTGATCATAAAATATGAATGTGAGAAATTGAAGATAAAAAGTTGAACTTTTGTTGTTCTGTTTATGTTCTTCTGCAATCAAAGACTTTTCATGGAGGTTGAATGTTTAATAATCCATCATCAGCTGCCTGTTAACTGAAGTCCTGCGTCACAAAGTGTGGACGTACTTCACAAAAGGCTACGAAACAACTGACAGATGCAGTACTTGTAGGAGGGTACTCGCAACAAAGTACCTCCTTACATATATGTATCTACTGTACATCATGATAAACGAACATTCATTCAAATCAGACAATGCTAAACATTTTTGTATTTCGATCACTTGTACTTGATCACTTATTCTCGCAATTTATCGATTTATGAAAAATATTCCTCCAGCAACACGAGGCAATTTCCTCTCGTTAAATGATTTTCAAAATAAAGTGCTCACTTCACAGGAAACAACTCAGTTAAGTTTGGGCAACAAAACTTGACTTATTTTGAGGAAAAGGTCGTTGTTAAAATAACTATGGAAGTGCCGTTACAAATGAAACAAATAAAATTACAGATTTCTCTAGTTTGTGAACAGAAGTACACAACAATAAATAGAACACAGGTCTGGTCGTTTTTAGACATTTTAAAGCAAAACTTTTATATATATCTATATATATATAGATATATATACGTATAAATGTGAAATCCTGAACTTTAATGAAAACTCTAAAGTACTGCATCTCCCACTTTGGGCCTTTTTACAGCTCTTAAATACTTCTGCTACCTCTTTAATCTTAAATAGAGAACTTGAAGTGCTATTTTCTCCCCGTGTTTTGTTTCTTTCATGTCTCTGGCAGCTCACTTCATATCCGTTCTCACTCTCGCTGCTGTGTTTCCTCTTTATTTACTCTCGCTGGCTCAAGATTTTTGACCCCTCGGGATGCTGTTGACTTAGTGTTGAATGACGGGAGTATTGAACGGACCGAACAGGCTCCGGGGAGGCAGACCCACTGGGATAATGTAGAGTTAATTAAAGTACAGCGAGAACTCAACTCTCAGGGCCAATGAGAGGGATTGATTTACAGTCTGGTTGAAGAGAAAGGCCACATGAGAGTCCTGAAGGTGTTGTAGCTCAGAACCAATGGTTCACCTGAGACACACCGATACCAACACAAACACCTGAAGACGTAGAGATCGATAAGCACACAAACAGGATTCAGCTGAAAGCAGTTTGGTCAGAAAAAAGGTTGATTTGTTGTGAGAATTTGGAGATTTGTTTGAGGACAAACTCTGAAACCTGATTTAACAATTGAGAAAACCGTGAATAGTCGAAGAGAGGACTGAAAAACTGTTCAGGGTTAGATGACTCGTAATATTCCTGAAACACAAACATTCTATTCACACGTCTTCTTTCAGACGAGTGGAAAGAAAACATTTATTTTACTACTTTGTCTGTTCACATCTGTAGATTTCTCCTAAATTCACCATTAGATAATGCCTCATTTGCATATTTAAACAAACCATTTCAGAAAACTTGTAATACAACAAATCCTCCTCTTGATGTGAGTGATGAAGTGGTGAAGCTTCATGGTGATCTCTATGAGTTCATGTGTTAACTCTTCACCTGTAGAGTCTCTAAATGTCTGTAATGAACTAAACGTCTCTTTAAAGGACGTTTTCTCTCAATGAGTTTGTTCTCAGACTCTGATGATAAATCTCCACTTCAGCAGCTCTTACACACACCAAACTCTACACGTTCATTCCTCTCTGTGTGCTGAAGGTTCACACAGAGGGGTTAGTTCACACATCACTCAGAGACTCATTTATACTACATTATATCACAAAAAATCGTGCAGGAAATGGATTTTTTTATGTCTGTTGACAGTATTTTCTGATTTATGGAGTGTATACTATTCAGCTATAGTGTCTCCTCTTAGTAAGTCAACAAATCATAAAACTTGGGGCACTTTACCAGATGATGAGATCCTGAAAAATCCATTTTGAAAACGGGAGTATAAAGTCAGTTTTTTGTTAAATGAAGCCGAACCAAGAGGAAAAGTATTGTTTGTAATTTTGGTGACATAACCCTTGATAAAACCCCTTCGTGACTAAATACCTGTATCCATCATGTGAGCCGGTATCTGAGCTCTTATCAGTGTGTGCACCAGCCTGGATTATGTATCATTAATAAGCGACTCCGACAGGCTTCATAATTGTAGCGTGATACATTTTTGGACTCCTGACAGCCCCGACTATTACCCACCATTGTTTTAATCACAACACATTATGTAATGTTCCGCATCAGCAGCTGGCAAGGCCTCCACACAACGACTTGACATGAAAAACACAGTCGGCCTCTGTGACTTCTAAATCCTTTCAGCCAAGTCTTGCATATAGATTGAACATTAAGATACTAAGCTGTGGCCTTGTAGGGCAGCGAGTGCTTTACTTCAGTGTGAGAGGACGCGGGGAAGACCAGGTTCTGGGGGGACGACTCAAGGTCTCGAGAAACAGACCATTCAGCAAAAAAAAAAGGGCAGGAAGAATTTGTAAACAAATCACAGTTTTACTAATTACCTCCACCAAGGAGGTTATGGTGTCGGTTCCGTTTCTTTGTCAGCAGGTTAACGGAAAAACTACTCACCCGATTTTGATGAAACTTGATGGACAGGTGTAGCATTGGCGAATGAAGAACCATAGACTGTAGATAAGAAGTGGACGTAGTCACCTTGACGCCACCCATTGGTTTGTGGACTGTGGTTTCGAGGCCTGAAGTTCAGCATTTCAACCTTTACCAGTCTCTGGCAGTCTCTACCCTGGTATTTGGTTGTTGCCATGTTGGTTTCTGGCCGACGCCATGTTGGTTTCTGGCAGTTACCATGTTGGTTTCTGGCCATCCCCATATTGGTTTCTTTCTGTCGCCATCTTTGTTTCTGGCTGACACCATCTTGACTTCTGGCTGTTGCCATCTTTGCTTCTGACAGTCACCATCTTTGTTTCTGGCCATCGACATGTTGGTTTCTAGCCGACACCATCTTGACTTCTGCCTTTTGCCGTGTTGGTTTCTGGCCGTCGCCATGTTGGTTTCATACTTTTAATGGGGCTAGATTGTCAAAATGTAAACTAATATAGGCTCAAGAAAGAATACAGGTTCAAAATAGGCCTATATGTTGGTTTTTGATTAGCAAAAACATGTTTGACTCAGACTAATAACCACTTTAGTGAGTTATTCTGTTATTCATGGTTAAAATATTGACTGGTTTGTTGTGATTTCTTTGGGGGGGATGGAAAAGATAAAAAACTTTAGTATATTCAAAGTGCTTCTTCAGGAGAGAACTGCTGGAACTTTGTGTTGCTGCCTGCAGGAGTGTTCCACTTCTCTCTCTGCAGAGCAGCAGTTTGGTTTCTGTCTCAATGTTGAGAAAACAAGCGCTGTATGTGAGGTTATCAGGTTATCGCTACGTAAACACATTAATGCAGCACACACACACACACACATAGTATGTCATGTCAGAGTGAAGAGAAGGGTAAATCAATATTTAGGTGAGGGCGGTCAGTCAGCGGCACTTAGATGCACCACATGAATGTTCCTCTATTAACGATGGTGCAGAATTTAGAAGTTAATTAATCAGCTGACAATAGAGAAATAATCAGAATTAAAAACAACAAGAATGTTGAGGTTCCAGCCTCTTAAATGTGAGAATTTGCAGCTTTTCTTCAATTAATTGTATTTTTATAATATAGAATATACATATATATATATATTTTAAACGTTTGGTTGGACAAAACAAGACATTTAAATAAATCACTTCGAGCTTCAGCAAGCAAGCAAAAATAGTTTAATACTAAATTAATATTCAGCTCAACATGCATTTAAAAAAATATAAAAAGTGAAATTTTTAAATCTCGTAATGGAAGATAGAAAGGTTTAAATACAAAAGTGTAAAAATGTAAACGTGTGTAATATTTTAATACGTTTTTTATTTTCGATTTGGCATTTAATATTTTCCATTTTAATTTTGGGTAAAATTATTCTCCAAAATTCTTTAAGTAATGATTTAAAAAATGACCTTTTTCACAGAGGTTTTCTCCTGCAGGCTCCACTCCATCTTAGGTGGGGAGAGAGAAAGTGTGTGTGTGTGATGTTGTGGTATGTGTGTGTGTGTGTGTGTGGGGGGGGGGGGGGGGGGGGGGGGGGGGGGGTTAGGAGCCTTTAAAAGAGGCTGGATGTGCAGCAGTCTCGGATTCGAACCAGGAGTTGCTGTGCGCCACGTGCGGAACAGTAACTGTGGATTTAATATTTTTTTGTTGATGACTTTTCACCGCTTTACTCTTCGTGTATTCATGTGCCTCACATGTTGGAGTGATCGAGGAGTTTGACGGCCACGGTCAGGCAGGCAGCCAAAGCTCCGCGCGCCCGGAGGAGGAGGAGCGGACACCATGCTCTTCTCCTCGGAGAGCTCCTGCAACATCACGGGAGGAAACTGCAGCGATGGGTTCAACTTCACGCGGCTGGACTCCGGAGCCGCGGCTGGAAACAGCAGCGGGAGGAGGAACGACACCGACCCGTTCGGGCGGAACGAGGAGGTGGCCAAGCTCGAGATCACCATCCTGAGCGTCGCGTTCGTCGCGGCGGTGGCGGGGAACGTGAGCGTGCTGCTGGCCATGCACAGGACCCGGAGGAAACCGTCTCGCGTGCACCTGTTCATGAAGCACCTGAGCCTCGCGGACCTGGTGGTGGCCTTCTTCCAGGTGCTGCCGCAGCTCTGCTGGAAGATCACCTTCCGCTTCTACGGGCCGGACTCTCTGTGCCGCATCGTGAAGCACCTGCAGGTCCTGGGCATGTTCGCCTCCACCTACATGATGGTGATGATGACCCTGGACCGCTACATCGCCATCTGCCACCCGCTGCAGACGCTCCAGCAGCCGACGCAGCGCGCGCACATCATGATCGGCACCACCTGGTTGTGCAGCCTGGTCCTCAGCCTCCCGCAGTACTTCATCTTCTCCCTCAGCGAGGTGCACCCGGGCTCCAAGGTGTACGACTGCTGGGGCCACTTCGTGGAGCCGTGGGGGCTGCGCGCGTACATCACCTGGATGACGGTTGGCATCTTCCTCGTGCCCGTGGCCGTGCTCGTGTTCTGCTACGGACTCATCTGCCGCACGATCTGGAAGAACCTCAAGTACAAGACCCGGAGGAAGACCGTGGGCTCGGTGGCAGAGGCCACCAAGACCGGGATCCTGGGCCGCGGCTCGGTGAGCAGCGTCGGCACCATCTCCCGCGCCAAATTACGCACGGTGAAGATGACGTTCGTGATCGTGCTGGCGTACGTGGTGTGCTGGGCGCCGTTCTTCACCGTGCAGATGTGGTCCGTGTGGGACCAGAGCTTCTCGTTTGCCGGTGAGTCGCGTGCTACAAGTTTAGACCGAGTGGTGACGTGTGCATTAAAACGTATCACTGTCTATTCACCATTTAATATAATTAAAATAGGACAATAATCAATAAAGTTTCTTTCTGTTAAATAGAATGAATGTAATAAATATAATGTAATAATGCAGCATATAAAATGCATATAACAACATCTACAATCTGTTAATATAAACCTGATTATTTAGGAAAAATTAGAAAATGTCACCAACTTAAATCACGTAAATGAACGCTAACCCAAATATTTCAGGTGGAAACTTTGCGTGTTCCAAAGATAAATGAAATATTTGTGCAGTGCGATTGCTCGTGTGTCGGAGGTGAGATTATTCTCTTTATTCTATATAAACCTGCCTGAAGCTGCTGCTGCTGCTCACCCACCTGAGGAATTTCATTACGCTTCCAAAGAGTGTTTGACTGATTCATGAGGGTCCAGGTGAACCTGGCAGGAGCTCATCAGGAGGAACACTGAGTCGGTTCTCAGCCTTTTCTTTGGCAGCAAAACAGTCGAAACCTCAGCATGATGAAAAGCAGCTTAGACCCAGAAAGTGAGGATGTTTGGAGAGAAATGTATTCAAGGCACAAAAACATGTTGTGGATGTGTGGACTGTCCAATCAGCAGCCAGATAGAAAAACAAACCAGCTGGCGACCAATCACTGATCCCCAAGGAATCATTTAATTTGACCATTTAAGTTTTATTTCCTCTCGAAATACACAAACATGTGAGTTCATCTCAGCACCTGGATCCTCTCTATTCATTAAAAAACTTCAGTCGACACAAACAGCCTCAAAAAAAGGTTTTAACATTTGATTTAGATGCATATTGATGAGAAATTAGGACTAACGGAGCTTCAACTCAGTGGGGAAATAAAGTATTTGAGAAAATATGTGGAGTATAAATACTTGTTAGCTTCAGCCCGACACGGTGGACAGGAAGCTCTACGTCAGGTGTGTTTGAGGATCGTCTGGCAGCTCTTCAATGCTAAAAGTCCAAATATGCAGATCCTCTTGTTCACCCGAGAGGCTCAGAGCTCGGGGGACCACCTCAGACCGGTTCTTGACATGGATCTGTGTTTGTGTTTCCCTGCAGACTCTGAGAACACCACGGTGACGCTCACCGCCCTGCTGGCGAGCCTCAACAGCTGCTGCAACCCCTGGATCTACATGGTCTTCAGCGGGCACCTGCTCTCGGACTTTGCCGGCAGCCTGCCGTGCTGCCGCTCGCTGAGGACCAGGTTCAGCCACCAGGACTCGGACAGCAGCATCCGGCGGACCACGCTGCTGTCACGTCTGCAGGGTTCGCGCCTCTCCGAGCCCTTCAGAGACCTCGACCTGGCACCTAAGAACTGTCCGCAGGGCCTGTCTGCATCCTGATTACCGGGAACAGTCCACGTGTGTCTGGGTGGTTTTGGTTGTTTTTTTTCGTCAACACTGAGATCCATGTTGTGTATTATACCCATGAACGCTGCTGCTGTCGGGTTTCTTGGACCTGGTCTGTTCCGGTCTGGTTCAATTGGACTATAGGTGTCGGTCTAGTTTGGTTCAGTTGGATCTGTTCTGTTACATTCGGGTTTAACTAGGAGTGGTCCGTTCCAAACTGGTTCTTCTGGACCGAAGTCTGCTCCAGTCTTATTTAGATGGAACAGGTCTGTTCCAGTCTAGTTCAACTGGATCTGGACCGTTTCAGTTGGACCTGACCTGGTTTGTTCCAGTCTGGTTCAGTTGGACCTGGACTGTTCCGGTCTGATAAACTATGTAAAGAGTCTATGTAAAGAGTTTAAACATGTTTGTCAGACTCTCTGATTTGCAGCTTTAAATAAACACAAAGATGTTTTACAGCAAAGTCACAACACTTAAAAAAAAGGTACTCGAGCTGCAACTAATGTGTATTTATTTAATTATCAATTCATCTGTTATTTTCTCGATTATCGTATCCTCTATAAAATGTCTGAAAATTGTTAAAATGCACGTCAAGTTTACAAATGAAAATCCTTCGTTTGTCCAACTATCAGTTCAAACAGCAAAGATATTCAGTTTACGTTCAGAGAAACAGCAAATATTTATGTTTCAGGAGCTCGAATTTTGTGTATTTTTTGTAAAAAGGACTAAAGATTAAACAAAAAAAAGCAGATTAAAGTGGCAATAGTCACATTTGTATTTGCTTTAACTTGTCATTAAGAAGTTAATGTTGCGCAATGTAATGGCAATAGAATATTGATCGGGGATTGAAGGAAAATAGAAGATCCATTTACGGCGCAAAGGAACCATTGTTCGACCAAAACAGGAAGAGGATAGCATCCCGGTAGCTATCCGTAGCTATACCCGGAACGTTGGAACAACCAGAGTATATTTCACTTTACCTCTTCAGTGCTTCTTATTTCCAAACATTTGAACGTCCTGAACGGTAACATGACTTTAGTATTACAGCGCTAAAGAACGTATTATTCTGCTACAGCGGGGAACAAAGTTAGTATTTCTTTAAAGGCAAGAGAGTGATAACAAATATTTTAATGTTTGAAATTTGTTCAATGTAAATAAGATGAACTGTGTGAAAACATATCTTCAGAATCATTTTCTTTATCATATCATTGAGCTCTATGGGGGGTTCAGCTTCTTCAGAGACGATGTGTTGTTGTTCTAAGATGTAATGTATTCTATATATTGTTGTAATATATATATATATATCGTTACATGTTGTAAAGAAAGATAAATGTTCTTCCTTGTATCCTCACATGATGTGTGGATGTTTCCATTTACATTTCTTCAGACGATCGTGGAATGATTTTTGTGGTTTTGAATAAAATGTCTCGCATGTCAAAACATTGACGTATGATCATCTTTCTTAGTGGATATGTTGAACAGCTTCTTATTTACACATTCGGTATCTGCAAGTCCAATATCTTCTCTCTCTTTTAGCTCGGTTTTTGGTCTCCACCAGCTCCTGAAAGACGTATTTCTGTCTCTTTAGCTCAGGGGTGAACAAACCTGTTGATTGTGGGGCATATACAGGAAAATATAAAGAGTCACGGACCAAACTATAGCGAATGTGTTGTTTGACCAGCTACACGGAAGGAAAATCTAGAGTTTCTAGACCAGAAAACCATCTTCCAGTGTACGAAGTGTAGCACCGACAAGATAAGATGATCTATTATTAGTCCCACAGCAGGAAAAACCAAACAAGCTATCTTCTGTCTTTTTACCCAATCGAGTGAGATGAATGTTTTCATCGACTAGTAATCAATGTTTTGTTCCAGATGGCAGAAATATCTACTGGTTAAACTAAAGACTAACTAACCAGAGACATCTTTAAACTTTGTCGCATCATTTTACTCACAGTGGGAAAACAAAGATGTCTTCCATCTGGATGCAGAGTGGCAGCGAGACAGCGATCTCTACACTGTGAGTCTTGGATTCCTCTTTCTCATTTCCGTCTGAGGAGCTTCGACTGAAATGAAAACGGGGGAAATAAAAATAAAAAAGCCGTCAGTGCTGCAATCATTTCATCTTGATTGAGTTGTTGACAAGAAACCACAGAGAGCCTGAGAGGAGGTGAGGAAAACAACGACTTCCTCTTTCACTTTGATTGGTTTGAACCTCTTACATTGAAGAGTAACGGCACAGCGGCAGCAATTCCACTCAAATCAAGAACTCCTTCTGTACAGCTGAGTGGATCCACTGTGTGTGACAGGATGACTGGTGCCTTCATGACTTTAAGTTCAGCAGCAGAGCACCATGAGGTGTTACAGGGCGATACGAAAGATCCAGAGGAGACACACAAGAACTCCACTTTAACTCAACCCAGAGAGCCCAGAGAGCCACATGTGAACCAACTCAAAAGGTGACGTCTTTCAGAGTTAATTGATTCCATAAGAATGATGTCTGTGTAACGCAATGTCCGGGTCCAGAGTGAAAATAATCGCTGCATTTAATAAAGCAAGAAGAAGCCACGCTGTGAGGCTGCAACGCTCACTGCGGATACGATCAAGCTGAATGAAGGGTAAACGGTGAGCTAAAGGTGTCTGGAGACCGATGTCAGTAAGGTTCTGTGTCTTCCTCTCCTAAGGCAGCAAAATCCACCAATCAGCACCTCTAAAGCTCACTAACTAACACAAGACGAGTATTACTTCTGTTTCCTTTAGAATTGAAGATATCTGGTCAAAGTATTGGACAAACATCTTCTTGGGAACCATCAATACCTCAAATGAACGTCCATAAATCAGCTTAGAAATGAAGTAACGGTACGGTACACCACTGATACGCGTCTGTGCATTCATGTGTACACTGCTAACAGATCGTTCTGCATACTTTCAATGGTGCTAGTTTGTCAAAAGAAATACACCGCGAGTGAATAACGGGTGATGTGTTCCTCTAACAAATCACAGCGTCCTGTCTGCTTGGAAGGAATTTCGTTTGACAATCAATCACGCTGTCCACAGGGACGCAGATCCATCAGAGCGCTGGATGCAGGAACTTGTGAAAGAGGAAGTTGCATTGTTAAAAGACAGGAAGTGTGGATGAATGGCTTCAAGACGGAGCAGCTTCCATCATTAGGAGGGCGGAGCCTCATCCTGTCTTTAGAGCGTTTAAGTGGCCTCTATCTCTCCGTCCATCGACTCCTTCCCTTCATTTAGCCGACGCTCGTCTGTTCACAAACATTACATCAGGACTGTTACGGTGTTTACACTGGTGCAGCCCAACAAAGTACATTTAGAACATACTTTAAATACATTTAGGTACATCGTTCCTTTGCATGTCAGAGGGAAATATTGGATTTTTCTTCATTACATTTATTTGACACTAAGTTATAAACAACATAAGATGTAGTTATATACCATTAATCTAATCTAGCATACGAGGTATCTAAAATACTCTGACTTATATTATTTAGTAAATAAAACGGAATATAATATTCTATATTAATACAACACTAGCAATCCGTATTATAAGAATTAGTACATTTAGCTTATCGAGAATACATTTGTATTTTTACTTTAATGACATTTTGATTGCAGGACTTTTACTTGTAATGAAGTATATTTTTATGTGGTATTTATACTTTTACTAAAGTAAAGGATCGGAGTACTTCTTCCCTCTTTTAGTGAGTTAAGGCTCGCAAACAAGTCACATTTAATTCATTGAATCTATATTTAACGAGGTAAAACTCACCCACTTCTTATAACTATTTATCAATCAATAAACTGTATTTAGTTAATAGAATGTAAAAAAATAAAACAATTGTAGTTCAAAAAGCACAAGTTGTTGACTTGATGATTTTAGTATTTACTCGGATAATAAGCATTTTTATGAAATTATAGACCTGCAAAATAAAGTGTGAACTAAAACTTGATCTAAATTCACATTAAAATACACAACATATTGTATTCATCCATGACAGTAGTGCAATAAAGCGTCCTGTAATGTTATGAAGCGTCTCTCTGAGGATAAACAAACTAAACCTCCTCAGCTCACATTTCACTATGAAGGCATGAAAACCAGCAGAACAAATGGCACACGTGTGTAAATCTAGCGCTCCAGCTGTTCATGTGTTTATGCGTCTGTGCATTCAGGAAGTGGGTTTCCTATCGTGGACCTCCGCCCGCCCCCCCCCCCGGGGACAAAGAGACGCTCAAAGTCCAGTGAGATGGAATGTAGAGCGTCTTTAGCGTCTTCAGCGTCTGTACGGAGACGCTTACCCCAGTGAAAGGGAAGATTAGAGAGGTGCGCACATAGCTAGTTAGCCGTCCGTTTGGCTCATTTTCTGTAACCAGTGTAGCATTAAAGCATGCTGGAATTAGCAAGCTAGCTGCACGTTTAAAATTGCTCTTAAATACATTGAAATTACTTTAAATATTCTTCCCATCTTTGCCAGAAAGCGAGTAGCACCATCTCCTGAACCGTTATACGTTAAAGAAGCCTTGTTGTAAGTCCACGCTAACACAAAGACACGAGAGGCGCTGCTCTAGAAGAACGCACTTTAAGTTAGAAATCAAGGAAGTTGTTAAGCAATCAAAGATGGAGATTCGCTCTCACGTGTTGCAGCCGTGCTGATGAACGTGTTTTGGTTGGTGGTGAGTTTACATAAAGAGGTTCTTGTAACGCAGGACTGACTGGAGGATAATGAGAAGCAGCACTGAGCGCTGATAAGAAGCCGTCACTGGAGACTTTTTGTTCCGTTTAATCTGAAAGCATTCCAGGATATTAAGAAAAGGTACCTGTTTGCTTTCTAGTGCTGTTCTTGCCGGGCCGGTAAAGCCTCTGGAATAGCATGAAGCTTCACACGGCACACACAAAGTCATTTTCTCATTTATTTGTGTAGCGGCGAAAATCGAACAAAAGCAGCGCCGAGAGTTTCACAGGAAAACACGACGACAACAAAGGAAAGCAGCAAGAATGTGCAAACAAAGACACACACACACACACACACACACACACACACACACTATAACCCGGCAGCATGTCTTTGATGTCAGTGCTTTGTAAACCAGATGAAGTGTGGAGAAGGCTGGAGACAAAAACTACTTTAGTTCCGTCTTTGTGAGCATTAAAAACCTCCTAATTATCATTACTTCTACTTCTGGTGCTGCAGTATATTCTGTCCCGCTATAACAAGACAACATATCATCTTAAAGCTCAATTCAAACCATCTACAGGAGAAACTTTAGCCTCTTGTATCTGTTCCTGTATCAGCTGAAACTCCAGATGAGCCGATGAAGAGCCAGCAGATTGTCCGTCACCGCTATCTGCAAACTGAACCTCATCCGACATTAACTACCAACGGTCCTTTGGAAAGATGCCGTGATAATCTGATCAGAGAACATCCTGTGTGGGAGCTCGACGCTTCATTTAGGATCTCCATCAGCAGTAATTCACTCCAGCTTTAAGCTAGACGAGGTTCTGATCTGATGCTCAGACTGGTGTCCGATGAACTCTACCGAACATACCGTGAAGAACATGGAGCGCTGGTGGAGTACACCGGTCTAGTTGATTAAATATATATATATATGATTAAAAACAATGTATCCATATATAGAGTCAGCGAGGATCGGCTCCAGACCCCCAGAGACCCTCCAACAGGGTAAGCTAACAGTTAGCTTAAAGTAATGGATAGATAGTGGAAAGAGTTATCTAAAAGTAAGCTTATGGTCAAATAGTTAAAACAGATTCAAGTATATGATATACTACTTAAATAGTTAGTGTATAAACGGTTGCAATAGATAGCTAAAGAGATTACTACCTCATGGGTAAATGGTCAGTTTAAAGCTTGGTTAACCGTTGTCATATTGAGCTAACAATGGACAGAAATAACTAAACATGATGGTTGAAACATTCAGATTCTGCCTTCAAGTGAAAGCAGAACGACGACAAACTCAATGTCCGGTTTACAACCAATAGAAACGAAGAGATTTGGAGCACGATGGGTGTCGATGAAACATCAACATCATCCAAAAACATGTTGAGAAATCACTTCTCTTATCATCTGTTGCTTTTATTCTCTTTAAAAACTCATCCACAGATTCATCACAGTTCAAGGCTCGTATACAAACGCTGGTACAACGTCATGAACACCGAACAGATGTTCAAGACTTTAAATATTTTTGTTGTATTTGAAGTGTTGTCTTTATATTCCCTAATAAATGTATGTATGTATACGTGAACGTATTCGGGAGGGTTTAGACGAATGAGATGTTCAAGACAACGTGTTGGAATCTAGTACGTGATGTACTTTAACGCTGAACTTCTAGACCGGTCACGCAGAGAAATAACTACATTAAAAGGTGCAGGTGGAACAACGCTTAATCATATTGATGCGTTTTCCATAAGAGACCCTGAGTCCTGCTGAAGCAAAGAGAGAGAGAGGCAAGTTTTAGTGCACTAACAAAGATACATGTGCAGAAAGAAACGTACAATAAACCTGAGAGATGAGATAACTTCAGTGTCCATATATAGCAATAACATCTAGATTCTTCAGCAAAGGAGCACAAATACAATGCAGTACAACGACGGATCACTGGGCAAGGCGTGGAAACCCAATTAAAAAAGGCAATATAGGTCCAGCCGGGAGGGACACTACAAAAACACAATAAAAAGATCAGATGGTACCAGAAACAGCAACGGCAACATGACAGAGCAGCATGTGAGGAGAACACAGATATTACTGAGGTAATCAAGAGTATAGAAGCAGGAGACACTCTGGTTTTATGTGCAGAGGTTTTGGGACCAGAGGTGGAAGAAGTACTCACATCTTCTACGTAGTAAAAGTACCAATACCACAGTGTAGAAATACTCTGTTAAAGTCATGCATTCTAAACCTCTCCACACTGAAATGTCTACAAATGTCTAGATATGTTGTTTAGTTGTGTACTTACATTACCCCCAAATGCCATATTTTTTTATATATATTTTTCATTTGGAGCTCATTTCTGCCAAAGGTTAAAAACAGAAGTCAGCTGTTTATTATTTTAGAAGCCTGTGAACACCGCAGGGGAGGATGTTTGACTTATGAACCATGTTGATAACAGCGCCCCCCAGTGGTTAACTGAGCATCCTGCAACTGGTTCTTATATGAAGAACAGGTGGTGTGTAAAACAGTTACCAGTTTATTAGGTACACCTAGTTAAAATGGACATAAAACTCTTTTTATAAACGCATTCATTTCATCAAATGAATATACAAAGATAGAGTAAAAAGTACAATATTTACCTCTGCGATCTAGCGGAGTTGAAGTATAAAGTAGTAGAAAATGGAAATACTCGAGGACCAAAGTTGTAAAATACTTGCAAAATGACAGGTGATATTTTCCATCATGTGATCTCCTTATTGTGGGTAAAATTGTCTTTTTTTTGTTTATAAACTTAATAAAGTGAAGTTTTAAGGTGGAATAAACCTGTTAATTCCCCACACAGTTGAACACAGGTGATCAGACTGGACACATAACATACCTGTTCTCCTCAGGAAGCTGCTTGAGATCCTTAAAACTCGTTCTGGACCGACAAACCTCCAAACAACATGCAGGGAAGCAGAAAAAAACTGCTCTGACAAGCTAACGTTAGCAGCTAGCTAACTTGTTTTCGGAGTTAAATCTGCTTGTTTTTTTACTACAGGTTTGGTTTATAACAGTATCCCGCGGCTGCTGGTCTCCGGGGTGTTTACACTGTAGTTTTTATTTAAATAATATACTTTAAAATACGTGCTGTAGAGGAAAATCACAGTGCATATGTGACTAAAAGTACTAGCTAGCTAACTTTCTACACGTCTGACAGCTACGAGTTCATGACGACAACAGTTCTTTGGCAGACAGCCAATCAAATTGCAGCAGGACGTCAGCCCCACGCGGCAACGAATTTGTAACGTCTGCTACTCTGTGAGCATGCGCAGTGGTGGTTTCCCCCACACGCAACACTTGATATTGCGAGTGTACTTAAAACAGCATTCTAATGACAAATAACAATAACCAAGGATTCTTCATGTATTTCATTAATCCAGAACTATACGTATTTACAGTGGTGGAACGCAAGTACTGTAAAAGTAAAAATAGAACAGAAATACTGTATTTCAGTACAATTTTGAGGTACTTCACTAGAGTATTTCCATTTTATGCTACTTTATTCTTCAACTACACTTCAGAGGCAATTATTACCAGTAAAATGAATTGATATTTTTAGTTACTTTACAGATTGAGATTATTAATACATTATAATCTCATAAACTATCATCCTTATCTAAACATATGAAGAGCCACACGTCTGTGTTTCTAGTTATTATAATTGTTATAAATGTCAATGGGATTTTGATTGAGGTTTTCTTTAGCCGATATATTAATTTGATGCTTTCATCTTTAACAAAAGCACTTATTTCTGAACTACATGGTAATAATGAATAACATGAAACAAGAAACCCAAAATAAGAGTTTAATTGTTGTTCTTTTACAAAATACAAACATAATAAGTTCATCCACACACTCTCTCACATAAAGCACTTTGCTATCGTCAGATAATCAGCCAATCACAGCACAGTAGTACTAGCCAATCACATTACAAATAACACGTTAAATACATAGCGGCAACTGGTTAGCTTAGCTTAGCATAACGAGTGTAAACGGGTGGACACAGCTAGCCTGGTTTGCAGGTGGATTTTGATACTTTGGACCAGAGCCAGGCTAGCTGTTCCCATCCGTTTCCAGTCTTTATGCTAAGCTAAGCTAACCAACTGCAGCTATGTAGCTTCACATTCGCCGTACGCAAATGAGAGCGGTGTCGAAAAAAGTGAACTGTTTCTTTCACAATATAAAAGGAGGGAGACTCTGTAGAAAGTGTTTGCGTATGTGTGTGTGTGTGTGTGTGTGTGTGTGTGTGTGTGTGTTTGTGTGTGCGTGAGTGTGTCAGTCTTCCCAGGCGAAGTCGTATGGCTGGAAGTCGTCTCTCAGCCGCTTGCAGCCGTCCTCCTCCTCCTCCCGGCTCTGTTTACACTCCCTCCAGTCAGCTCGAGTCGGGATGTTCAGCATCGCCTCACTGGCCAGAACCTCCCTACACACACACACACACACACACACACACACACACACAAATATAAAACACACACATGCTATTAACACAGGTGGATAATAGCATTATCTTTGTAGCCCCGCTGAAGCCTATATTCGTCTAGCACCATTAAAAGTACTGAAAAAAGTATTGAGTCATATTAGGCACAAAAGACAATAATAAATACGCTTTCTACTCATCCCTCACCGAGGGTGTTAAATGATAAATGCAGACGGTTTTACCTTCCAAACTGCAGAGGGAAGTGTTTCTGAATGCGGTAGTAGAGTTTCTCCCCCGAGTCCAACTCCACGTAGAAGTACGGTGTCCCTGGAGGAGCAATCTGAACGCAAACACATTAAAAAACAGCTAACTTTAAAATGTGTGTCGTGTAAATAAACTCCTACAGTCTGTCTGTGTGAGTGTGTGTGTGTGTGTGAGTGTGAGAGAGAGAAGAGAGAAGAGAGAGACAGAGTGAGTGTGTGTGTGTGTGTGTGTGTGTGTGTGTGTGTGTGTGTGTGTGTGTGTGTGTACCTGTTTGAGGTCAGTGTGTTCAGGGATCTCCATCAGCTCCATCTGTTGTTCCTGAGCCTGCACCATGAAGGCCTCCTTGATGTCCTCCGTGGTGCAGCGGTCCAGCGGCACCGGGACCACCTGATCAACGACCAATCAGATGAGACCGGGGATATACACAGGGGGTGGACAAAATAATAGAAACACCCGCTAATGTGACGCAATACAGTTAAACAGACTGAAAGTAGCAGCCCCCAAAACACTCAATACATTGTCACCAAGTGTGTTTTTTCTAACTTAAAAAGACAAAGTTGCACTTAAACGTTACTCTAACACCATACTGTGAAGTGAAACAATAGCGCGCTGCTCATGTCGTCTCTTTGAATCCGTGTCTACCTGCAGCTGCAGGTGCTGGCTCCGGTAGTTCCTCTCGAACAGAACGCAGCGCTCTCCTCGGCTCTTGTAGAAGCTCTTCAGGGCCGACTTGTACTTCTCCATCTCCTCCAGCACCTCGGAGCTCAGCTCCACCACCGACTGGTAGTGACCGATGGGGAGGATCAGCATGTGCTGGGGCGTCAGGCTGCCTTTGGCCAGAGCCAGGTAACACTGCAGCACACACACACACACACCTCAGTACCTCTCTGTTGTTGCATTTGTACAATATATAAATACCTTTCAGTGAACTCACATGTGTTCCGATGCTGATGACCAGGTGCTTCTCCACCTGAGGACTGGCCAGACAGAACCAGCACGGCCCGGTCGGCTGAGCTGCACACAAACAAAACAAATAAAGACGTTAAAAGTTTACTGAACCTACGATGTCTCCTGGTGTGAGGACGGTGTGGACTCACGGTGCCTGCGGGGCTGCTTGTTTTGTCCCTCAGGACGTCCGTCTCCTCCTCCGTCTCGTCCGTCTCCTCCTCTTCCTCCGTCTCCTCCTCCTCTTCCTCCTCCTCCGTCTCCGTCTGAATACCTCTTCCTGCCTCGGCCTCTGAACCCCGCCCCCTGCTTCTGACTCAGGTCAAAGAAGAACTGATTGGCCGGCTCCTGAACAGGAAGGACAGTTGGGTTTTTCAAAATAAAATTGCAACACATGGCCTCATTTAGCACCTTTAAAGACCTTTATTTTGAAAGTATCTGAGTGGCAGATATAATAAGCAGGAATAGAAATCTTTAAGTGATAAGAAAAATAACTTCTTCTCTCTCTCACACACACACACACACACACACACACACACACACACACACACACACACACACACACACACACACACACACACACACACACACACTGTACCTCCTCCTGAGTGGTGAAGCTGGTCTTCTGTTTGTCCGTCTTGTCTCTGGTGGAGCGTCTGTACGGGTTCTCCGTCACGTCCTGCGGCTGCTTCACCAGCTCTGATGCCTCCATCGTCTTCATGGGGATGATGTTGAAGGCGTACAAATACTGCAGCAGACAGACAGACAGGTAGACAGACAGGTAGACAGGTAGACAGGTAGACAGACAGGCAGACATTTTTAATGGATGTTCATCACATTGAACATCAGAGATTTGAGTTAAAAGTTGAGGTTCTTTGTGATTTAGGAGACGAACCTTCTTCTTGGTCGGGTTACTGACGGCCGCCAGTGCGATGAAGCGGCTGACGTGTTGAGCGTTCTCCTGGAGAATAACGTGATTCCTGAAACACGTGAAGGGTATCGTTATGACAGATGTTATGACGGATGTTATTACGGCCATTTTAGGTAAAACAATAATTAATACTGAGCCGGGGAGGGGGGTTATAATACGAGAAAGATTGTTAAATTTACGAGAAAAAAATGTCAAATGTACGAGAAAAAAAATGCTTACATTTACAAGAAAAAAATACTTCTAATAATAAAAACTTCTTATTAGAAAACAACTTAAATTTGTGAATTTATTTCTCATAAATTGAACACTACATTCTTGGATATTTTAAATATGAAACAGTAATATTTCCCCCCATCCCGGCTCAGTATTTCTTTAATATTTTTTTACTAATAGTCGTACTGAGTAACAGGAGGAATAATGTGAATGCTCCTCCGTCTACCTGTAGGGGAGCCGTTCGTAGTGAGCGCCCTCTAGAGCAGCAAAGTGGTATCGCGGCTTCAGGTGGTCGGCGAGGTCGGCGACGGAGACGCTGCCGCAAAACTTAGTGTTCACTTCCTGCAACACGAGAGAACAACAGCAGAGTCATTTAATGCATTAATACTATAAAAAAATGTTGATTATAACCACTTTGATCAATAAATATATAAAGATAAATAAAAATAAAATAAAATAAAACAAAACAAAATAAAATAAAATAAAGATAAAGATAAATAAAGATACAAATTAAATTAAATTATATTTAAATTAAAAAATAAAATAAAATAAAATAAAAATAAAGCTATTAAATAAAAATGTTTTGCTTATTGCTAAAAGTTATTCCATCTTTCTCTATGTAACAGTGAAGTAACAGCATTAATATAAAGGTTACCGGGGCGTTCCCGTACTGCCACACTCCTCGGGGCCACTGTGAGGTCAGCAGGACGTCGACTCCTCTGAACTTGGAGCTGCCGGTCAGCGGGGCCACGAGGGCCGACAGGTCTTTGGAGGTGAAGCAGTGAGCCGGGGCCGGTTCCTGGAGGGCCTCCCGACCGCTGACGTAGGCGATCTGTAGCCCGGACACGCCGGTGAACACACCGCGCCGACCTACACACACACACGCACACACAGAGACGGTTAACGGGTTAGACTACAGCCCCCCCCCCCCCCCCCCCCTCCAGAGGCTCCAGATGTTCTTACCCAGATACGTGATGTTGTCGGCCAGCTCGCAGCCCTCGGCGCCGGGGAAGCTCTTCACCGACTCCTGGCTCGCTGCTCCGAGGATGTAAGTGTGGACGGGAGCTGAGGAGGCACAAAGGACGCTTAGGTGACAGAAGGAAGCAGGAAGCAGAGTGAGGAATCTGAACTTTATCAGCCTGGTTTTCACTGTTTCAATAAAAACTATTTAATAAAACTAAAATCTGATAAGAGCCTATTGTTATTTAATTTAAGATAAAATGAGGTAATGCAGCAAAAAAAGATGGTTTAACTCAAGAACACTGTCAACAAATGATGCTCTAAAATAACACATTAACTATTTCTTATATTTCTTATATTTATACAAACTAACTTGGTGCAACGTTGGTTATTTGTTCCAAACAATGTGCACAGAGAAGTTGCAGAAAGGTTGAGTTAAAACATGCAGCGCGAGTAAAGACTTCATAAAGTGTAAACATGTGTAAACATGTGCAACAGCTGCTCATCCAGATGTTTTCGTACCTTTCTTGGCTCCGGTTTTGTACAGCTGCCACTCTGCTTCGGCCTCCGGCGACGTCCCGAAAAACTCTCCGACGCACAGCAGCAGCTGAGAGGAAACAAAGAGATCAGAATCAGATTTATGTTTCTGTAAACTTTGATAAAAACAACTGAAAGGTGTCGTGACTCACATCGAACGGCCCCGTCTTCTTCTGGATGCTCTGCACTCTGGAGAACAGAGCGTTCAGCCGGCCTTCAACGTCTCCACACGCCAAGCTGTGAACAACACACACAACTGTAATACTTTCATCTGACAGCTAGGGAAATTAATATGTAATATATAAAATATAATAATTATATAATAATTCATAATAATAATTATATAATAATTATAATAATATTTATATAATATTTATTTGAATAATATACAATATTTATATATTGTAAAATTAACAGAACGTTCCTTTAAAGACTCCAAATGACTCAAAGTGAGACTTTAAAGTTGTGTTTTCATTGTATATTAAAGACATTTAAATTCGGCGGACATCACGTGACTAGCACGTGACCTTTACATTAGTAACATTTGAAACTAATGTAAAGGATCCGGTTGTAACTCTTCTCTTGTCAGTGTCACATTACAAACCTTCCTCCAATCCAGCTATAATAGGAGAGTTTATTTATGCCGAATTTGTCATTCCTCATAAATATCCATTATGCATTGAGATCATAATTTATGACGTAGGTACACGTGTCAGAGAGCAATGAAACCTTAAATTATATAAACGTTGAATGAGGTTCGGTGAGAGTCACAGAACGGTTAAGATGAAATCAAATAAAACACATTAAAACGTCACATATTCAACATTTAAAGAGATTAAACGCCATTAAAGTAACAATAAAGTATTTATAAAAGTTAAACTTACACTCTCACTGGTTGTTCCGCCATGTTTTTGGCAAAATATTCGCTGTTAAAAATGTGTGATTTGGATATTTGCAGCTTGAACGTTTTGGTCCGTCGCTCAAAGCGATCCGGTCAAAACAACAGCCGGAACTATTATCCATTTAACAAATCACACAGCTGTAATCGTAGGAAATATATTATATAAAATATACAAATATATTTAATGTTAATGTATATTTGTTTACGTCTACTTTACATTATTTTAGTCAAACCCAAAAAATAAATAAAGGTCACGTTGTTACCCGGAGAGATTTCAGAGCGGAGAGAGTGGTTGCCAGGTTTGACTGTTATACATCAATTTAATAAAAAACGAATTACACACTTTAACCGTATAAACGCAACTCAAGGTCCACTTACTATATGTTAGAAGAGCTTTCAACCACACATTCAGTCTTCATCAATGATTTTCTATTAAATGGTACTTTATTTGACGTATAAACACATATCTGTATAAGTAGGTTTTCAGGCTAAATTAACTTAAACTTAAATATTAATTATACTTATGTATTACAAATTGTAAAATAGAATAAAATAAGTTATAACATCATAATTAAATGTTACTTTTCCCTGTTCATAAATATGAAAAGGCAAAAATAATATTCTGATAATAAAATGTATGAAACATCAAAGCATTATATGTGTTATCTCCATTATTGAAATTGAATTAAATAAAAAATGAATAGAAGAAGTCTAAAGCATGTATATACATATTGATATCTCCAGTACTTTACTCCCTTATTTCAATGTATTACTTGTTGAAAATGTTCAATATACAATATATTAGTAACAATATGTTCCTAACATTGTAGTTTCTATTCTCAGACTTAATGATTTTAACGATTTTCTTCTAGTTTTTTATTCATTTTTAAGGATTTTATTGTATATTCCTCAGAAGTTGAATGCTGTGATCAACAACATGATAAGGCAGATACCGCTCGTTTTACGGAGTATAGTCGTATCTGGCAACCTCGCGGGCCCTCGGCCGATCCTCCATCCTGGTACTTTACCTTCATCCTGGTAACTCACAAGTCCCCGGACCAAAAACAGGAAGTAAGTAGCCGAATCAAACGTAAAAAAAATCACTTTCTGTTTGCTAGTCGGGGCGCGCGAGGGAGCGCGCGCAGAAAGCTCAAAGTGCGAGAAAATAACCGAGAACAAACCGTCAGAATACCGTAAAAAACCCGCACAGACGCTACAAGCTTTTCACCTTGTCGAGTTAACATGGCGCCGGAGATTTTTCGTCTTTATTTCGCTTGGTGGATGCTAATGGTTAGCATCACAGCTTACTCCTGGAATCATAGTTTAACGTTAATATAACTACGTTGCTGCTCTGTGTGTATTTAAACTAGAACGCTATTGTGGGTTTGGGGAGTTTCCGTCACGTTAGAGTCCATTTCTACCGCTGAATCCCTGTGTTCTACATGGCGATTCAGCCAAACTCCATTTAAAAATAGACCCATTCTAATTCATCTTGCTTATTTCTGACCAATACATACATTTATAATTTTAACTTGTAAGTAAAACCGTTTACAGTGATCGTGCCTGTAATTCGGCGCATATATTGTCCAACAAGCACTTCACATTTTGCAGGTTTTAACCAAATGATACCGGCTGTGCTGGCTCCGCTCCGCAGCTACACCAGTGAGCTTCCACCGCAAACAGCAGAGGGCGGCAGCGAGCAGCTCAACATAAAAAACACATTTTAATTAAAATAACTCACATTTTTATGGATTAACTCTCTCCCGAATCAACTGATCTCAACTAACGATGAGTGAAATGTCACAAGGACCGGTGTGGGAGGTGAAGGTCTTTGCTGATATGCAATTTGGCTTTAAATTGGTATATTTGTTAAAGGAGCTTGGTTTGAATTATAGAAAGTGAATGAACAATAAATAAACGTTTTTTAATTGTTTTTGTGTTCCTGTCATGACATTATGACGTTACCTTTACTTTAATGTGTCTCGTGCAGATGTTGCTGTTCTTCATTTGGTCTTAACAGCATTAAATACTTATATTATAATATAATATACTATTATATATTATAAAGCCATTATTCAAGTATCCAAAGTACAAGTTCACTTAGATAATCTATGCTTCTGCATATACAAGCAATTTATATTATTATTATAAAACAATCACAACTAAAATAAATGCAATATTTATTCATTAAATGAAATTAAAGCAACATAAATGCCATTAAATTGAAGAAATGTCCCATTTTATGAAATGTGTTTCTCATTTCTATAAATACTGTCAAACAATTAATGCACACTTTGTATTAATGTATATTTTATTCATAAATAAACATTTTGGCCTGTTTTAAAACATTTATATTCATCAAAATAACCACTTTGTTAAAGGTACAAATGCTCTGCTATGAACTCTACTTTTACAAAGCTCATCCACGTTCTGTGTTTGATGAAATGAACTCCATAGACAGCGAGAATAATCTTTATTTGCACACATTGTGGCCGTGACACAGCGGCCCGTGTGTTCGATTCCTCTCCAGGTGGACGATGAGTTCAGCAGCAGAGGACGAGGACGCGGCGGCGCTAGAAAGCGTGAAGTCGGTCACGCTCACGCAGGACAGCGATGGAAGCATCATCCTGCACTGTCCTCCTCACGGTGGGTCTAATCCCTCTAATATATATATATTAATACTCTATTAATAATCATATTGATCGGTTTAGTCTCAGGCCATTGGAGGTAAAAGAATAATAACAATCAGAGCTGGGGGAGGATAATATTTAGAGAATAATATCTGAATTTATGAGAAAGAAAAAACCTTTAATAAGTCACAAATCTACGAGAAAAGCCGTGTGCAAACTATTTCAATAATATTCATATTTATGGTCATAAAAGAACACGTTTATGTATCTTTCAGGACCTTCTTCTCACCAGAAGAACACGAACGAAATTCAGACGGCGGCTAAATTTGTGACTTTAATTAAAGTTTATTTTCTTGCATATTTACAATTTTTATAATCTCAGAATATTGAATTTGTTTCTCGTAAAAACAAACGTTCAGACTTCTTAATTGTACGAATTTTTCTTTGTTTTGTGTGTAAACATTTTACATTTTATAAACCAAACAATTTAAATAATTCTGTGTGTGTGTGTGTGTGTGTGTGTGTGTGTGTGTGTGTGTGTGTAGACGAGGACTCGGAGCCCCTTCAGAAGAAACTGCGTCTCTCTACTGAAGAACAGGACGACTCGGACACGCCTCAGTTCTCTGTGGTCACTTTACCGAGTGAGACTCTTTACATCACTGACCCGATGTCAACAACATCTATATATATATATATACGTATATATATATATATATATATATGTATATATGTTATTAATTATATATTTATATATCCTTTAAGCTAACGAGGCCTCTTCTGTTGACGTTCTACCTCGTAGCTGTAACGTTCTCTTCTTCCTCCTCAGTGTCGGAGAGCGATGAAGGCTTCGAGGTGACGATGACGGCCACAGCGGACGGGGATCTCTCTGAGGAAGGAGTCGCTCAGATTCAGGTGCAGAAACATCTCCTCCTACTTTTACCTACACGTATTGCTGGAGGGAAGGGAGGAACGGCAGAACCAGAACCAGGACTGAGAGGGTTCAGACTGTCAGACCTGCTGCAGCAACATGAGAGGTTTCCTAAAGAGACTCTGGTGCTCAGAGACACTACCACTTTAGACCACAGGGGGCGCCAGAACCACCACTAAACAAAGTCATCGGACTGCTTGTTTGTCGACTTAAAGTCTCGATGTTTCGCGAAGCGTTTTTGTTTGTCGTGCTCTTAAACTAAAACCTCCTTCGTGTGTGTAGATTCTGCAGCAGGAGGAGGAGTCTCTCTCGCCCAATCAGAAGTCAGAGGTGTCACCTGTCAGTCAGGCCTGGTTCACCACGAAAGAAGACAAAGACACGCTGGCTAACAAAGGTGTGAACACAGCAGAGGTTCACTAACAGACACTTTCTTTGTTATGCGTCACAGGAAGACATTATAATATATATATATATATATATATATATATATATATATATTTTAATGTGTGACATTTCCCGCCCTTCAGGTCACAAGTGGAAACAGGGCATGTGGTCCAAAGAGGAGATCGACCTTCTGATGAGCAACATCGATCAATACGTGAAGGTTCATCACTTCCTGTCTGTGTTTTCGGTCCCGTACGTGTCGTTCAGCGTTTAAACCCCTGAACCTCCTCTGTGCTCCGGCTTCAGGGCCGAGGCATCGACGACCCGGCGGAGATCATCTTCGAGATGTCCAAAGAGGAGAGGAAGGACTTCTACCGCTCCGTGGCGTTGGGCCTGAACCGGCCGCTGTTCGCCGTCTACAGACGAGTTCTACGGATGTACGACAACCGGAACCACGTCGGGAAGTGAGTTCACGAGGTTCAGACGTCGGGAAGAACAACTTCACTTCATTACTTCCTCACTTTTAACGTGTTTATTCGTCTCCCTCAGGTACACTCCTGATGAGATAGAGAAGCTCAAAGCGTGAGTGAAACCTCCGCGTGTCTTTCTCTTAATAATGAAGTAAATCAAACGTATGTTTATTGAAGCAGAGTGTTGTTTCTATGTTCAGGTTGAGGGAGAAACACGGGAACGACTGGGCGACCATCGGAGCCGCTCTGGGTCGCAGCGCCTCTTCAGTCAAAGACCGCTGCCGACTGATGAAGGACACCTGCAACACAGGTAGAGTCCTCCAGTACACGCTGGAGGTACTTCTACTACAAGTTTAACTCCCCAAAGGTTTATACAAGTACAGCTGAAGCCATGTTGATGCGTTAGTAACGTTAACGTTTTAGTGTTATTGTTTAAGTTTGGACGAAACAAACATTGTGAGTAATGATGACGACTTTTCTTTTCTTTTTTTTTTGAAATTTTCAAAAATTTCAAAACCAGTCACTCAATTAATGGTGAAAATAATTAATAGATTAATTAATAATGAATATATTCAATAGTTAATAGTTTAAAATGAGCTCCAGCTCAACAAGCTACAACATTGAAATCCTGCTTTTACATTAAAGTATGAGTAATAATAATCTAATTGTAGTTTTTATACTTTTAATACTTTAACTAAATGAAGAGTTCCTCACCGTCACTTTAAGTAAAGGATGGTTCGTCTATTTATTTTTCATATAAAGCATTTGTCTTCTTCTTCTTTGGTTTTTAGGTAAATGGAGTGAGGAGGAGGAGCGGCGTCTCGCTGAGGTCGTGTACGAGATGGCGGGCGCGTCGCCGGGCTCGGCGGTCACGGGCGGCGTTTCTTGGGCGTCGGTCGCCGATCAGGTTCGCACGCGCTCAGAGAAACAGTGCCGGTCCAAGTGGCTGAACTACCTGAACTGGAAACACAGCGGAGGAACCGAGTGGATGAAGGACGACGACCTCAACCTCATACGCAGGTCCGCTGCTCGCTCTCTCTCTCTCTGTCTCTCTGTCTCTCTCTCTCTCTCTCTCTCTCTCTCTCTCTCTCTCTCGCTCTCTCGCTCTCTCTCTCTCTCTCTGTGTTTGCATGAATCCAAGACTATGATACATGAAGTAAAGGAAAGTTGGGTGTGTGTTTCAGGATATCGGTGCTGGAGGTGGAGGATGAGAATGAAATCAAGTGGGAGGATCTCGCCGGCGGGTGGAGCAGCGTCCGGTCGCCTCAGTGGCTGCGATCCAAGTGGTGGAGCATCAAGAGACAAGTAGCCAATCACAAGGAGATCCCCTTCAACGGTGCACAAGATATAATAATAATATTATTATTATAATAAATCACAGGAAACTGTTGACGCTCAAACCTGCGTTGTGTCCTCAGTCCTCCTGAAGGGTCTCCAGGAGCTCATGGCGTCGTCACAGACGGCGTCCGGACCAGTGAGTCCCTCCTCTTCCTCCTCCTCTTCGCTCCAGATCCGACTCACCCGATTGGATGAGAGCGCCGGCGGCGGAAGCCCCGCCCCCGGCTCCATGGCGGCGCTGCAGATTCCCGTTCAGATCCCGCTGCAGATCACACACCTGGGTGAGACTCTGAGTGCGTTTCTATGCAGACGATGCAGACTTTGATACCTACGGTTGTGTTTAACTCACCTTCCTGTTGTTCTCTGTCAGCTTCAGATCCTTCAGCAGCAGCGAGCGACGGTGAAACCATCACTCTGAACACCGGAGCCCTGCAGACCTTCGAGATCCTGCCCGTGAGCACAAACACACAAATATACGAGAGTTCTGCAGGTATAGTGGAGTTGTTTCGCAGATTGTCAGTAAATGTGATTAAATTTGCTCTGTTTTGTTCTGTTTTTTCTATTTCCAGTCCTTCCACCTGCAGCCCACCGGCACCCCGGGCACCTACTACCTGCAGACGTCGTCCAATCACGGCCTCCCGCTCAGCCTCTCCACCAGTCAGGGGCTCCCGCTCAGCTTAGCCAATAACAGCACGGTTACCCTGACCACAGGCTCCTCCCCCTCGTCCCACGAGCACATCATCCTCCACAGCCTGTCGGTCGGTTTCAGACCACGTCGACTGTAAAGTGTTTTATTTGTTCGCTACTCTTCGTCTTCATCCTCATCTTCGTGCGTTTTTGTCTTTTTCCCGCCTCAGACGGACGGCCTCTGCTCCGGCGACGGCGTCATCATCCAGACGGTCACCTCTGACCCCGCCTCCTCGGACCCTCTCGGCCAATCGCAGCTGGTTGCGGAGACAGAGGGGCGGAGCCAGGAGGACCGGCTCGATGCCACGAGTCTCCTGGAGGAGAACGTTGTCACGGAAACTCAGGAGCCAATCACAGACGGCTTCACCGACAAGGTTCATGAAGAGTATTTATATACAACATACTGCATAATATACCTGCACCATGTATTCAGAGTAAAAGCTAAGAATTTACAAGATTTAAGAGATATAAGAATTTCTTTTTTTAAATATTCACATTGTGTGTGTGTGTGTGTGTGTGTGTGTGTGTGTGTGTGTGTGTGTGTGTGTGTGTGTGTGTGTGTGTGTGTGTGTGTGTGTGTGTGTGTGTGTGTGTGTGTGTGTGTGTGTGTGTGTGTGTGTGTGTTTATATCAGGCGCTGAGCTCACCGTCTGTTGAGGGTCCAGTGGTGCATTCTGGGATAACATCCGGCAGCGCCGTGCTGATTGTGTCTCCTCCAAACATCAGCAGCACACTGACAGGTAACACACACACACACACACACACACACACACACACACACACACACACACACACACACACACACAGATATAAAAGCATGTTACTCTAAAATCAACAACAACACAAGGTTTAAAGTTTGAGCTGCTCATCGTTCTCCGTCTTTGTCCTCAGATCCGATTCTGGAGAACCAGGAAGGATCCGACTGAGCTAGACCTCCATCGTGGACCAACAGGATGAGGTCACTTCCTGTCTGTCCGTGTGGAAGCTGCTGCTGTTTTATACCAGGAAGTGAACGTTGAAAACTTGTTTGAAGCTTCACACTGAACCCCTGGATGAAATGTGAACGCAGCGCTGCAGGAGCTCGTCCTGCTAAAGACGTCCTGCATCAGATGTCCTGCTAAAGGCGTCCTGCAAAAAACGTCCCGCATCAGACGTCCTGCTAAAGGCGTCCTCCATAAGACGTCCTGCATCAGACGTCTTGCATCAGACGCCCTGCAAAAAACATCCTGCATCAGACGTCCTGCCAAAGACGTCCTGCATCAGACATCCTGCTAAAGACGTCCCGCTAAAGACGTCCTGCATCAGACGTCCTCCATAAGACGTCCTGCATCAGACATCCTGCTAAAGACGTCCCGCTAAAGACGTCCTCCATAAGACGTCCTGCATCAGACGTCCTGCATCAGACGTTCTGCATCAGACGTCCTGCCAAAGACGTCCTGCATCAGACGTCCTGCAGCGCCAAAGAGACTCTGACTCAACTGACACTCGTCCTTTAAATTAAACATGTCTATACGTGTAAATATATATAAATAAATAAACACAAGAACAAATGAATGATTCCTCTTTTGTCACGTGATTATAAACAAATCAAACGTAGTTCTTCTCACCTTCGTTTAAAGGAAGACGTTGTTTGGTGTAATTTAGGGTTTCACGTCCATAAAACTAAGAATCTAAAAATAATCAGAATTTAGTTTCAATCTAAATTAGAAATGTTGTGATTTAAGTAAACTTTCCTAACTTTGTGTGTTTAAGCAGAACCTCGTTATGAGTTAGCGTCTCAAAATACTGATACTGAGTGAAATGATGAATGTTTTATTTTACAGGATCATTTTTCATTCACAGAAATCAGCTTCATAGAAACGTTATGACGAGTCTGCTGCTGTTTAAACTGCAGTTCTTCATTCAGAACACAGGGAGGCAGCGCTGTGCTGTATTTATACTTCATTATTATTATGAACTGGTTGATGATCAAACATCTGATTGTTATTGTCAAGATTTATTGAAGTAACAAAGATTTTCTATCTTTTGTTTCTTAGTTTATTGTCTCGATACATTTAATCGATTTATTTATTTTCTTTCGGTTTTTTTGTATTTTGACACATTTTTTAAAAACAATTTAAAGCTTTCACATAGAGACGCATATAAATACATCTTTTAAATAAACGTTTACAGAACTTTTAAAATCGTGCAAAATACATCTATCGCTTTTCCTTAAAAAAATATGATTGTGAATTAAGTGATCTATTTAAAATCTAATCATGTAAATAATAAGCTGTTATCTTCAGTGTGTCGTCGTCAATCATTCTTCTTCTTCGGAGCCGATCACCAACACAAATAAAACAACACAATCTTTTGTTGTTTTGTGCTTTTAATGTGAAGTTTCCTTTGAGATCCGGTTCACTGAGTGGTGACCTGGTTTACTTCAGGTCCAGCAGGATTCAGCAGTAAGTGGATCCACCGACATGTTTCACGGCGTCATGAAACAGAAATGTAGAAACGTTCGTGAGGTCTGGAGGTGTGACCGAAGCCGGCGGTCACCAACGCGGCACAGAGGAGTTCGTTATGAAGCGATATTTAATATCACGCGGTACAAAAGTAGAAAAACAGTCGAAGACATTTGGCAAAAAATGAAGTTTGAAATGAGGAGAAAGAAACGTGCAGAACGAGTTCACTGACCTCCGTTCAAACGGGCGTCACACCTGTTAGTCATTGGAGCCGCTCTGAACCCGATACGCATCTGTGTATATATACTGCATATAAATATATATATACTGTGTACAGATACTGTAAGGGGTCAGCAGGCTCACAGATGGAGGTCACAGGTTTGATTCCCAGTCATCAGGTTCTCCTGGTTTCCCCGTTTAAACCAGTGGATCCGACCGTTACGGCTACAAATACGGGACTTTGAAATTTGAAAAAATATTCAACACGAAACAAGTTTATATTAATGGAATTCTGTCTTATTTCTATTTGGGGGATAATAATGCACTAAGTTGTGAAGCTACAGTTCCCATAATGCTTTGGAGGAGTAAACAGGAAGATAAATGTTAGTTAAATATAGGCTAACAACATTATTTTTAGCCTATATTTCTTCATATTTTGACAAATTAGTGAATTAAAAGAATGCCGAAGTAACTATTAGCAGCTCCTGTTTGCAGAGTTCTCATTGATAAACAGACAACGATCACTGGAAAAGTTAAAAACGAGGCGACTCTCAGGCGAGATCTGTGGCTGATTTCTAAGCAGATTTGTGGACGTTTACTCGCAATCTGAGACGAGATAATATTTCACAGTAAAGAAAGGCAACATATAGAGCAAAGCATTTTGTGTTTTTTCTCATTCCCTGTCTTGTTGGGGACCACTGGACTAAACTGTCCTGTATATATATATATATATATATATATATATATATATATATGGGATGGTTTAACCCTCACCACACACATATACACACATGAAATAAGCAGAACGGATGAACGCCTGTATGAACGTGTCTGACGATGAATCAAACGCACCTCATTGAGTTCAGATAGACGCCTAATGTGGCGTCACCGGGATCGCTTCATTTCAACGCCCTCTGGTTTAAATACTACCCTTTCTAAAAACACTCCCTGTAGGTGCTAATTTTAAAGTGCTGCTCCTCACATATAAGATTACACGGTCCAGCTCCATTTTACTTAATGAGCCTTATCACTATATATATGCCTACGCTCGTAAAACGCTGGAACATTTCAGCAGGGAAGACACAAAAAATCCTCAGGCGGTAGTTTTCCCTCCTGTGATCCATTAAAATACAGAGAACTGACAGATTATACCTGTTTATTCCTGCGGAGAATTCGTCTCCATAATGTAGGAACGTGGCAGCGTAATTGCGCTATTAATCTCCTGAAGGTTCTTCTTTGTCTTTTCCCTTAAATCCTTTAGTTATGGGCTTCTTCCTCGTCTTAGTCTGGGGCTGGATTGGCTTTTAGACGAAATCGGAAAACCCCCAATTTATCTCTGGAAATAAAAAGTTCTGGCATGTTCAGCTCGTCAGAGGTTCATTTCACTTCTTGAAATACATTTTCATAATCATCACTCCGTTAACTAGAAAGGTGAACTCAGCAGAGTGCGGATCTCCACCAGGTGTTTCTGCAACAACTCAAGCTGCCCCCCCCCCCCATCTAGACACCAATCTATCAACCCATCATTTAAACTCAAAAACAAGCTGCGATGTCTGCAGGCAACCGGCTTGAAGTCGTCGTATCAGGCACATCGTGCAGTCTTGCCAAAACCAAAAGGAAACAAATCAAACTGTCGGCTGCATAACAGAGGCCGAGTGGCGGCGAGGTACTCAGCAGCGAGTCTATCGGTAGTTCAGCTAGCGCTGAGCCAAACAATCCAGACAAAACAGTGAAAGTGAGCCGCAGAGCAGTGGCCGTGAGGTACTCAGCAGTGGGTCTACTGGTGGTTCTTTAGCGGTTAGCTGAACACATTGTCCCAGTTATTAAAAGTGAGCCGCAGAGCAGTGGCCGTGAGGTACTCAGCAGTGGGTCTACTGGTGGTTCTTTAGCGGTTAGCTGAACACATTGTCCCAGTTATTAAAAGTGAGCCGCAGAGCAGTGGCCGTGCGACCGATCGCACGAACCTTCTGGTCGAGATAATAATAAGCCCCAAAGAGAGCATCTGAACAAAACGATTTCTTACATTCAAATAAATTATTTTTTACTTAAAGTAAATATGACGAGTCAATCTCCACCGATGAACAATAAAACATCTGAAACATCAGAACCTTCTGGAGGACCACCAGGTTTTTGTTCTTTGTTTGTTTTCTTGCAGGTTGAGGTTCGACGCCGGGCCTCTTCAGCCGATCAGGTGTCGTAGCGCCGCCGCCAGTCCGAGCCCCGCGCTCAGCACCGTCCACGTGGGCCTGAAGGCGGCTCCGCCCGCCTCCAGGTGTAAAGTGTAGTTACAGGTAGGGGTGAGGTTAGCCGAGGTGGGGGAAGCCAAGGTGTGACCAGTCTTAGTGGGGATGTGGCGTAACATGAAGTCGTGTTTCATGGCGGAGTAGTGATCGGGACCATAAGGGACGGTTAGCGTCTCCGTCAGAACCTCGTGACCCGGGTACGTCACCTGTCAATCAGAAGAAAGTTAATGTCACGTGAGAGTGTGAGTGAAACATTCTACGCACCGGAAAATCAACACAACATAGAGACATGAAGGCGTCCCACCAGGGGTACTGACAACAAAACAGGAAGTCTCTGCTGAGCGCAATGAAGCCTCCAACCAGAGATCGTGACAAACGGTTCATGAGTTATTAAAGTGGGCGGGGCTACAGTGGGCGGGGCAACGCTAGGCTTCTATATTGGCATGTAAATGTCCTCAGGACTGGACCCTTCTGATGTTTGAGAAATTTGGAGAAGATCGGACAAAGTATGCTGAAGTTTCAACAACTTCCTGTTTAATGGCGAAATGCGCTTCTTCAATGTCGCATGAAAACACAAAGGTTTGCTAACTTTTGATCGTTAAGGTCTATAAAAATGGCTAAAAATGGACTAAAATGGCAAATTGAATTAAAAAAGTCTGACTTCCTGTTGGGTTTTTGGTAAACTTTCATTATTTTCCCTTCAATCGGGCCTTCGGTGCTCGGGCCCTAATTACAAAGATGTATTTAAACATGTTGTTACTACACTGTGGTTGAAGAGATAGATATATATAAATATATATATATATATACGTATATATATATATGTTCCACCACTAGAGGTCGCTGTATTATCGTTGTGTGTGTGTTTACTGTGAAGTTGTAGTTTCCAGGCAGCAGCAGTCTGTAATATTCTCCGTGTCGGTCGGTGTTGAACGGACACATATTCCTGCGACCTCTGACCTCCACCACCGCGTTCTGGACCGGCACTCCGGAGCCATCGAACACACGACCTTTGACACCTGAACACAAATACACACACATATACACAGATAGTATCAAGGTCAAAAGAAACAAAGAAAGTTAGATACGGTAGATACAGATATACAGTCTGTAGAGGTGGACAGACAGACAGGTACTGACCCAGGTGGACCTGCTGGATGAAGGCCAGCAGAGACTTCCTGTTGTCGGTCCACAGAGCAGGAAGTTGTTGGACTGGAGGAAACTTGCAGCAGGAAACTTCCAGAGTCAACTCCAAACACTGAGCCCACACATAGTTATAGTCCTGCATCCCACCTGCACACACACACACACACACACACACACACACACACACACACACACAGTAAGACGACACATAAACAAATATCGTCCGTCCAAAGGAGGAGAACATTTCCCTTTCAAACTTCAAACCAAATCTGTGTCTTTGTGTTTGAAGGATTCTGTGTTCAGCTGCTTGTTTCTCAAATTTAAGGACGGATCCTCCAGAGGCTGAACTTCAAAGATGCTACATCATCAAAACCCAATGTCCAGGATCCAAGTGTGTGTGTGTGTGTGTCCTACGCGCTCCTAAAAACACCCACAATCCTTTGCGCACGATGCATTTCCTGTCCCCCAATTTGGAAACAGAGGAACTAAGCTAGTAAACCGGGTAGAACCGGCTCAGTTTCACAACTAACTCTGTGAATTAAAGGTGTTTGGTTGATGGAACAGTCGAGATATTTAACCGAGACGGTTTTCATGAGTTTATTTAGTTTCTGTTGAGTTTAGATGTGTTTTACAAAAAAGAAAACCTTGTTGAAAATGTATATTCCTACTAGAAATTGTAAAATACTGAATTATTCTAATAAAGAATAACAACAGAATAACATCGGAGTATTTCTTTCATACAAAAAGTCATTCAATGATGTGTTCAGTGTTTTTTGTCCGTGTGAAGCTGCAGAGTTCAGCTCCCTCAGGTGACGTCTCTGTCAGGGGATCCGGGTCACAGAGATCCGGTTTCTGCAGCAGGAAACCGGATCAGTTCTGTCTGCAGGTTTCACGACTGAGCTCAGAGCGCTCAGAGCAGACGGACTAACAAAGTTCATTTAAAGCGTTACAAACCTTCCATAATGAGTCAAAAACCACGAAATAAAAACGTAGAAATGCATCTGTTGTTGTTCTATTTCGTTATAAAAACAGACAGAATACCCCTTCCTGATTGGCTGCCGTGGATCCTGTGGGATCCTATGAATAGCGGCGTGCTGACCTGACAGAGGATACCACTGGTACCCGTTGGTGACTCCGTCCAGGAACGGCCTGGTGTCGCTGCAGAGGTCGCCCCGGTGCATGGAGGCGTGGCTGTGGGAGTACACCTTGGCCAGGTGGAGGAACACGTCGTTATCGGGCGTGACGCTGGCCCCGCCCACCAGCTCGCTGCCTGCACGGACCAACGGGAGCCAGTTTTTAATTGAATTAACGTGAAAATATCTGCTCTAATGAGAGACGCACTTCAAAATAAAATATCAAAGCATGAATGAAAGAATTTAGATTTCAAAATAAAATATATTAATACAAAAAAGTCTGGTTTATTATTTATCTTATTATGTATTGAACTGGACTAACAGAGCTTCTGTGTCGTGTTCCTGCTGGTTTATTTTACGGAGAACTTCTTTTACAATGTTCATTTTCTAATGTTCTAATATTCTAATATTCTATTATTCTATTATTTATTGGTGTTTATTCTGTGAACTAGCTGCTTCACTGTCTACCAGCAGAGGGCGCCGTCACACAAACCTCCTGAAGTGTGTTTTAGAAGCTTGCGTTCCAAATCGTATATTTAGAAAATTGTTTTCAGTAAACCAAAATACAAGACAAACCGTAACGCAGCATGATGCACGGAATGTGTGTGTGTGTGTGTGTGTGTGTGTGTGTGTGTGTGTGTGTGTTCACCTCCGTTGCTGCTGTCATAAGGATAACTGGCCACCATCGCTCCTCCGTGAAGGTTGGCAGAGAGGACGAAGCTCTCGGTCCTCAACCAGCCAATCACAGCTCTGACCTGAAGACACGTCACACAGCGACCGGCCAATCACAGAGGGTTCCTTCAAACATGTTGATTTAAGGAAACGACGGTGACGCTCTGTAGTTTGTATTTTAAGAAACTGGAGGAAATAGGGCTTGTTGTTTGGGGACTATTTTCAACTTGGTGGACACTTTACTTCATCCGAATATAAAACAGAAGTTCATGAGTTGATGTTTAAAAGCAGCAGAACGTGTTTGACTCTCAGACCTCCTTCTCCCTCTGCTCCTCCTCCAGCTGCTGAGTCCTCCGGAGACCAGCGAACGCATCGGGGAAGTTCCTGTTCAGGTCGACGCCATTATTGTTTGGCCTGAAACACACAAACGTCACTGAGAACAAGCCAAATATACAGCAGCGACACCGCAGAGGTCAGAGGTCAGAGGTCAGAGGTCGGAGAGCTTGTGGGTTTTACTTTTGGTGAAACGATTCGATTTGAATCTTTCGTCAAACTAACGAAAGTCTGAAGACAAACTGACAGAATCAGATTCATTCATGTTTAAATCACTGTATACACAGATATAGAAAGCAAGGAGGAGGAGAGGAGGAGAGGAGGAGAGGAGGAGGAGAGAGGGAAGAGAGAGGAGAGGGCAGAGGAGAGGAAGAAACGAGAGAGAACAGAAGGAGGAGGAGGAGGAGGAGGAGGAGGAGGAGGAGGAGGAGGAGGAGAGAGGGAAGAGAGAGGAGAGGGCGGAGGAGAGGAAGAAACGAGAGAGAACAGAAGGAGGAGAGGAGGAGGAGGAGGAGGAGGAGGAGGAGGAGGAGGAGGAGGAGAGAGGGAAGAGAGAGGAGGTGGAAGAAGGGGGGAGAAAAATACAAATAATAAATAAATGTGTAAATATAAATATTTATATAAAAAGATGAAGTACCGACAAGTTTTTCTGTAAACTGTAAACAAATACAACAGAGCAAAGTAATAAATACTACATGTACATGTTGAATGTGTATTTTATCCTATAATACTGTTTATATCATGTTTACCGCATTCAACACAAATAAAACGTCTGACGGTGAAGAGTTCAAAGTGATGACGGTTCATCCTGAAGGGACCATGAACCAAGTCTCAATCCATCCCATAATGATCCAGATATTCATCAGTTTAAAGAGAAACAGCAGCTGCTGCCGGGGCTCCCATGGGCAAGGCACTCATGTTTCCCACAATCCTGTGTCTTTATTTATTTATACACTACTTTAAATACGGCTCGCTGATACTTTTCTGTACTTTCACTTGTAATTGAGCAGAAAAATACTTCTTGGAGAATTCTTAGGATTTTCGAAATAAAATGTTGTATTTTTATTTTTTATATATTTTGTAATGACTAACTGCTCTTGAGCCAACATGCTTCTAAAATTAAATTCACATAGAAATAGAAATAGACTAGAGCAGACATTACATTTTAAATGAACGTAGGACAAACCATAGAAAACCAAAATCCAGCCAAAGGATGTGAGATAAATATGTTTGTATTTAAAAAATAAGACTTGAAGTTCACTATGATCAATAAAAACTAACATTTGATTCAATACAATTCTTTAAACCAGTTTGTTTCTGTGTCGAGCTGAAAGTCAAATTATCTCATCGGCTGATTTGTTTCCACGTTGAGACTCCAATGAAATGTTTCCTTGTATGGTTTGGAAAGTGATGACCTCAAACCGACCACACACACACACACACGCACACACACACACACACACACACACACGCACACACACACATAAACTGCAGCATAAATATCAAGTAATTTCTCTGGTTAATTTGATTAAAAGTTGAAATGAAAAACAAACTATTGTATTTAACTGTCAACACTTAAACGTATTGTCCCCACAATGAGACTGTGTGAACAGATTTAAGTCCCCACAATGTGATGAATACAAACACGCAGACACACACAGGAGAGCCTCCTATAAACAGCACATGAGAAGAAGTCAAAACACTACTAATTAGATACTTAAGGGCCTTTGACCGCGACGGTAATCTGTGAGTGTGATACCGATCTGCAGTGTGTCTGGTTTCCTGCTCATCAGTGTTTTGGGCGTTGGAGCATCACACAGTTTAGTCTGTGCACATCAAAGTGTGTGTGTCTTGTTTTGACATCTGGTCATCCACACATGTTTCAACCCTGTAGACCAGAACCAGCAGCTTTCTTTTTTACCTTGAAAAAGCCTCTTAAACCCAATAATTCATATTTTAATATTGATAAGGGACCACATGACTACTTTAATGTGAAGAAGGGAAAGCAAAAAGAAACATGACTTTACATCATTTCAATACACACACAAAAATAATAAGTGGGATCTTTAAAATTCAGAGCATAACTATTGCCTCCACACGGCTCTCAAGATGGCGACGGCTGAGCCGGCGGCTAGAAGCTAACGGTGCAAACAAAAGGCAACGGTGCTGACGGAGACATCAGTGTGAACCGGAGCATAGAGCGTATGTAAGAAGTGGACGTAGTCAGTCATTGGTTCCTGCTGTTTTTGAAGCCTTGAGTTTCTGCATTTTGGCCGTCGCCATCTTGGTTTTTTGCAACACGAGAGGGTGGAGCTAAATACAACTGAACGCTGAAACATTTTTAGGCGATCAAAATGTTCCAATTAACTTTTCTTTGAAAGAGATAAAGTTGTAAGACGAAAACACGCAAAACTCCCAGACCACCGTGGTAGAGACCTGTCAATCACTGTAAGCCCCGCCCCTAAAGCATCCCCTGCTTTATGGTCTGTTTGACTCTAAATGGACCATCATTTACTAAATGAACATCATGCTGTATTGAAGAAGACTTGAAACTAGAGATTGAGACCATAAACTCATGTTTACAATGTTTACTGAGGTAATAAATCAAGAGAGAAGTAGAGTCATTTTCTCATAGACTTCTATACAACCAGAGGAGTCGCCCCCTGGTGGTCACTAGAGAGAATGCAGCTTTGTTTACCTGCCCTGGCTGTACAAGCAGTCCGTGTCCGACGCGTCGAAGCCGTCGGGGTTCATCGTGGGCAAGATGTGGATGCGGGTGTTGTTCAGTAACTGCAACGACCACGTTTCGTTGTTGCGGTAACCACGAACCAGGTCGTCAATTAGCTGCAGCAGCAGCACCCGGCCAAGAACCTGCACACACACACACACACACACACACACACACACACACACACACACACACACACACACACACATAAAAGTGTTACTTAGAATATGACCAACAATATAATTTAAGTGGTTACATTTTCTCGGGTTAATGTGATCAACAGTTGAATTCTGGTGCTTTAGAATGAAACCAAGCGACAGCGATCATCAGACTTCCTCTCGTCTTTGCTGCTCAGTTCCGCTGTTTTATTCATTCATTCCTCTTTCCAACATCTCTCTTTTAACGTGACATTTCATGTTCTCTCCTGCTGGAACACAGAGTGGGAGGAAGTGATGTCGTGAGTCAGCGAGGAAATCGAAACGCGATCCAGAGACGAGTGAGAGGCTGTTTTTTCTTCTTCTTTTGACGGAGAATAATAAAAAAAAACAACTTTGTGAATGAATGAGAGCCTCAGGAGACAGGAAGAGAGAAGGGTGGGAAAAGGTGAAAAGGTGTGTGTGCTTACAGAGCTGACACACACACACACACACACGTGTCAGGACTAGCGCTGCCGTCGGCCATCGTTTTGTTTGCTCTTTTCTCTCCTTACAGCCGTCACGTTACAATCCAGAACATTGTGTGATGTCTCTTTCTCCTCAAACACACACTGTGGTTTGTTCTCTCTCAAATATGGCGTCAGATAAGTCTCCATACAAACACAAACACACAGAAGGATTCATGAATGTATTCTGTGATCTATACATAAACTCTCTCCACAAATACGTTTTTTATCATTGTATATGAATGTAAACAGAAACCAACAATTAAAAATATATATTTCTGATGCACACACGAGTATTTCTTGTTGTAAATTAAATGTAAAAGAAGTCCACAAATGTTAGTGTTTTATGCCTTTGTCAGTGACCGATTTGTCCCAGCGCATGTGCGGGAGAGCCTACCCAGCATGCCTTGCGGGAAGACCACACCTACTCTGCCTCTGATTGGCTACTAAATGCTAACCATAGCTTAGCATCGATGCTAACCGGTGGCTTTGAACTAGAAAGGAGCAGCGGGTCACGTTGTTTTTCCATGACTCTCTGCTTCCCAGTTGTTTTATTTTCATGCTGCAACATTAAGCAATTCACTCGTCTAAAATGTCTCATTGTGTGATTAACATGCATTCAGACGAGGCATATTATTGATGCGTTGCTACCCTCATCAATCATGACACATTCCTCTCCGTTATGGCGTTCCGATGGAAGGATACGGCAGCTTTCCCTCCGAGCGTAGACGACAGGGTCCCGCCCGTCCGCTGGTGTTTACGTTGCCGTGCATTAGCAGATGTAAGCTAACGTTCAGCGAGACGCACTTTAGTTCAAATGTCCTCACAAACGATAACAGTTCCAGAGTCAGAGACGGGAAACTCTCGCTCCTCTCTTCGCCCCCACACTTCCACAAACACACAATGTCCTTGTTTTTTAAGAAAGCAAAGCTGGGAGCAGATACGTGGCTGTTCAGTTCATCTTCTTTTAGCTCCAGAAACAGCTGTTTGGAATAAGATATAGGGTCCTCTAACGCTGTATTAATGATTAGTTTCATTATTGTTTAACTGCAGATTGTTTCCTTTTGTTTCGTCTATAAAACACAATTTCCTTGATCCCAAAAAGACATTTTCAGATTACCTCCTTTGTCCAAAACCCAAAAGCATTCAATTTACAGTCATTTATGACAAAGAAAAAAGACAAATCCTCATATTTAAGAAGCTGGGACCAGCAGATGTTTGCCTTTTTTTGCTTAAAAATGAATAATCGATTATCAAAATGGTTGCCGCTTAATTTTCTTTTGCAAACCGTGTGTATAAAATCCTGCAGGACTGCTCAAACAAAGATAAACAGTCTGACTACTGCTCTAGATATAAATACAGGTAACTGTAGAAAATACAACATGATTCAAAAACTTTACTGAAGTTTCAGGACGTGAGTTTGTATGTATTTTTAAAAGTGTGACAATTTATAAACGTAAAAATAGGGACTTGGTTTGTAAAAGACAGTACGTCAAGGTATTGGATCAGCTGATGGCGCCGGATGAAAAGTCAGTGGATCATCAAATTCAGTGCAACTCATCCTCAGGGGAACATGAATGTGGAAACCAAATTTCATGACAATCCATCCAATTGTTATTTCACAAAATTCCACCAACGCGAACCCTCATTGAGGCGCAGCAGGATCCTCAAAGTTCACCTTCTGTTTGATTTCATTGCAACCCATCCAATATTTGTTGAGATACTTCACCAAATGACAGACGTCGCCTTCCGTAGAGACAGAAATATGCAATAAGAGCTGAGAAACATGTCAGAGGAGGAGAGCAGATTAAAGCTGTCGAAAGACGTCTGGTTTATTTGACGTTACTGTACATTCTTCTCAGGATCAGCGACGACGGGCTGCATTCCTGCTGCTGACTGAGCGGCGCTCTGTCAGAAGAAAGACGAGTGTTTTCTGACTTCTCGTCTGAACGTCGAGGACGGAAACATCCCTCAGACGTCTGACGTCTTTCTGTCCGAGCGTTTGATTTCGGACGTTGTTTTTGCTTCCTGTGTTTTTGGAAGTTTTGTCAAACAACACGGTTTCCTATCAGGAGGCCAGATGTACAAACGATGAGCGGGCACAGAAAACATGCACACGCCTTCACAAACAGAATGTCTGCTGCTACGCCAAAGGATTCATCCTCTGGGAACCATGACTGCCATTTCATCCCGCTGATGTTGACATCTTTTTTTAGAATATGGGAAAACTTTGACCAGCTGGTGGTGCTGGAGAAAGAAAAATAAAAAATCAAGGGATGATAAACGTCAGTAGGATTCATCCTCTCATGACCATGAACGTCTGTTACTAAACATCATGGCAATCCATCGAATAGTTGTTGAGATATTTCTAAATCGTCAGTAAGTTGCTTGTTCTGTTCAACACTTTTGCACAACTACTGTCTACTTCACGTGATTTACTGAGCCCGTTCATGCTCCTCAGAGGATGTTTTCAAGACAAGTAAAACTTCACATTTTCACGCCTCAATCGTCAGTAAGTTGCTTGTTCTGCGCAGCACTTTTGTGACGGTGAACGTCGCTGTCTGGTGAACCATATCAGGATCAAGTTTCTTCATCTTCGCAGTATAAACGAGGACATTAAGTGTTCGTCGGCCTCGCGGGAGATGAAACTCACGTCACAGCGGAAGATTCTCTCTCTGGGAACTGTTGACATTCACACGCACAACGATCTCTACGCGACACCTTTTCAACTTCTTCCACAGAGGCGACATTCCTGCTGTTATGTGTGTGTGAGTGGACTCGGTGAAAAGGCCTTTTTTCTGGAAGTTTCCTTCCGAAACCGACACACTCCGCTGATTCTGTTTGCTGACTGTGTAACACACTGTCTAAGTGTGTGTGTGTGTGTGTGTGTGTGCGTTGAGGCGTGACTTGTCTATTTAAGGACATTTCCTTTGACTTTCACACACACACACACACACACACACACACACACACACACACACACACACACAGTGTGATCAGCCGTAGGCCGTCACCACAGTAACCAGATGACGATGTTTTTTCACTCATTTATTTCGTCTTATTCCTTTAAAACTTTGAGTTTATACATTTAAGTTTTGTCTCACTATCTGAAATATATATTACATCTATAATATATCATGAATCACATGGTTCTGATTTGATTAACCTCTATGCTGACACTTTTAATGTTTTCTATATTTCAATTTATTTAGCTTTATTTTATATGTTGCTGTGAAAAACCAGCACTCATTGTTAATGAACGGAGCTTGAACTCAGTGGAGCGTCCCGTACGGCTCTGCTCCGTATCTAAAAACACAGATTTATAAAACACTGATTTGTAACGTTAGCATTTTAAGACTAACGACTAGCGACTCACTGTAGATCTCCAGATCGCATATTTAATGGGGGTGTTATGTAAATACACTTAATCAGAGCGTTATGTGCTAATTAGCGGAGTTGTGAGTTACAGGTTATGAAGGGTTAAAACTCCAGGCGGGGCGTTCCAGCACTCGCCTGAACAAAGGAATGAGAAAACTGTAACTCTGAAGGCCACGCTTGGGCAACTATACACTGATATCAAATCTTGGAGTAAACTGCCAGCTGAGAACAGTACGTACCACAGCTTGGGATAGCAAAACGTAGACGTCACACTTTGGAGCCTGTTAGGCTTTCACACACACACACACACTGAAGACGCATCGGAGCGGATATGCTCAGTGCTCCAACCAGGCCGTCGCTCTGCTAAAATCGATCCCGCCTGCACCTTGACTTTGACCAATGGCTCCTTTAAGGAGAACCTACAAAACTTACCGCGCTGCCGTGTCCAAGCGCCTTTTCACGTTGCTCTCACTCGGAGAGGAACTGTTAGGACCGTGCACGTTTAACTGCTCGGCTGATATCTCTGTGATAAATAAAACTATTGCTTGAATCTAAGTAAACGCCTCGAACTCAATTCGTTAACTTGTCTACACGACAGGGGCCCATGACAAACCACACTATGATGTAATAATCTACGGTTCACGTGACTCTGCTCATGTTTTTAGATCTAGAATGCAGGTTTAAGGCCCTTTTTTTTGCATATCTTGCGTTGAAGGAATCAGGACTTCATAGATGCTGAAGCATCTTCAGATCTCACGGTTATGAAACAGCGACGGACTTAAAGAAACGCAGTTATGGGATTAAAACGTTGCTCAAAATCCTATTTTGACAACCTGAGAGCAGACGGGTCCTGGTCCAACCCGGAGGTCTTCGGCCAGCTCTGATGATCTTTAAAGGATTCATCAGGAGATTTATTCTTCCTCACTGAGCCGCTTTGTGCGTTTCAACTTCTGTCAATAAAGTTATTTCTTCCTCTCGCTTGCTGTTGAAGTCATAAGATCCGTAGATTTGTTTCATAATGCTGCCTAATTCTTTAATGTTGACTCACACACACACACACACACACACACACACACACACACACACACACACACACACACACACACACACACACAGTCCGTCGTCTGGATACACAGTGTGTGTGTGTGGAGTGTTTGACTCTGAATGGCTTTTGTTGATCTCTTTAGTCTCCTACTTCCTGTCAACAGGGAGGGGTCCTGTTGTGTGTGTGTGTGTGTGTGTGTGTGTGTGTGTGTGTGTTCGCTCACCTCATTTCCATGCATGTTAGCCACATATTTGAACTCGGGGATGCCGACGGTGTGACTGCGAGGACTGAGACCGAGAGCCAACACCCAGAGCGTCTGACCTGAGAGACACAGAACGTTCTTTACATCCACGAGTTACAGTCTGAGGAACATCTGAGGAACATCTGAAGAACATCTGCTGATGTTCTCCAACCTAATGCAGCAGCGAGAGAGCAGAGAGGCCGCTCACATGCATGTTACACTAGTTTTCACAATATGACGATATTGTTCGTGTAAACACATTCAGTTTGGATATTCTGAGTTATGTCGATCACAATCACAATCTGGGGAATATGTAAATGAATCTTGTTTCTTTTAGTTTTTAAAGGTTGCCAAGTCTCTTCTTTCTAAAGACAGACAGACGCTGAACTGTGTGACTTGAGCTCAGACTGGAGCTAATGTTTAACGAGACGTGAGCGACCCACCAACGAGTTATTCATGGACTCATTAACCGCGGTGTGACAGGATTATTGTTGTCTCCACCTCAAACCAGAGCGCTCCACAAACACACGAGATGGAACGCTACGATGTGCAGCGATGCTGGTTGAAGAGCTCTTCATTAATGTGGAACCTGCTGAGTAATGGAGGAGAGGACATGATGATCACAATGTTTGCTCCTTTAATCAGATTATTAAAGTCTGATTAATCAGAGCGTAAAGGTTTCCATGTAAACACAACGACTGTAACTATTGCAGAGGAATGAATGAAGCTCTGCAGGCCACAGCAAGTCTGTAACACACACACACACACACACACACACACACACACACACACACACACACACACACACACTAAACAGTAGTAAAATGTGTCTTTAAAGCAACATGATGGAAAAACTGGCTCGCTGCAAACACACACACACACACACAGGTTGGACGCAGGCCAGCTGGTGTCCTAGATTAGCACAGATTAGCTGTGTGTGTGTGTGTGTGTGTGTGTGTGTGTGTGTGTGTGTGTGTGTGTTTGAGTAATTAGCCAGATTAAGACGTCCCCCAGATTAAATAAACCACGTTTAGAGTCCCGTCGTACGGACACACAAACAGCAACACACACACACACACACACACACACACACACACCGACCACACACAGATAAAACCATAATTATGACATCATGATTGAGATAATTATGAATCATGATGTCATCATTATCACATAAAGTCTCCAATTGGTTTTTTTGTTTGGCGAATGTAAAGAACTTCTAGTTTCATATCTTTAAAAATGAGTTTTTACACACAGACAGACAGAGAGACAGACAGACAGACAGACAGACAGAGAGACAGACAGACAGACAGACAGACAGACAGACAGACAACAGACAGACAGACAACAGACAGACAGAGGGAGAGACAACAGACAGAGAGACAGAGAGACAGACAGACAGACAGACAGACAGACAACAGACAGACAGACAACAGACAGACAGACAGAGAGACAGACAGACAGACAGGTGAGCAGACAGACAGGTGAGCAGACAGACAGACAACAGACAGAGAGACAGAGGGAGAGACAGAGAGACAAACAGAGAGACAACAGACAACAGACAGACAGACAACAGACAGACGGACGTACAGACAGACAGACAGGTGAACAGACAGACAGGTGAACAGACAGACAGGTGAGCCGTTACCTCTGACCGACTGCCCGATGCTGTACAGGTGAGTGATGTCGGGGTTCGACTCGCTGGTCTGGACGAGGTACCGCTCCATCTCACGGTTGTCGTGGTAACGAAACTCCAGCGCCGAGGCCCGGCTGAGGAGGATGAGGAGGAGGAGGAGGAGCGATGACATCACTGCGGTCACACCTGACGGAGGAACTAGACGTTAGAATCTCTTCAGCTGGAGTTAAACTTTGAGTTAAAGACGAGGGAACAGGAAGCGTAAAAACGCTGAGTCGTCTTTTATCAGCTTAATATCAATGAACAATACATTTGATTACGTCTCATTGAGCTTTAAGGAATCCTGACATTTAACACTACTGTGAGACATTTAATGGACCGAGAAGTTAATAACTGAGTTTAATCAATCATGAACAATGTGAGAAGAACAATGAAACGTGAGGAAATAATTAAACGGAAGCTCGATTTGTCATTTCATTAAAAAAAAAGCAATTATGTGGAGCAGAGGAGTGATGTGAGAAAGAGAAGCGTTCATCCAGGAAGTGGAGGGTGACTTTCAAAATAAAGCTGTCAGCAGGAAGAAACTGAACTTAGATTTGTCACTTTTAATGTGAAACTGAAGCACATTTTAACTTAAACGAGTTTCTTTGTCTTCTGTTGTTCATACTGACAGTAACACAGTAAGTGTTGTCTGTAAACCTCGAGGAACGCCGTCATCAAACAGGTTCCTGTCACAGCTGATCGGTTCATCAGAACTCTCTGGACTTCACTGTTTCATCTGATTTTGAATTATTCTGCTGTTTTAAATGAAGCTGAGTTGATTTTATTTCAGTTTATTCTCAGATTGAGTTGATTTGCTGGTTAGTTTAGATTAAAGGGACAGTTGTGTGGTCGTATGAGGTACTTCTACACAGTCAGTGTATTAGTACACTCGATTAGGAGTTTCTGGCTGTTTGTTTGTGTTTTTGTGTGAATTCAGTGAATCTGAACGAACCCTTTAAAACACCTATATATGGTGTATATAGGTGTTTATATACATATATATATATATATATATATATATATATATATGTATATAGGTGTATATATACATATATATATATAAATATATATATATATATGTATATGTGTTTAATCTTCAACAACAAAGTTCACTCATAAACTTGGCCTCAGGATGACACATACATTATTTACAGAAGATGAATAGAAACATTAAATATTACAGAAACATATAATGTATAAACTCAGTTCATATACAAACCATAAACAATATAATTAGATCTATGAATATTACAATATATATATATTATACAAACAAACATGTCTGATCACCACTGAGACAACCAACTAATTATTATGAAATATTAGAGAAATATTGTATTAACGGCTTCGTAGTCATAATACATCATAATGTATTTGTTGATCATATTTTGTATTAGTAATCTGGATCTGCAAAGTAACTAGAAGTATTCAGATCCTTTACTTAAGTACAAGTATCGTACTGTGTACTCTGTAAGTAAAAGTCCTCAATTCAAAGTATTTTGTGTAAAAGTATGCAAGCTGCATGTATTTATATCAAAAGTCAAAGTATGATGCTGAAACATGACACAATAATTATATATTATAGGATTATTATTAGGCCTCCTGATGCATTCTTCATATTTTACTGTTTAGTTTAATATATTTTATATAAAACACATAAAACATGATGAATTGTTATATTCTTAAGTACATTAAATCCTATTAAACCTCTATTGTTATTGTAATAGAATACCTCTCAGCTGTATTGGAGTAGAAGTATAAAGCAGCAGAACATGGAAGTACAAGTACCTGGAATGTGTACTAAAGTCCAGTGTGTGTGGATATTCTAGGAGCCCGACTGCTGATCGATAATCAGCCGATAACAGTTCAGATCAGCAGGTCTCACCTGGACGCTTCCTGTCGGTCCTCCGGTCCGTTACGCGCCTCCAACACCGACCAACACCGACCACAGCGGCGGGACTCCTGCTGAGGTGAGACGGGTTAAAAAAAGACGGGTCCGGATCCGTCTGTCCGCTTCTTTCAATGAACGTTAACTTATTCACCAGCGGGTCTCCCGGTCTCTCTCCTCGGAAGGGGCGGAGCTTAGAGGAGTGTGCGTGTGTGTGTGTGTGTGTGTGTGTGTGTGTTGGGTGCATTCAACAGGTTTATGAATGAAACAGACATTTGATTCATTCAGTGAATAAAGAGGCTACTTTTCTCAATAAATGTGTCTAAAATGGCAGAAATATAACATATATTAGTGTGTTTTTAATGTAAAGTACATATGGTTGTTTTGTTAAGTATTACATCTTATTTTAAATTTAAAACACACCTTTTTCTTTCCATTGTGACATATTTTTCTGAATAAATACACACTTTGAATTCGAACACTATAATAAAATGGTGGACAGTAAATTAAAGGAGCAGTGCGCAGGATTTATTAACAGAAATGTGATATAATATATAGAACTATGTTTGAATTAGTGTAGAATCACCTAAAATAATCATTGTTTCCGTGAAAATAAGCCCTTCTTTTCTGCTTTTTTCGCGAACTGGAGGCGGAGTCCGCCACCGCCATGTGCCTACGGAAGCCCAAAGAGGCCAAATCAAACACTGGCTCTAGAGAGAACCTTTCACATTGTTACGTTCCCTAAAGGAAACCGTAGTTCTCTTAATGGAAGGGAGGAGTGAGCGGAGGGTTATTCAGTTGGATGCAATCTGCAGCTTCACCACTAGATGGCACTAAATCACACACACATGAGGTGCACACCTGCACCTTTAAGTGCCTGATAGAGTGACACAAAGAGGGTGAACAGAGGGGAATATACCGTCTACAGCCAGAATGACTTCAATAAAACACAAAAAGGAAGTTTAAAGTCCTTAATCTTGAATTTAGAGACACACTTAGACGACGATTTACATTCAGAGCTTCACGTTAGGCAAGAAACTGAAATATTGATGACAAATAATGAAATAAATTCTGGTGTTTTACTCCTAAAAGTGACTCATTCAGCACATTTCATCATGATCTTAACATGAAATGTTAGAGTTTAGTTGGGTTTACAGTTTGTGTGGATTTTGTAAAATTCTACGCTGGCGCCCCCAAGTGGCAGCATTAAATAAGACATATTCTCCATCAGAATCATTTAAAGATGATGTAATCTATATGACAACTTCACACTTTCCCTTTATGCTTTTAAACCCACTTCTTTACATATTATTGTTTTGATTTATTATAATATATTTATGGCATTAAAGTCTCTTTTTGATCTAAAAAACCTTTATTCAACATTTCTGTAATATCTTTGTTTGTGTTCATTTTTGCAATGATTAGTCAATTAATCAGAACATAAATTATTCAACATTTTTCAAGCAAAAAAAAAAAACATTCCAGTTTTTGCAAATTTTTACATTTTGTACTTTATTATACTATTTACTATTTCAAATATATAACTTTGTACTATAATATTACTACATTTTACCTTATAATTTATATTATACTATATTCTAATAAACTATGTTTTGTTAATATGTTTTTTATTATAATATATATTATATTACATGTCTATTAGATTTCTCAATACAGACACACAAAGTATTATTACTTGATCATATTATGTATTACTCGGGTGTTAACTGTTGAATTCAATTCTATTCCATTTTAAAAATCACAAATCCTGAATCAGCTGTTTTAGTGAGACTGAAACCAGGACTAAGGAGTCTGTGATGGAGGACAGAGAGAAAGAAACCAGCTGAATTCAAACAGGATGCTCCAGAGACACCAGGTCTGTGTTATGGTGATTTGGCGCCATCTGCTGGCTGCAGCTAGAAAACACTTCTGTGCTACTTTTATTTATCATGATTTCAAATGTATTTCATGCATCCATCATAATCACATTAAGATTTTGAATCTATTTTACAAGGAGGTCCTGGCCAAGATGGCAGCTTCAAATACTCACCACATAAATCTCACCACACAGAGGATGGTGGGACCTTAAGGAGGTTGTAGGGGTCCTTGAGAGGATTGCAGGGACCCAAAGGAAACTTAAGAGACTTTGAATGAGTATTTAGGGTCCTTGAGAAGGTTGTAATCCTCGTGGAGGTTTAGGTATTCGTGAGAAGGTTCTGGAGATGTTTCAGGAAACAAAAATCTCAACTTTTAAACCATTTCCTGTTTCCTGATCTGCCAGAACAATGCACACTCTGCATTAGTGAAACAGTAAATATAAGCTGAGCTGTTAAAGTTCAGCATCTTTTTCTCCTCTTTCAGTTGAAATGACTATTCTGGCGTTTCCTCCACTGTGAGAGTCAGGTGTAGTTTTCAGCGTTTTCAGCTCGCGCTCGCATTAAAGTCAACCGACCGCACAGAACCTCTTCTTTTAATCATCCGTCTCGTACGTCGAGGTAATAATGTCGGAGTAATTGCGGCTCCGGAGGCCCGTCCGGCTGATTGACAGCCCATTTCAAACAGACACGGTCAAGGAGATGAGAGAGGTTCAGAAACAGGAAGTTAATGAAGCTGGAGGGATGAGCGACAGCTACAACATCACTGATGCACTCGTCCGTCTCGGCGTAATTGAAACCTCATTTAATAAAACACGGCGATGGTGATTCACCGGTGCGTCTCTGAAACTTTGAATCAAAGAAAGGAGAAACATTCAAGGGGAATACATGGAGATTACCTCTCTGAGGTGGACTTTAAGAGGGTCCAGTGGTCCTTGAGGAGGTTGCGGAGGGCCTAGAAGAGGTTGTATGGCCATTGAAGGCCTAAATATGTAGCCACAGGCGCTAGTTCGTTAGCTTAGCTTAGCATAAAGAATTGAAACAGCTTCCCTGGCTCTACTACTACTTGCGGTGACTCACACTTTCTCACATCACCTTCTATTGCCTGATTGATACCGCCAGTGACTGCCAGCTGACTCATCACTCTTATCCCCGCTGGGGAAAACCAAATTTGCGTTTGCATGTGTTTGCTTTCTTTGCAAGAACTCAACAAATATCTTGGCATGCATGAAGATTGATGACTTAAATGTTCCATCTCAGTCTTTACCTCAGGTTGATCGGTGGTGTGAGTGAGTGCAGAGAGGCGGAGGGAAGTTGGCATGGAGCTACACTTTCTCTTAGACGGGTTAGACAGGTTTGGGTTTGTGAAGGCAGAGACTTCACATCCTCTTGGTACTTCCACAGTATTTTGCGGTGAGAGACAGAGACACAGCTATGAAAACAAACAGGAAGAAAACAGACAGTGTGAGAGACGGACCGACACAGAAGGTCACTCTGTTTGAGATAAGACCCTCTAAGTCTCTGAGCTTCTGAGGAAACCTGAAATCCAGACCATATTTCCATAATCTGCCTTGTATTCTAACCAACAGGCCCCGAAACACTCATCTCTATTCCCATCATGCACCTGGCCTCTGACACATTACCATAATCCATCCAACCTGTGCAGACTTTCAGCTGTTTGATAAAGATGCTCGCTGCTGATGTTGCACTGATGTTTGTCACTGAGGATCTCACATAGACGTGATATACATGTAGGTAGAGGACGTAGTCACCATGTGGTCACTCTGGTTAGAGGACTACGGGTTTGAAGGAATCTTGGTTTTTGGACGTCACCATCTTGTTTTTTGCAACCAGAAGTTCCACGAGAGGGTGGAGATGAATACAACTGAACGCTGAATAATGTTGAGGCGAACACAAAGTTACAATTAACTTTGATGAAGCAAAAACACTCGTTGAAAGAGTTCAAGCTGTGAGATGATCAAGCTCATTAGAAAAACAGAAGACTGGACTGTGTTCAGTCCAACCTAAAAACAACAGAGCGACTACAGCAGAAACAGATCGAGCAGAACAAAAGACAGACTGAAGCTGCCCCTCTCCATCAGAGGAAGATTGTGTAAATCTGCTTCAAACAGACTTTGGCTTCATGCAACATTAACGTGAAGAGCTGCTGACAACACAGAAAGCTTTCTGAGAGACGGAGCGTGACAGCTGCATGTGTGCTAAACCTACCGCTGTAGTATCTGCATTATATTAATATGAACTATTACAGCATTATCTCAGTATTGATGTTAGTACAGTTTGATTTCTAGTAAGAGTGAAACTCAGGTTCAGGTTTACTAGAACAGTAATGACTTAAAACAAGTCTACTCATGTTGCCAGCTCTGTGACGCTGTATCAACAGACTACTTGTGATGGGTGGGATTGGAGGAGGATGGGTCCAACAAACAGGACTTTTAACTGCGAGACTGATGTTCCACTCAGAGTTCGTTGTGACGCGTTCGTTGTGGTTTCCCCGAACACAACTCTGTGGTTTTGTTGCTGCAACCAGACTATATGTAAGTATTTCAAGCCCAACCTTGATGTTTTTCCTCAACCCCACTGAGTGGTTTTATTGCCTGAACTTAACTTTCATTTGTAGCGTAATGTTACAAAAAAGAGAAAGAGATCAGGTCGAGTGATACAAATCAAACGAACAGTTCCTGTTGCTCAAACAAAACCAATAGCTTGCATATCACGAGTCATTTACAAACTGCTGTGACTTTGTTATCCTATCAGGCCGTCATGAAACTACGCATTTGAGGGTGTGTTTTCGTGCCTCTGGCAAATAACTGTGGCCTAGAACCTGTTTCTCAGAGTCACACCTTCCTCTCCAGAGAGCAGTGTGACACTCGGACTGACAGCAGAGCCGCGGTCTGGATCGCTTTCTGTCTCAAGATAAAATAAAATACTTTCTTCATAATTCTAACAACACAGCAGAGTCTTGAGCGTACACAGGTCAGTACAGTTAGTTATTACTGTGTCATGTGGTACTAAATGTAAAATGCATCTTTAGAGGATAAAATACGATAATGTTTGAATGTTGGCTGTAATACGGCTTAAACTTCTATTTAGTTAAAATAGTTTAAAAAAACTTGAATGTGCTTTGGTTTTGAGAAAAATGTTACTTTTCTATTAGATCTCATTAGATGTTTTTATTCTCACTGGGTTTGATTTGTTGCAGAATATTGGCATATACAGTCTCTTTTGATAATACCACTTAAAATCACCAAAATAACAAATGTTTCAAATCTGACACATTTAATTAGGGGATGCACTGATACTGATACGGGCCGATACTGACTTAAATAGCTTCTGCTATCGATGACAATGGGTCTGATCTATTCAATTCATTTCTATGTTTATATACTCCATACATTATACACTGGAATAATAATCACAGTTTACATTTTTTAAGAACAATTTGTTGCAGAAATTAAAAAGTTTACACTTGAATTGTTATTCCTTTTCATTTTGAAAATATTTGAAGTTGCTGGTTCACAATTTATTGTTTTAATAAATACATAACAATTCGGTAAACGTACATCTATTAATTTATTTGTTACATTTTGTTTTACAAAGTTTGAGTCAAGCCTGATGTTGCCTTACACATAAAATAATGATGCCAGAGCCACACAGTGAGGCATAAAGATTATTGATTCAACACTCGTATTAGATCGGTACTCGTTAAAGTCAGAGAGTTGCATCCCTACATTTAAAGTATGCAGAAAGAAACTTTGTTTTGCTATGTTATAATACAATACAACATGTAGAAGAGTTGTGTAATGACACCGATAAGTCACAGGTTGTCTTTTATCTCCAGTGTCAACATGTCGGCTGACAACTATCTGCCAAATGAAGAGCAGCTTATGTGCTGCATCTGCTTGGAAGTGTTCAACGATCCAGTCACGTTACCATGTGGACACAACTTCTGCAAAAAATGCATCACACACCACTTGAGTTCTAACTCCCAGCGCCAATGTCCCATGTGTAATGAGCGTGTTGATAGAAAATATAAGCTTCGGGTCAACACTACCATGGCTGAGATGGTTCTTCTGTACAGACAGTCAGCTGGAAGGAAAGACAGTAAGAGCTCAGAGCAACAAGTTGCTGAACCCGTTGAAGTCTCCTGTGACATTCCTACTGCAACTAACCAGACATCCCTGAACTTCTGCCATTACTTAGTAATAGGCCTGGCAATCTGCTTTGCAATCTACTTAGAGCTTCCTCAGCTAGTTTATGTGGTAGAGAACGCGGTGGCCAGCGTGTGTCCTAAGCATGGCAAACCTCTGGAGCTCTACTGCAAGAACGAACAAATGCCCATATGTCAGTCCTGCGCTGACTCAAGTCACAGATCTCACCACATTGTTCCTCTGAAAGAAGAATATGAAGTAAAGATGAAAGAGCTTCAGAAAACAGAGTCTGAAATTCACCAGAAGATCCAGGAGAGACAGCTGAAAATACAGGAGGTCAAAGATTGGGTTTGGGTTAGCAAGGAAGCTGCAGACAGAGAGATGGCTGATGGTGCTCAGGTCTTCACTGCTTTGAAACAGACTTTGGAAAAACATCATGCTGAGGTCATCGGGTTGATCGAGGCGAAGCACAAAATGACTGAGAAGCAGGCCAAAGGTTTCACCGAAGAGCTGGAGCAGGAAATCTCTGAGCTGACGGAGAGGCGGACTGAGGTGGAGCAGCTCTCACGCTCAAAAGACCACCTCCACTTCCTCCAGAGCTTCCCATTCTTTAACACTGCTCCTCTCGCCGGCGACTTGCCAGATGTCAGCATTTCTTCAGTGTCTTATGAAGGACTCCTGATGACAGCTTTAAATACTACAGTGTTTCAGCTGACAGAGAGAGCCAAAGCTGAGATGGAGAAGCTACAGAAAGCTGAGATGTTGAACCTCGGGTGGAATGAATTGGATGTGACTCTGGATCCTGATACAGCTCATCCTAATCTCATCCTGTCTGATGATGGGAGACAAGTACATTATAGTCATGTGAGGAATGAAGTCCCAGACAACGCAAAGCGATTTGATGATCCATGTTGTGTCTTGGGAAAGCAGAGTTTCTCTTTTGGGAGATTTTACTTTGATGTTCAAGTTAAAGGAACGACTCGCTGGTTGTTAGGAGTGGCCAAAGAGTCCGTCAACAGGAAGGGAGGATATGACATAAACCCTGAAAATGGCATCTGGGCTTTATGTCATGGGGATGGAGACCAGTACATTGGATTTACTAGTGAGCCTGTCCGCGTCTCTGTGAATGATCAGCCTGAAAACGTGAGAGTGTTCGTGGATTATGAGAAGGGTCTGGTCTCCTTCTATAATGCAGATTCAGAAGCTCTTATCTTCTCCTTCAGTGGCTACTCCTTCACTGAGAGACTCCATCCATTATTCTGCCCCTCTGTTAAGGACTCCCTCCCTCTGATTATCTCCCCTGCTGTCAGATTAAACTAATCACTGTTTTTGCAAAAACCTGTTATGTTTTCAACACAGTCTCACAAAAGTTTGAGAAATAGTCATGAAATGCAATCGTGTACATTTTTTCTGTGTCCCTCGGCATAACTTTTGTATCGGGACGACGTTACGTTAAAAAGGAAACTTTCTTGGCATTATTGTCATCCTGAACGACACAACAGATAATTCATGTCCTGTACACGAAACCAACAGATTGTGATTCGTGACTATTTCACGACCTGCCATGATACTGGGTGGAGGTTTTATACTCTGCAACGTATTTATTGTTTGGTTGTTTCAACAGCGTCATTAGGTTCAGGTAGATAATAGACAACTACTTCTAGGTCAATTCTATGGCAGGGGTATTTAATCAAAATGATTTCCTCAACATCCAGAACATCATAATGTCTAACTTGCGTTATTATTCAATGCCATGTAGCGGCTTAGATTTTCTGTGCTATGGTTGCTATGTACAGATGCTGCAGCCCAACTCTACAGCTTCTATTTAAACATATTGTGAGGATCTTTTAACTGGTGGTTAAACTGAACGTGTCTCAGTGTAGTCCTGATCCTCTATATGAACCAGTCTCAGTGTAGTCCTGATCCTCTATCAGACCTCCATCAGTAAAGAGACCATCAGAGAGAAGATGGTCTGTTTCTATAGAGTTATTCTTGATGCTCGTCATCGGAGCCACCGGGTCGGATTCTGGTGAAACCAGATGAACTCATGCAGGTTCACCAGAAACTCCTTCAGCTCAGACTCCAGCAGAGACCGGTCCACGTGGACAGACCCAGATCCTCCAGCAGAGACCGGTCCACTCTTCAAACCCGTAGTCCTCTAACCATTGAGTGACCACATGGTGACTACGTCCTCTACCTACATGTATATCACGTCTATGTGAGATCCTCAGTGACAAACATCAGTGCAACATCAGCAGTGAGCATCTTTATCAAACAGCTGAAAGTCTGCACAGGTTGGATGGATTATGGTAATGTGTCAGAGGCCAGGTGCATGATGGGAATAGAGATGAGTGTTTCGGGGCCTGTTGGTTAGAATACAAGGCAGATTATGGAAATATGGTCTGGATTTCAGGTTTCCTCAGAAGCTCAGAGACTTAGAGGGTCTTATCTCAAACAGAGTGACTTTCTGTGTCGGTCCGTCTCTCAAACTGTCTGTTTTCTTCCTGTTTGTCTTCATAGCTGTGTCTCTGTCTCTCAGCTCAACATAATGGATGTGAAGTCTCTGCCTTCACAAACCCAAACCTGTCTAACCCGTCTAAGAGAAAGTGTAGCTCAGTGCCAACTTGCCTGCCAGTGAAAACCACGTATCTCCACATGTGTTGATGTTGAATGTTTGTGATAAACTGAAGGATGAAGTGTTCATTTATGTTCCTTTATTTGGAAAATGCAAAGTCACAAAGCTAAACACAGGTTTTCTATTTAGAGATAGTCACAGTTTGAATACTTCAACCACTCGTTCAGTGTACTTTACTTCTTTCCTGGAAGCAGCATGGGTTTCAAAGCACAGTTGATTACAAACTGTTTTCATGTTTTCTACAACGATAAAGGTTGTTAAATATATGTCTGTTAATGACTCTTTTTTTCATTAAAGGTTTATTGAACCAGTTTAAATGTCCTGTTTTGTTGCTTGGGATGGGAACTTGACTTTGGCAACAATAACAGACTCGGTAAAAGTGACTATTAAGATGTCAGGGAGGAGTCAAGCCAGTTTACATCACCGCCAACATCACCGCCTTCAGCCAGAGTTTCAACTGTTACCCTCAGGCTGCATGTTAAAGTGACTGTTGTGAAGCCTGAGAAATGTTTCCTTTGTCTCTGCTGCCATCCACATGTTGAACAGCAGATGGTAGCCTATTACATGTGTTCATATATTGCTCATTTGCACAGATAACTTTGGATCACTTGTATTTCAGAAGCTCCTGCTGAACCGCTCTGTAGACTTCGTCCTGTTTGTTGTTCCATCAGTGTTTTGTGTGTCTCCTATGTGACATTTTCCAGTAAGAGATAATAAAGATACTTTGAACCTTGTAAAGGATCTGAATTCTTCCATCACAACTTTCTTAACTGTATTACCTTTTCTAGTATTGTGGTACCTTGAGGTAGGTTTAAGGCTTTGGGGGGCCAAACTGTGGCCCGTTGGTCATTTTTAAAAAGGCCTGCGGTGAATTTCTGAAGATAAAGCAGAATATGGCTCGAGCGTCTCTATATAATTTGCACTGTAAGGCAAGGCAAACGTATTAATATAGCACCTTATTAAATATGGTCATTTAAAGTTCTCTACAGACAGAAAAAAGAAAGATTATTAGTATAAAATAAAATCAATAAAGACAAGTTTTATAAAAGTGCAGACAAGTTTAAAACAAAAATAACATTATAAAAGAGCTTTGTGAACTTATCTTTGTTTATCGCAAAATTGTATCTCACACGACGACTTTGAGCCGATGGCCTGTGTCCATCGCCTCTTGTTTTTAACACTTGTTCTGCAGACCTGGTTAATACAGCTCGATTCAGCTGGAGAAAGCAGATTCTTTTGGCCTGTGTCAACCTTAAACCAGGTTTAAAAAGACTTGTGCACATTTACTCTGCTGCTGAACCCCCAGCAGCTTCACACACATTCAGCCTGCGCTGGTAATCCAAACTACAGAGAGACACTGGTGTGTGTGTGTGTGTGTGTGTGCTTCAGGGTAAATAGCGTCTGATTTGTACTGTGAGTCTGCAGCCTTCAATTCTATTTTCTCTCAATGTCACAAACTGTGTGTGTGTGTGTGTGTGTGTGTGTGTGTGTGTATGTGTGTGTGTGTGTGTTTCACGTCAGGTTATAATCCTGTCAGGCTCAGAAACCTGAACTGACATGAACAACAGAGAGAGCAGTGGACGACAGTCTCACTCTGTCTCTCTGGCATAACTGCTGCTCGGTCGGGAAACCGGCTGCCTCGGTGCTCTTGAGCAAACGGAGCCTCAAAGGGGGGGTAAAGAAGAAGAACAGCACTCAGCTTTAAGAGTGTTCTAAATCTGACAAAGTAAATGAAACAGATCAGTAAAACGGACACGACTGGAGACCAGCTTGTGGTCTGAGCCTCCAGAGCTCGATGTGGGATCTTCTACGTGGAACAGTTTGCCGTACTTTGACTTTTTCTTTTTGAACGGGCTGCCGGTACTCTTTTCTGCTCTCTCCACGATCGTACGGCCTCAGAAGCCGAATGAACGTGAAAACATTGCGGAGATCATCCCGAGGAGGCCGACGTACGGCGCGGGGGAGGGAACTCATCAGAACTTTTATTACATTTGTAAATAAATATTATTAATGAAACTTGAAAAAATGATTTAAAAAGGTCTGTGAATTTGCTCTTTTGATAGGTAAAAACAAAACTAGTGTGTGAAAATCAAGCTGAAGACCGTATTACCGAGATAAACATCCGTCTAAAGACTGCAGACACTTTAACGATAACTAAAACGGACATAAATGAGGTTTTAGACTTTAGTACAGAGTCTACAACACAAGATGTAAGACTAGACCCTAAACGTGACAGAGACATCTAACCAGAGAGCTTAAACCCTAAAGACAAATCAGATGACACGTAGGAAGAACACGAACAAAGACCGAGAGGAGGAACATCATCAGTGATCAGAACGACGGACGCCCTCTCCTCTCTCTGTCTCTAATGAGTAGTTTCAGTCTTGTGCTGTAATAAAAGGTTTGTGAGACACTATATGCAGCCTCCTATTCTGCTGCTGTCACGCCGCCTCTGTATACATGTGTGTGTGTGTGTGTGTGTGTGTGTGTGTGTGTGTGTGACAGATATTACCATATCAATGGTTCCCTCCTGATAGCTTCCTCCCACTTCTTCTCTCCCTTTCTTTTGGGACGTAATTGTGGCTGATTATCAGAGGAGCACTGTTATCAACACGCACAAACACACACACACAAACACACACAAACACACACACACACACACACACACACACACACAAACACACAAACACACACACACAGGAGAGAATCAGAGCAGGGAAATGTTGAAGCAGCAGAGAAATTCGTCTGTCGTGGAGAGAACAAAATAAACCGGTTTGCTGAACAGAGAATTCTGAAATAAAAGAGGAAGAAGGTACAAAATGGCAGACAGACAGACAGACGGACGGACGGACGGACAGACAGACAGACAGACAGACAGACAGACAGACAGACAGACAGACAGACAGACAGACAGACAGACAGACAGACAGACAGACAGACAGACAGACAGACAGACTAACATATATTCTTGGCCAGTAGGGGGCAGCATGTGTGTGCGTGTCCACATGATGAATGTAAAGCCTGGTGCACCCTGAGCAGTGTTTCCCAAACTTAATTAGAAAGACAAGACCATCGCGGCACATTAACAGCAGGCCTCATATATAAATCATGAGAAGAGCATTGACTGACTTCTTATTATGTCATTTTATCACCTTGAATAGATGGTCCAAACATTTGATGTGTTATGAATATAAACATGTCTTTAATACTTTATAAATAAGACCGAATCAATGCATTTAGCTGGTGTTAACCGGCGTTTTTAGGTCCTTCACGAGGTTTTGAAGCCTTGAGTTTGACATTATGGCCGTCGCCATCTTGGTTTTTGACCATCACCATATTGTTGTTTTGGACGTCGCCATCTTTGTTTTTGGACGTCGCCACCTTTGTTTTTGTAAGTCGCCATCTTGGTTTCTGAATGTCGCCATCTTGGTTGTTGGTTATATACGCTCGATAAGACACTTTTTTTGTTGAAATTCAGTTACTTCAGTCACTTTCATGAAGTGAAAACACGCTGGGAAAGGGTTAAAGTTGTCAAACAAAAACACGGACAACTCCCAGACCGGACCACACCGTGGTAGAGACCTGTCAATCACAAGGTAGCCCCGCCCTAAAGCATTCCCTGCTTTCTGGTGTATCTTTTTGTCTTTGACATCCAACAACATACCAGTTTATACATTTTTGTCTCCACTCACAGGGCAGAATACATTGACTATACTTAGTTATTTAGCTACAAGGCTGTTAAAGTAAATTCACACTCTCTCACTTTTCCTGTAAATGTGTGAACATGTGTCTCCAGTGTCTGTGTGTGATTGAAAATAATTGGCTCCGGCAGCAATTCACCACTTTGTCGACTTCCTGCAAAAATTCACAACTTGGCAAAAAAAAAAAAAAAAGAATCTCCAAGTAGCAACAGAATAACCGACCAATCACGTGGCCGCTTGATGCCAATCGGCAGGTTTTTATTTCCCACTAACGTCCCAAAGACGGACAGGTGACACGGACAGAGACTCTCCTCCCAATTAAAGTCTCATCATGTCAGCGAGTGAATAAGGTTTTCTGCTTCATTAGCTGGTCGTCCTGTTTGTCCAGTAATTAAATACCAATTAGCCCCGCCCCTCTTGTTATCTGGCTCATCTGATTGGTCGTTAGTGGTGTCAACGTCAGTCTGATCGAGGAGGTCGGACTGTAACGAGGAGATTTAAACAGATTCCTCCTCTCATCCATCCATCAAGGTTTTGACGTCTCTCGGCCAATCAGATGACTCCGTATCTCGTCACGTTAGAACGTCGCCACCAATCACAGAGCAGATCCATCACTGTGATGAACACTGCTGTGTGTGAGTCATTTCAGTTCATGTGTCACACTCAAAACTGCCAGAACACACTCACACACACACACAAACACACACACCTACCTACACACACACACACACAAACGTGTTTTGCTAGCAAACTGAGGTCTATCAACACTTCAGGTTTGTTCAAACACCAAACTCAATGTAAAAAATTCAGTTTTTATTGTATTTTTTATTCTTTTTATATACATTTATTCTACACTATGAAATATAAGAAATAAACTTTCAGCAGCCAAAAGAAACATGGCGTACAAACACCAACACATTCTCCGCCCAAATAAGTAAAATAAAACGAGCATGAATTTACAGCATTAATTGATTGTTGGTTGTTTTTGGTCTGAGTCCTTTAATTTTGGCCTTTCTGTTTAGTTAAAAGTTGATTAAATATGTACCGAACACTTTGAAATTGAAATAACAAAATCGCAAGCTACTTATACACTGAAGGTCCCGATCCAACATTATAGATTAGCTCCTAAATTTAAATTATTGATATATGAATAAAGGTTTAACTGGAGGAATGTGACTCCTGAAAACGATCTGCTACAGTCTCACTGAACACACACACACTGTAGTTTAGTTTGACTCAGTCCCACGTACATCAGTGATGATCGCCAGTGATGATGACTTCCTGTTGGACTACAACAATACATCATCTCTGCATCATTAAACTACAACGTTCCTGGTTCAGTTCCACGCTTCTTGAGAATATCTTAACTTGCCAATTAAAGGCAAAATATACCCAAAAATCCTAAAATAAAGAAAAGTATTCCCATCCGAAGTTCAACATTACAGACTGTCTTTTCCATTTCGTACAAAAGACTTCACAATAATTGAATTAAATGATTCCAGAAGAGAACCCTTTACACTTTAAACACACACACACACACACACACACACACACACACACACACACACACACACACACACACACACACACACACACACACACGTGTTAGAGGCTGTGAAGAGGAAACATCATTTATTCAATATTCCATTACCTTCTCATTTGAGGCGAGAGACTCATTTATTCTCATCAGGAGAGCGAGAGAGAAACAGGATATTGTGTATTAACTCCATCAGTGTAATGATGTGGAGCTTTTATATAAAGTTTATAATGAAAAGGCTGCACGTGTGTGTGTGTGTGTGTGTGTGTGTGTGTCGGGGTGGAGGTGATGCCTGACGAACATGTCTGTAGATCTCCCAGCAGCCACTGGGGGACGCTGCACGTCTGTCCATCAACACAAACTTTTGCTCAGCTCAGACTGAAGTGTTTCCTTCCTCCTGGCCTACCTCCTTGGCTCCTTTCCTTCTCTACATTCTTTTTGTCCTCAAATAATTTTTCTTCCGTTCCTCCTCCTTTGTTTCTCCATCTCCTTGTTTCCTACTTCCTTTTTTGCTTATCTACTTACATTGTGTCTGTTTTTCTTCTTCCTCTCCTTTCCTCCGTCCTTCTTTCCTTACCGGCCCTCTCCTTTCCTTCATTCCCTACAGACTCATTTATTGATGTTTTGTCATACTTCCTTATTTCCTGTTGAATCTCTTCCTTTCTTCTTGTTTCCTTTCCTTTTGTTTCCTTCTGTATTCTTTACTGCATTTCAATCTCATTTGTGTCCTCTTAGTCTCCCTTTACTGCCTCCTTGTCTCCTCAATTCCTTCACTACTTCCTCAATCCCCTCCATATCGCCTCCCTTCCTTCTTTCCTTTCCTACCTAGTGATTTTATTTGTATCTTTGTATTTTCTCACTTCCTTCCTTTCCTTGTTCTCCTTGTCTTATCCATCCGTGATCCTTTTTTAATTTCCTCATGTCTCCCTTACCTCCTCCTTTCGTTACCTAAGTCCTGCCCCCCTTTCCTTCTTCCTCTTCCCCTCAAACATTCCTTTTCTACTTTATAATTTCCTTCCCTACTTCCTTGTTTTCCTTTTGTTTCATGTCTTATTTACCTAAACATATACATCACCTCCTCCCTTCCTCATTTCCTTTCTCCTTAATCCCTCACTATTTCCTTCACTACTTCCTTATTTATGTTTCTATTTCCTCCTTCTCTTCTTTCCATCCTTCCTCCTTTCCTCATATTCTCTCCTATGCTTCCTCTTTGTTATTCCCACTTCCTTATCTCCTTCCATACATATCTCCTTGTGGCCATCTTTCATCTTCCACTTCAATGTTTCCATCGATATCTCCTCCTTTCCTTCTCCTGGCATGATATTCTTCCATACTTTTCTCATCTACTTTGTTTCCTCCTTTCCTTCATTCCCTTTTTTGTGCTCATTTCCTTCCCTGCCTCCTTCTCCTCCCAGGAACAGATGTGTCATTTCTCAGACTCTCCTCTAACTTCTAGCAGATAAATGAATGGGTGTGAACAGATGGGTGGCCTAGTTTCAGCCTCTGTCTCCTCCTCCTATCGATTCCTCTGTCCTTCTATCAATAACCCATCATGCATCCATCAGTCTGTGTGAAACAGGAGGAGGAGGAGGAGGAGGAGGAGGAGGAGAAGCTCTCTGAACCTCATACTGTATTAGATGCTTTAAAGATGGAATATATGATGAAGAAGAAACAGGAACTGTCTGAACTTTGGGTGAATTTTTTTGTCATTTAAGTGTTGAAGCTTGAATCCGTGTCACTGCTTCGCCAACTTTTTGACATGAAACTGCATTATTCAAAGAAGTTAACCCTGAACACACTGACTCATGTCACAGCTGGAACTGTGGACGATATTCACGATCTAACTTTTCTATTTCAGGGTTTGTTTTCTGCTGGAAGTGTCTAAATATGATGCTAACTAATAAACGTGTTATAAACTGTCATATTACTCTGTTTTTTACCTTCGCTTTTCACATTTTTCAAAGAGTAATAAGCACAACGAGCTTTCAGTGATTTAACACTCAAGAATACTGAGTTTTAGCCTCATTTATAATTAAAATATCTCAACAATTTGGCTCAGACGTTCAATAGTCAATAGTCCTAAATTCACGTTATTAATCATAAGGGAAAGTTAGATTCCAACAGAAGAAGAAGAAACTATTTTCCTGTTTTTAGGGAAAGAGGATGTCAGGTACAAAGTGTGTGTGTGTGTGTGTGTGTGTGTGTGTGTGTGTGTGTGTGTGTGTGCGAGTGTGTCGGCGGCACGTAAGCGGCTCAGCACAGAGCTCACAGACCTGTCCTAGGGGATTGTGGGTATTTTCATGTGTCAATTCACCTTAGCTTCAACATGAGAGAGTTCAACACCAACTCACACACACGTACACGCATGTACACACACACACACACACACACACACACACACACACACACACACACACACACACACACACACACACACACACACACACACACACACACACACCTACACGCGGGTCTCAGTGAGCTGTCAATCATCCAGAGACCCAAACAACACAGTGACCTCCCACACAGTCAACAATAGTGATTAATGATACACACGTTAACACAACAACACTGAATTCATACTAATGAGGGTTTAAAAACACCGTTTACTCACGTAAACTACATGTTTAAGAGTTTTCACCTCTCAGATAACCCAACAGATAAGTATTCAGTATTTTATTTGATGTGTATGCATGTGTGACTTTGTGCTATATCTTATATTATCTTATATTTAAGACTAACAGTGAGGACGTAAAGTTAAATCATTTAGTTTTCAACATGTTTCATGGTTTGGACATAACTGTCAAAGTTAGAATAAGGTTTAGGTTAATAAAGTTACCGTAAGAGGCTTTGTAATATATCATATTTATGTGTGTGTGTGTGTGTCCTAATAAGTGTGTATCCTTACTGTGTGTGTGTGTGTCAGACTGAGTGCTGGGTTTCCTCCAGCAGCAGGTGAGGTTTGACTGGAAAAGGTCAAAACTTCACATCCACAACACACACTTCACTGTGTGTGTGTGTGTGTGTGTGCTGCTATAACGAGACAGTCAGCCCTAACCTTTCCCATAACCCCCTGCTCACCGTGTAGCCCCGCCCCTAAAGCATCCCCTGCTTTATGGTCTGTTTGACTCTAAATGGACCATCATGTACTAAATGAACATCATGCTGTATTGAAGAAGACTTGAAACTAGAGATTGAGACCATAAACTCATGTTTACAATGTTTACTGAGGTAATAAATCAAGAGAGAAGTAGAGTCATTTTCTCATAGACTTCTATACAACCAGAGGAGTCGCCCCCTGGTGGACATTAGAGAGAATGCAGCTTTAACACATACCGACGTATAACTACATACTGTTTAAGTATTTATAGTATGAAGAACTTAAATATGCTATTCCGAACACAAATAAGGCTGCAAATTAGAAGTCCCATATACATTGCATTATTTCATATTATTGTATTGTAACAATGCATGCAATATTGTCCCTGTCCAGTAATTAAATATGGCCTGAAGAGCTAATGAAGATTGTATTTGTTTATGAATATGCCTCAAGGTGCCGGCTGAGTCATTAGAATGAAAAAACAAGAGAATAAGAAAATGATTTCTATGTAAATTAGCGCTCCTTGTGACTGATGATGGTCACAGTCTGTTCCACCGTTCCTGCTAGATTTTAAAAACTATTAAATATGAATTATGCTGGTGTTCAGCCTCTCTCTCTCTCTCTATGTGCAGCAGTATAACACGTCCTCTGTCACGACTGCCTGCAGGTCAGTTCCCGCCAACCCCCCCCCCCCCCCCCCCCCTCCCCCGTTCTTCTTCTCTCCCTCCTGCAGGAGGTGCATTGCTGAATTCAGATGGTCGGAATCCTCAGCAGCAGCAGGTTCCCTTTGATCCTCGTCTGAGTCGGGCCAGATTGGATGTTTTTTCTAGTATTTTATCACGATCTCAGTGTGTGTCTGCGCTGCTGAGGGCAGCGGTTATAAAACATGATCACAGATCTGAGCCACACGGGGAGACGACCAATCAGAGCGGCCTCGACTTCCACCATCTCATTCACGGAGCGATCGGAATGTCAAACTATTTTGTCATTGTTGTTATCTGTGCCCAGTTTTCTCCTCAAATGAGCCTTTTGGACCAAATAAACTCACCAAGTGAGGGTTTAACTCTTGGATTAAACTCAGGTTCTAGTCCCAGGAATCTAAACAAAAAAACAGGAGGAAACTTCAGAACTAAACTCAGGAACTAAACTCAGGAACTAAACTCAGGAACTAAACTCAGGAACTAAACTCAGGATCTAAACTCAGGATCTAAACTCAGGATCTAAACTCAGGATCTAAACTCAGGATCTAAACTCAGGAACTAAACTCAGGAACTAAACTCAGGAACTAAACTCAGGAACTAAACTCAGGATCTAAACTCAGGATCTAAACTCAGGATCTAAACTCAGGATCTAAACTCAGGAACTAAACTCAGGAACTAAACTCAGGAACTAAACTCAGGATCTAAACTCAGGATCTAAACTCAGGATCTAAACTCAGGATCTAAACTCAGGATCTAAACTCAGGAACTAAACTCAGGATCTAAACTCAGGAACTAAACTCAGGATCTAAACTCAGGATCTAAACTCAGGATCTAAACTCAGGATCTAAACTCAGGAACTAAACTCAGGAACTAAACTCAGGAACTAAACTCAGGATCTAAACTCAGGATCTAAACTCAGGATCTAAACTCAGGATCTAAACTCAGGAACTAAACTCAGGAACTAAACTCAGGATCTAAACTCAGGATCTAAACTCAGGATCTAAACTCAGGATCTAAACTCAGGATCTAAACTCAGGATCTAAACTCAGGATCTAAACTCAGGAACTAAACTCAGGATCTAAACTCAGGAACTAAACGCAGGAACTAAACTTGAGAACTAAACTCAGGATCTAAACTCAGGATCTAAACTCAGGAACTAAACACAGGATCTGAACTTGAGAACTAAACGCAGGATCTAAAGTGAGGTTTAAACTCAGAGAATTAACTTTAATTTAGGGCAAATCACTCAGGAACTAACAATGTACATTAAAAAAGAGGACAAAAGAAATAAAGAGACTAAACTGACGTGAACTTTTGGGAACTTTGACACTGACGATCTTAATTCAATCTACAAGTCAAACGTTTGGAATTGAAGTTGTAATTACATCTGATAAACATGTCAAACCGTCCTCTTCTATTCTTTGACTATAAACTAAGTTTTTTAAGTTTTCACAGGTGAATCTTTCATAAACTGCTCTTCTTCTCTGGTGGTCGACCTTGGCTCTCCTCTTTCGTCTTCTTCTTTTCCTGCTGCGATTATCTCCGGATCAGCGTAATTACAGCTCATTCATCTTTGCTGCCAGAACTCAAGGACTTAGACGACACACACACACACACACACACACACACACACACACACACACACACACACACACACACACACACACACACACACACACACACACACACACACACACACACACACTGCTCATTTCTCCTTGTTGCAGAAAGTTAATTTAGGGAAATGCTTCTTTAATTATGATTCATATCTGGGTCATTCATAAGAACCTCTTCAGACACCAAGTGTGAGTGTGTGTGTGTGTGTGTGTGTGTGTGTGTGTGTGTAGTCATAAAAGTTATCTGTTGGGACGAGGTCGTCTTACTTTGACCTTTTCTTCATATCTTTTTTGTTTAATATGAGGAGAGACGCTACAGGTGAAAAGGGTAAAAATAAAATGAACTATCACCATGAAACTTATTTGATTACTTATGTTAAGACATTTTATTTTAAATATGCAAATGAGGCATTATCTTATTAAATAGCTGTCAATTTAAATACATTTATAGGTTCAAAATTCTTGTTTCATTGTGTTGACATATTAGAGTCAAAGGTTTTTACGGAGGGGATTTTGGATATCTCTTTGTCTCACTCCATAAATCAGAAAATACTGCCATAATAATCAATGTTTTTATTAATAAATGTATAAATGAGTGTGTGAGTGTGTGTGAACCTTCAGCACATAGAGAGGAGTGAACGTGTGAAGTTTGGTGTGTGTAAGAGCTGCTGAAGTGGAGATTTATCATCAGAGTCTGAGAACAAACTCATTGAGAGAAAACGTCCTTTAAAGAGACATTTAGTTCATTACAGACATTTAGAGACTCTACAGGTGAAGAGTTAACACATGAACTCATAGAGATCACCATGAAGCTTCACCACTTCATCACTCACACTAAGAGGAGGAGTTATTGTTGTTTAAATATGCAAATGAGGCATTGTGTGATGGTAACTTTTGATGAATTTAGTAGAAATCTACAGACGCAAACAGACAAAGTAGTGAAATAAATGTTCTGTAGTCTGATAGAAGACGTGTTATGGAAGTAAAATACATCAAAACACGTTTCATTTGCCTGTAATTGTGTCGCTTCATTAAAAATGAAACATTATTTCAACCTTAATGAAGTCAAAAATCCAGAAATGTAATAAAGTTCGTGCCTGGCCGGCTTTGAACCTGCAACCCCCCGCAGTCAAATGAACAAATAGAATCAAACGGAACCTGAATTGAATTCAGAAGTTTCCAAACAAACAGTGTTTCTGATGTCGTGTTCACTGCCCTTCGTATCGCTCGCTAAACCATCCATCAAATTACTGCGGCAGCAGAGCATCCACCACACCATCCATCACCATCCATCACCATCCATCATCATCCAGAGGAAGCACAAGAGAGACTTCACAACCAGAGAGACAAGAGGAGAGAGAGAGGAAGGGAAGGAGAGAGGAAGGGAAGGAGAGAGGACGGGAAGGAGAGAGGACGGGAAGGAGAGAAGAAGGGGAAATAGTTAGAACGTGAAAGAAGAAATTAGGAGAGGAGGAGAAATAACAGAGGAGAAGAGGAAACTATGAGATGGTGGACAGGAAACTAATAGAAGAGGAGGAGAAGAGAGGAGAGGAAGGTGGAGAAGAAAAAGAAGAGAAAAAAGGAAAGGAAAGAAGGAGACCAAAGGAGGAGAAAAGATTGGAAGACACAAGGAAAAAGGGCGAGAAGTAGAGAGAAAGGAGACGACAAAGACAAGAGGAGGAAGGAGAGGAGAGAGGAGGAAGGAGAGAGGACAAGGGGAGATGAGGAAGGAGAGGAAGGTGTAGAAGAAAAGGAAGAGGAACGAAGTAAAGGAAAGAAGGAGACCAAAGGAGGAGACGAGATTGAAAGACGCAATGAAAGAGGGCGAGAAGTCGAGAGAAAGGAGGAAGGAGAAAGATGAGAGGAGAAAGGTAAGAGGAGGAAGGAGAGGAGGAAGGTAAGAGAAGGAAGGAGAGGAGGAAGGTAAGAAGAGGAAAGATAGAGGAGGAAGGAGAGGAGGAAGGAGAGGAGGAAGGAGAGAAAAGAGTGAAATGAATGAAACAGTGTTTCTGTGTTTCTGTCACAGAGGAAAGTGGAGAGCAGAATAATTCAGTTTTGCTGAAGTCAAGGTGAACTTGTAAATTGTGTTGTAATTCCCAAAACACGCACACACACACACACACACACACACACACACACGCACACGCACACACACACACAAACAGCAGCTGACAAAGAGGATGAAGGCAAATCCAGAGAGAGAAGAAATGACAAGAAGAAGGAGAGAGAGAGAGAGAAAGAAGATAAAACTATTCAGAGGAGAGGCAGTAAGTGTGTGTGTGTGTGTGTGTGTGTGTGTGTGTGTGTGTGTGTGTCGCTGCAGCCTGCATCCACTTCCTGTTTGTTTTATTTCCAAACATAAAAACTTCTTTCTCTCTGTAGGTTTTAAAACATAAACGTACTTCTCTCATTCTTCAGGTCAGCGGGAGGTGAGGAACAAAACAACATTATTTTCCAGCTTGATAATCTCCAGAAGCAGCGTGAAGGAAAACAAAGAGGACGTACGTGAAGCTATGAAGGAAACTACAGCACGGCCACGTGGGTACGAGTACCAAGTAAACGCTTCTGAGCATCACTAGAAACGTAAAGCCGAGGCAGCCAATCAAATCGAGCAAGAGGCGGGCTTTACTGCCTCACCACTGACTTCCTGTTTTGATGCCGATAGATGTGATTCATGCGTTTCTTTATATAACGATGAACTATATATTTTCACCTCATTCAACAGCAAGAGCTCGATGTCGGAATCCATTTTTACCCGTTGTTTGCATTTGATCACGTGGTTGCGTATCACCCCCCCCCCCCCCCCCCCCGCTCCACCGGAGGTGCGTTTACTGACCTATTTTATATCGTAGAAACCAAACGTTGAATTCTCTTCAGCGTGTGTTAAACACAGAAACTTATTTCAGACATCTGGAGTAAAAACAACTCATTCATAAAACACATTAACTTCAAGATGAGGAAACAGGAAGTGTAACAATGCTGACTCATGTCATGGTTTTAGGGCCCTTTCAAGTCTTTGGTAGCCGAACAACTACGTTGTTTTATCTGCTGCTTTCAAAACACGATCTCACTTTATACCGATTTCACGTTATCAATCGAAAAATAGACAAAGACATTCGGCATTTCGTCCTTCCTTCTTAATGAGTTCATTCTTCTTCTTCTGTTGCAAAATAGTTTCCCGTTGTTACGCCTTCATCCTGCCACATTTAATTATCTTCCTTTCATCCTCTCCCTTCACGCCCAAACAAACTAATATCACATCACTGTGACTTCTTCTTCTCCTTCGCGTCAATTTCAGAATTCACCTTGAGTCAAAGCCCTCGTTTCATATTTAATCACCACTTTGATTCCACTTCAGGTTCCTCTAAATGTCTCTTGGCTGACATTAAAAGCCTGCTTCATCGCGGTGATAAACAAGAGGCTAAATGTGGCTCCAGATTTGGATGTTTAGAGGTGAGGAATGGAAACCACCTGGAGGGGAACAGAACTCCAACAAGACGTTTTATTGACTTTTTATTTTTTCGACCCGTGAGGCTGACGGACTGTTTTCGAACAGAATTTTAATTTAGTTTCCTGAAGCGGGCAGCTCGGATATTGAAAAGTAAGCAGGGGTTACAGATGTGTTCACATACGAGCATTTCATCTATATCGAATTTTAAAAGCTGCAATGTGTTTGGCTGCGTTTTCATCGTATTCTCGTCTCGTGGACGGATTGAGAGCAGCCGACGTTAGCGGGTCAGTTACTCTGAGCTCAGTCAGAGAGAGAGACGGCAGAGAAACAGATGGCAGAATGATTTGTATGATACAATTAAAAGATACAGGAACAGAAGGAGGGAAGATAAATACAGCAAGACGGGAATACAGACAAGGAGAAAGGTAGACAGAAATAAATGGAGGGAGAAATACGAGTTTAAAATCGGTAACGACAGCTGAATGTCTTCACTGTCAACTCAGTTTGCAACACTGTCTGTGTGTTTGTCAGTGAGTTCAAGTCTGTCAGGAGAACTCACGCTGATCACATCTGTCAGAGTGAGACATCATCTCCCTCCTTCCTCTGTCAGACTACCTTCACTCTGACTCTGTATTTACCTCTTTAAATGAGGTGTGCTACAGTGTGCAGACTGGTTCTATTTGTCTCGCCGACCGCCAACCGCCGGGTCTGAAAAGTTTTAGTTGCCTAAAAATATCTAATACAGCATTCGGTTGTACAAAGCTCCGCCCCTCTCGTGTCACTTCTGGTTGAAAAAAGGTGGCGACGACCAAAAACCAAACAAGATGGCAACGGCCAAAACCCAAGATGGTGACGACCAAAAACCAAGTTGATGACAGCCAAAACCCAAGATGGTAAAGGACAAAAAACCAAGATGGCGACAACCAAAAACCAAGATGGCGACAACCAAAAACCAAGATGGCGACAACCAAAAACCAAGATGGCGACAACCAAAAACCAAGATGGCGACCACCAAAAACCAAGATGGCGACAACCAAAAACCAAGATGGCGACCACCAAAAACCAAGATGGCAATGGCCGAAAACTAATCTGGCGAAATGCCAGAAAAAACTTGAGGCTTCAAAATCCACAAACGGATGGATGCCGTTACGTTGACGATGCCCACTTCTTATAAACAGTCCGTGCCTCTCAGATACGTGAAGTAGCCTCCTGGTGGCAGCGAGGATGAAACCAAAACACAAATAAATGTTCTTGTTTCTGCTACTTTGGATTGAATCCAATAAACAAACTATCAAAATGTTCAAAGACTGTGGATGTATTTTATATCGCCGCTCCAGGTACAAGACATGACTCTGCTGTCGGTTTACTTTTAAATGTTTGAACTAACCTGCTCAGATCTTACACATTACACCTTTAATGACTCTTCTTTCTCTGAATAACGTTTTTCATTATCCTGTAACAAAAGCTAAATCATCCCCGTGTTGTTCATTTGTATTGAAGTGTGAACTGATCATTAGATGCGCGTGTGTGTGTGTGTGTGTGGTGTTCATTTCTCTTTGTCGCTGCTCGGCGGCTGTTAAAGCGTTTTAACATTCACAGAGTCTCTTCGTCTTCCTCCTCGGTTCTTCAGGTCTCCTCGTGAATACGGAGCAGCTGTTATCGGAGCGAGCTGGAGATAATTGGTGGACAAGTGGAGTTTCGACCGAAGACAGAAATCTAAATGTGTTTTTTTCCATTACAGAAACAATCTCTTAGGAGTCCTTGTCTCTTTCTGAGAAGTGAGTCTGTCTGTTAGCATGCTAACAACACAATCTATAAAAGATAAGTGGAGCCTTTAAGTGTTTTTGTTTAAGATTCTTCAACTGTGTTATTTTCCCATCGAGATGATCACAACCCTGAAATTTGAATTAACTTAACTCTGACGTGATTCTTTTTGTTTCCACTGAAAACATGACAGAGTCAATGTAATTCCACCTTTAACCAAAACTGCCTCATTTGTATTTCATCCTGAACACTGAACGATCACATTTTAATTTCCCTTCAGCAAACCAATCAGTTCTGCTGGCTGAGACTTAGTCATGTGTATAATGAGCTGTCAGCCAATCACAGCCCGGCCTGGGGCCAGAGGTGGAGGAAGTGTTCAGTTTTAGCATTTAGCATTTTTGCACTGAAGTATTTCAAAGCAGATTCCTACTAGATGTTTTGAGTAAGTTCCAGAAGTGATGGAGGAAGTATTCAGATACTTTACTTAACATAGGCAGTAAAAATACTTTGCTACGAGCAAAATTGTTCTACTATTTTATATTGTATCATTACATTATTAATTACTCATACATTAAAGTACTTCTAATGTGAATACTTTGAAGGTGTTAAATTCGATATTGCAGCAAACAACTATCTATGTGAAGATATAGAGGCGTAAAGGGAGGTTTTCTAAAGGGACACTACCACTTTCGTCCACAGGGGGCGCCAAATCACCACAACATGAAAGTTCCTCGTAGTAGCTTTAACCAGGAGTCTGTATGCAGCAGTATTTCCATTGATGAGATGATGTTTGTTTGCCGTTTGTGAACGCACTGAAGAAATGATAATTAGATCAAATTAGGAACATCTGCGTTCAAACAAACACACATGTTGATTGTCCTCGTCCGGCCTTTTTGCTGTGTGTGTGTGTGTTGTTGTTGTTTTTTCCATCTGCAGCAGCTGTTTCCTGTCTTCAGGCCACTTAAATATTTCTCCCTCCTTTCCATCTTTTTTTCCTTCTGTCACACTCATTCTCTCTGAATTTTCTTCTGGTTTGAATTTATTTCCCCAGGTTTTTCATCACGCCTCCACACACACACACACACACACATACAACCCCCCCCCCCCCCGCCCCCCCCCCCCCACACACACACACACACACTGAGCAGTCTGCCAGGCTGTGATTAGAGAAGAAGTATGGAAGAGGATGAAAAAAGGAACAGACTCTCAGATGCTTTGAGCAACAAAACACAGCTGATAGACTGCTGTGTGTGTGTGTGTGTGTGTGTGTTTGCAGTTATTCAAGCTTACTTTTCAGCAACAGCTACATTTAAATAATTCACTTCAGTTGTTTTCCTCATTTCAGTTGGACAGAAAGACAGACAGGTGTGTCGGGTTGATTGATTTCTTTGGGCCGGAGGGAAAACTCTTCTTCTTCTTCTTCTTCTTCTTCTTCTTCTTCCTTTCTGTCTTTTTTTCTTCTCCAGTTTGTTGTTTCTTTCCTGGGGCGAAAAAAAAGCAATTCACCTCCTCTCCTTCTCTCTCTACCTTTCAGTTTATAGGTGCAGAGAGTATAAATCAAGCCAATGCAAATTAATTGCATTCAACCCAACCGCGTCTATTTAAAACCGGGCCTCCTGATTGGCTCTCGAGGAGCCATTTTGGATCTTCTCACACAGTCGTCATGTGTTTCCTGCCGCGAGCCTCACGAAGACCAAAACTAATGGTGCGTTCATGCACTCTTCATTAACTCGCAAAGCCAGAATTGTTCCAGATCACCAGCAGGCGGTTTTCTTTTCCTGGAACAGCCAATGAAGCGGTGAATCCCAAAGGAAACATCAGACGAGTGCCGCTATTATTACATCACATTCTGTGAAGCATGAATTTGTCCATAAAACAGACATTTCTATGAGAAAATGTGGGTAAATGACCTGTGGTGGAATGCAACTCAGTACATTTACTTAAGTATCATTTGAGGTACTTTATATTTCTACTCCACCACACATCAGAGGCTTTCTAAAAGGTGGTATGTCAATGTTCACAATTTGTTTCTGCTGCCCCTAGGTGGTCAAAAACATCAGTCATTGCAGGTTTAAGTCAGGCGGCCACCAGCAAAGTGAAGTCAAAGCTTCATGTGTTAAAGCTGCATTCTCTCTAATGTCCACCAGGGGGCGACTCCTCTGGTTGTATAGAAGTCTATGAGAAAATGACTCTACTTCTCTCTTGATTTATTACCTCAGTAAACATTGTAAACATGAGTTTATGGTCTCAATCTCTAGTTTCAAGTCTTCTTCAATACAGCATGATGTTCATTTAGTAAATGATGGTCCATTTAGAGTCAAACAGACCATAAAGTGACCATATTTGGCCTGAAGAGGAGTGACGTAGAGACGCTTACCAATATCAAATGTCTGTGAAAACATTCCAAGACGTACAAAAAGTAAAAGAAATGATGGCAATGAGACGGCGACCAAACTCGAGGCTTCAAAGCCGGAGTCCACAAACCGATGAGTCACGACGACTACGTCCACCTCGTATATACAGTCTGTGGTCAAAGTGTCTCCAGGCTCCGCACGAATGACACAAAAACAACAAAATAACTACAAATTCTAATGGTTAAACGAGTCATATTGAGGTGTTGTTGATGCTCTATAAAATGTATTGACCTGCAATACCGACTGTGGCCACGGCGTCAGAACTTGCCTCACAGTCCAACACTGTTTACAGGGCTTGTTGGTTTAAACAGCTTCGTTAAAAACTACTTTTGATTGTTCCACCCTTCCTCTTAGGAGATGCAGTTTTACAGGATGTGTTACATCACTGGTCTGCTGGGCTGCTTTGTTTTGACCATATTTCTGCGGTTGCATGTGTAAACTTTCATGCATTATAGCCAGATTATTTTTTACGACTGATTTTAAATGACCAGGAAGAGAGCTCTCCATTTTCTTCTTCAGCATCCTGCAGGCAGAGCAGTGTGCGGTTAAAGGTTAACGTCACGTCTCCGTGGGCCTCTTTGAAAGCTGCGTTCGCTGTCGACACCTTGTTGGAGAAACAGAAACGGCCGACTGTTTATTTCTCCCTAATCACATTCCTGCGTTCCATATTTTGTGTTGTGCTTCTTCTTCCCTCTGCAGCAGAGCGCTGACTCACTGCGGGTGGTTTTTTTAAAAGTTAAATAAAGAGCAGTGTTGAAAATAAAATGTTTTGTCATTGTTGTGCTTATTGTTAGAGAGCAGAAACGTTGTGTTTCTTTTAAAGCATTCAGCCATGCAGAACCGTCTGTAACAGGAATTTAAAAATGTCATGTCGCTCACAGAGGAACCACAGACAGTGTGTGTGTGTGTGTGTGTGTGTGTGTGTGTGTGTGAGTGTGTGTGTATTTGAGTTCAGCTTATTCTCTCTACAAAAGCCTCACAAGGGATTGTAATGATTTAAAGATTTAAGCTAAACGACAAAATAAACATTTCTCTGGCATTTGTAAAGTTTGATGTATTTTTGATATAAAGGTTAGATGTGATGTTATTCTAATAAATGTGTGTGACCATAAAGTTTTGAGGGAATTTCGTATTTTCTCTCGGACTATGGTCAGTTTTAAACAGTTTGCAACACGTGTTTAACGTTGTACGTTCACACTAAACAAAACAAACACAACTAAACTACTTTATAACGTTAACGTAACAAAACTACTTGGTTAGCTTTAGTAAAAATAACTCAATGTTTATGTTTTTGTTGTTTGAAACGGGGCACAAACTCTCCTGTTTTCTTTGCAGGCTGTTCTCCAGCGTTTGTAGCTAAACCTTCGAAAAATAATGCGTAGCTATCCCACGTAATTATTCCTTATGTTATCCACGTAATCATAAACGAGGAAGTATAAAGACTAAAAAAGCACGCACATGGCGGAATGGAGTGGAGGTGGACGAGTCCAACAAACAGATCTTTTCAGATTTATTTGTCACGTAACTTACGTAGTTATCGTAACCCAAACGACGATCTTCTCCTCAACCTAACTTCGTATTTTTGTTGTTTGTTTAAACTCAACTGAGTTTCTTGTGAAGACAGAAGTTTATTTTGAAAATACTGTTTTCATGTAACCAGCGGAAATAAGACGCGTTTCTGGACTTTTGTAGGAAAACGCACAAAAAACGAGGAGTAACTTTTCGTATCGTACGAATGAAGAAACGTAGATTTTTTTACGAATCTACCACGACCATCATCCCTACGAGGACTTCCTTGGGTTCATTTGAAGCTTATTTGGATACATTAATATTCAAAAGTCAAAATAGTTTCTTTTGAAACATAATGCAGTTGTGGAAAATGGAAAGGTCCTCTTCAGGCTGCTGAGGCTCATCATGTGAAGTCACTGATGATCAGCTGCTTTCTATCCTCTAATTTTCATCATTTCCTCTCTATCAGGTCTCAGGTCGGGGGTTGAGGCGTCTCCCCAGGGGGGGAAAGGATGGAGAGCCGTGAGGTGAGAGGAACCTGGTCCACTGGAAGTAATTTATTGTGGTTTCGGCGGCGGCTTATCAACACGGTCAGCAGACGGAGCTGCAGCAGTGGATGTGACGCTCAGCTCAGGGAGGTGAATAAGGTGCTTTCTAAACTCTGTGAACACACAGATATGATGCATGTTTCTATCTTTACCTTTAGATACAGCATGCCTTGTGCTTTCTGAAGACACTGTTATCTCCTTATAACTACAGAACTGTTTGTCAAAACTTAAAATAAGTATGTTTTTAAGCTGCGTAACAAACCACCCAGGAGACGGCCGTTTGAGTCGGTAGAGAGAACTTGTTGACGTGACTTAAAATAAGTCAATATGTTACGTTTTGCTTTCACAGCGGACATGAACCACGGCCCCCTGAGTGAAAGTCCTGTTTGTCAAAGTCATTGTTTTGCAGTCTTTGCATTTGAGTCCCAATTGGAGTCCAAAGTTATTGCGTCCTAAACAGTCATAATGCGCAAAATCATGGGCAACATATTTAAATGTATTAACATGCTTACAAACTTAAAGTAAAATGTAAAAGTTAAAACAACTCTTATATCTTTAAAGAACAGTTTGCTTGAAGTCAGTTTTGCAAACAAGAACACGATAGATTTTTCTAAACTCGATACGATAACTTTGATTTTGGTTTAAACGGTGGTCGAAATGTAATTGTGTTTGAGGTGTTTATTTTCCATCACGTCAGCTTCAGCAGGTTGAAACGGTCCAACCTTGACTGACAAATACAGATAAATAAATACAGATAAATAAATACAGATAAATACACAGAGGGATCATCAGACAGACGGCTTGTCAGACAGACAGTTCAGCCGTTTCTTCTTGTTTTCCTGTCAGTCGTCCTGCGCTCCCATTACTCTCCCTGTGAGAATGATGTTTAAATTGCTATATATTTTCCTCCTGGCAACACTTATCTGTCAGAGCCATGATTTACGACAACAAAAGCACACAGTACAGTGTGTGTGTGTGTGTGTGTGTGTGTGTGTGTGTGTGTGTGTGTGTGTGTGTGTGTGTGTGTGTGTGTGTGTGTGGGGCAGAGAATCGAAGGTAAAATTGCTCAGACAGAAGTTTTCAGGCTGTTGTGACAATAGATATAATTGCATAAAACAACATGATTGTGTTGTGTTGCACTGTGTTTTGTGTCATTTCACAGCGATCTGTTGTTTCATATTAAACACGAAGAGAAAAGCTGCTTTTACAAATATCTATATATATATATGTATATATATATACATATATATATATATGTATATATATATATATATATATATATATATATATGTAGCAATGTCATCATAGAGAAATCTACTTCTCGGTCACATTTTAAGGCTAAAACATACGTACTTCAACTCATATGTCTGATTTGAATACATAAGGAACACTACTGAGAAGATACGGAATGCTATAACAAACAATAAATAATCAACGTGCCTTTAAGTTGATATCTTGAACTTGTTTGCTAAAAGTTTCTTATTTCCACATCCAGCAGTTACAGATCAACATGATGATTCATCAGGCGTCTCTGTGTTTGTGTCACTGATGAACGTGAGTCTAATCTCTCTCTCTTTGCTCTGTTTTGGTCTCCACCACATCCAGACGGAAACATCTGTCTGTTGAGCTGCTCCACGATGTCAAACGGCCTCACGGCGTCAATCGATGCCTGGAAGCTAAACTACAGAAATATGACTGTAGAAAATGCCGCTCTCTTCCACATCACATCGGGTGGGTTCGTATTTTCTCTCAACTAAAAACAGGAACAGGTGAACCGCGATAATATGGAAGTTCTACTTTTTTATTTTGAGTACAAACTCAATGAGTCAATCAGTCGATAAAGTCACTCTTTAGCGTTATATGTGCAGAGGTTCGTCTTCATATCAGGTTCATATCTTAATATTTCAAGCTCCATCATCATGCTTTTTATTTCATCTCTATGAGACTCTCCTGCTTTTATCTTCTTTCCCTGACTGTACTGTGTTAACCTAACGCTTTGATCTTCTCTGTATGTATAATATATAGCGCCGGGAAAAGTCTCACCGGCCCTGTTTGAGTCCCAAACTGAACCGCCGGAGGAAGAGGAGGAATGAAAACAGAAATAAATAAGAAGAGAACAGAAAAGAAGAAGATGGAGGGATCAAATACATTCTAGAGACACAAATTAAAAGAAGAAGGAAGTCAGAAAGAGGGTTGAAGAGGGTCAAGAGAAGCTGATGATAGAGTGAATATAAAATGAGAAAAGAGGAAGAGTGTAGTGGTGAAAAGACGAATCACGTTCTGCAGTGACCTCCATTACCCTCTCTCTCTCTTTGATGGATAGAAGGAGCACAGGAGGAGGCTCGCAGTTGTAAAAACATTACTTAAAGAAACTAGAATGAGGCCCAAGTGGATTTCTTCATTAAAGCTATTGGAGCTTCTGAGAGCAGAGTTATTACAGCGGATGTCGTGTAAATGCAAAGGTTTGATTCCAGCCTCGGGACCTTTGTCTGTCATCAAAAAAGTGAAGCCGCTTCCTGCTGCAGACTAAAATGTGAAAGGACAACAAACAGAAAGCATCAGTGATCTCTATGAATGAGTCAGTCTGCAAAGTTTCTGAAGCACAAATACGTTTGATATCAGCCTCGTATCACGCTTGCAGAACCGCGCAATGCCGCATGTTTAACGTTGTGGAACGATTGTTAAGTTTAAGCAACAAAACTACCTGGTTTTAGTTAGAAAGAAAGTAATAATAACGTAACAACAATCGATGGACCGGTGTGTGTAGTCATCCAGAACCGTGTGGTACAGGACTTTGGGGTCAGTGTGAGACATCCTTTCAGTACCAAAGGATGTGACGCAAACAGCTGTTTATGTCAACTACTCGCATCTGTGAACAAGACATTCTGGAGCGGGAGTTAACCGTAGTATCTTCAGCTCATTAGTTGTTGTCTATCAGCTGTAGCAGCGCTGTAACATGCTAGTTGGTGAAGCCGTTAGTGAAGGATTATAGCCAACGAGCCACTGATGAATGTTTACATTTACAAGGTAACAACGTAAAGTAACAACGTTACAACGTAACAGCATGAAGTAACAACGTAACAAAACAACGTTACAACGTAACGTACAACAACATGAGGTAACAACGTAACAAAACAACGTTACAACGTAACGTACAACAACATGAGGTAACAACGTAACAAAACAACGTTACAACGTAACAACATGAAGTAACAACGTAACAAAACAACGTTACAACGTAACAACATGAAGTAACAACATAACAAAACAACGTTACAACGTAACGTACAACATGAAGTAACAACGTAACAAAACAACGTTACAACGTAACGTACAACTACATGAGGTAACAACGTAACAAAATAACGTTACAACGTACAACGTTACAACGTAACAACATGAAGTAACAACGTAACAAAACAACGTTACAACGTAACGTACAACAACATGAGGTAACAACGTAACAAAATAACGTTACAACGTAACGTACAACAACATGAAGTAACAATGTAACAAAACAACATTACAACGTAACGTACAACAACATGAAGTAACAACGTAACAAAACAACGTTACAACGTAACAACATGAAGTAACAACGTAACAAAACAACGTAACAAAACAATGTTACAACATGAAGTAACAACCTAATGTAACAAAATAATGAAACTATTTAGCAACATATGGTGACAATGTAATGTAACAACGAAACTTAACTACGTAACAATGTAACAGCATAACGTAACAATGTAACAACATAACGTAACAATGTAACAACATAACGTAACAATGTAACACCGTGTTGCTGGGCCCGCTGGAGGTCAGGGAGGCACGGGAGAACCAGAACCAGGACTGAGCGGTTTTATCTGGTGCGCTGAAACACGACCACTTTTGCTAACAGGGACCACCAAAAACAACCCAAAATGAAAGGGTCCTCACAAGCATAGCAGTGCAAATGTGTGTGTGTTTGTGTGTGTGTGAGAGAGATAGATCAGCATCACTGTGTCACTCCAGCTGATATGAAAAGAGACGGAGAAAGTAACAGACCACACACACACTGTTATCTTGTGTGTCATCTTGTTCCATTAAAGAGCTTCTTCCCTCCTTTATCAGCTCAAACACACACACACACACACACACACACACACACACACACACACACACACACACACACACACACACACACACACAGCTTTCAGCAGCAAACAGATGAAAGGAGCTTATTTCTGCTGAAAAAAAAGAAAGTCTAACCTTTTATTGTTATCTTTTTGTTTGTTACTTTGAAAAATAAATGAAATAGTTCCGTCATGAAGTTGACATTTATGTGCATCGCCGGCCATAAAGCGGATCAATCATGTGATTGTGATTACTGATGAGCGTGTCTTATAAAGAGCACAGTCTTCATCCTTTCCTTTTTCCTTTGTTATTTATTAACAATATTGAACTGTTTCAAAATAAAAGTCCCTCTTTTTTTATATATTCGCAGTAAAATAGAGTGAGTCGAGGTTGCAGAGTGCTGATTGATTCATTTTAAAGCCTTTTTCTTCCACACACACACTGCCAGAGTGTGATAGCTCAGAGTCTAGTTTAATCCCAGTAATGTTTGCTTTAATCCGGGCCGAGTGTTGATATATCCCATTACTGTTCCTGTTTTAGTTCATTTGCAAAAGCAAACCTAAGCATCTGCAGCAGGAGGAACAATCCGGAGCTTTGAGTAGCTCCACGCTTCAAAAGAAAACGGTTGATTTAAAGCTTATTGAATCGAGACAGCAGGTGGTTATTATGAGTGCAGATCACTTCACTATGAGGCAGTAGTCACACCAATACATGTATCCAATGTAATAAAGCATTTATTATAATTATTATTATGATTAGCACATCAACTATACAAAAACAAAAAACAGTATTTCACCCAGGAGGCTAACGAAGCAGTTTCATAAGTTGCTCATTTCTCATGTTGCTTCTTGCTGAGCTGCAACAGTATGAGTGTGTTTTGTAGAAGGGAGTTGATAGATTCCTGACATAAAGTAAAATCATCATCATTAACACCATTCTCTTGTTCTGGTTGGATTTAAGCTGCTCACACTGTTTTGAAACAAGAGATTCAGAAGAAGATGAAATTCAGCTTCCTGTTTTCTGAAAAACCCTCTTTTCTCCTCTCAGATTTCTAAACCCAGTGAACCCACTGGGTCTGGTTTGTTCCCAGACTGTGTGTGTGTGTGTGTGTGTGTGTGTGTTTATAACAGTGCTCGTCTGATAATCAGCCACAAGTACATCCCTACAGAGAGGACGGAGGTGGAAGGAGGAAAGAACTATTGATATGGTAATATCTGTCAAACACACACACACACACACACACACACACACACACACACACACACACACACACACACACACACACACACACACACACACACACACACACACACACACACACACACACAGAAGAATAGGTTTCATTTTGTGTCTCACAAACCTTTTTATCACATTAAAGACTGAAACCTCTCATTAGAGACAGAGGGAGGAGGAGAGAGGTGTTACATTTAAGTGAATTCATGCGAAATGAAAAGAAGTGAAGGTGACGAAGCACGACTGCTCATAATTATTATTATTATTACCGCGTACATTTAGAGCCTCTGGAGCTTATTCCCACACAGATCTTTCTGCATAATGACCCTGGTCTCACAGGACGCCGGTTGTTCGTTTGGAAATGTGTCAGATCTGGAACACTTCAGTCCGTGAAATATTCTTTGTATAATGTTCTGTTTCTCAGCCGGTCGTCTCTGACTGACCTGAGTTTCCTTAATAACCTCGAACTAGACGTCTAACATTAGCAGCTTTGGTGCACATGTTCATGTTATTATGTTGCTCTACTGTGTTGGTTGTGTGTCTCTTCTTTATTTGATTGTGCAGCACTTTGATCAACTGCTTTTGTTTTTAAATGTGCTCAATAATTAAATAAAGTAAATAAATAAAGTGCTCATGGTTCTATAACGTGTCCTCAGTTCATATCATATGAAAAGTTACTCCTTATTTATTCTGTTTTCCTACAAAAGTCCAGCAACACGTGTTATTTTCAGTTCGTTACATGAAAACAGTCTTTTCAAAATAAACTTCCGTGTTCACAGGAAACAACTTAGTCAGTTTTAGACAAAAAACAACTTAGTTAGGTTTAGACAACAAAACTACTTAGTTAGGTTTAGACAACAAAACTACTTAGTTAGGTTTAGACAACAAAACTACTTAGTATTACCTGTATTAAATTGTATTAATGATTAAATGTTAAAAATGCTGTACAATCATGACTTGAAGCTAGTTATCTGTATCACTGTGTATTTGTGCAACTGGTGAAGATTACTTTCTAAACGTTCATCACATAATTTTCCTCTAAATTGCATCGTTTTCAGTCATGAATTGGAGCCAAACAGCTGTGAGAAAAACACAATGTTAATGTTGACACATTTTTGGCTCAGAGGAGTCTTTGTTTCCTCTGGTTTCTCTCCACCGACTGCACAAAATCACACCATCTCTACAAATCACTGTTTACTTTGAACGCAACATACTGAAACATTTTTTTAGTTTTGGCCGTTAATGAGCTTCCACACTGACTGAATCCCAAAGAGAAATACGTTTTACATTATTTATATTTATATATAGAACTCTCTTTAAACTGTAGGTTTAAACACACAACATACAAATTAATTTACACACACACACACACACACAATGTAGTGATGTCAGATGAATAGTGCTGAGGTGCGTTCAGGGCCTCGGGCTGAAGATAGAACCTCAACCATCCATCAACCTGACTCATATAATTACTACACACACACACACACACACACACACACACACACAGCCTGTCATATTCCTGTGTTTTCTCCACTTGTCTCAAAGAAAACAACCAATTTCCTCTTAACGTTTCAATTTAGCTTAAAGCTGTCTCTCTCTCTCTCTCTCTCTCTCTCTCTCTCTCTCTCTCTCTCTCTCTCTCTCTCTCTCTCTCTCTCTCTCTCTCTCTCTCTCTCTCTCTCTCTCATTGGCTGAGGATTACATGCTGGTTATTGATTGGTCATTGACTGATGTGTCACAGGTCAGAAACATTAAGACAAACACCATGAAGTTAAATTTTAACAGCAGCTTTCTGTAAATCAGATGTTTTAAACGATTGAGACTCAAAAACAGGAAATGTATGTTTTATATTTGCTGGTTTCACTTTGAGCTCCAGATCACAATACGGTCTACTGCACGATGTTAAATCACAGGTGTGTGTGTGTGTGTGTGTGTGTGTGTGTGTGTGTGTGTGTGTGGATGTTTTAAAGTCTGCTGTTCTCTGTGTTTCATCTAACTCCTCCTCCTCCTCTGAAGAGGAAGAAGAAGAAGAAGAAGAAGACTAAACATAAATGCGTCAGAGTTCATTTTTAGGTCTCACATGATGATGTCATTATAAAAGAGGTATTTTAATAATTGTGTGATTTTCCTGTTTAATCTGGTTTGTGTTTTCATTCTCTAATATATTCACTAAGATAAGAAGTGAATCATCTGATATCTGCGACATCTGCTTTCTTGTAATTTACAAATGAATGATGTCATTTCGGCTCAATGTTTGATTTAATGACGTCTCATAATCTCAAGATATGAAGCCAGCGTTTCAATCAAGTGTTGCCAGAACAACATAACTTAATTATCTCTGAGTTTTATTGTGAAACATGTCAACGTACCGAGAACACACAATGTTTTTAATCGACTCTCTTTCTGTCCTCTTCAGCATCATCATCATCATCTCCGTCCATCATGAAGGAGGCTGGTGCTTAGTTTAAAACACGAGACGCTTTCAAACTTTCCTCTCCATGTGGAAAAATATGTTTGCTTTGCACTGCAGAGGCTTACAACTGTGTCTGTGTGTGTGTGTGTGTGTGTGTGTGTGTGTGTGTGTGTGTGTGTGTGTGTGTGTGTGTGTGTGTGTTGACAGTGGATTAGTTCTTTCTCTGACAGCAGCGAAACAAAGAAGCACAGAAAATGTCACACCGTCTCCTCCTATCTGCTCCTCTCCTCTCCCGTTCTCTCTTCCTCCTCCCCCCTTTTTCCTCACCTTCCTTTCCTCTCCCTCCTCCCTCCTCCCTTATCTGTTTCCTTCCTAATCCTCCTTTCTTCTCTTCTCTCTCGCAGGCCGATTTCAATATGAATGAAAGTTGAGCTGATTTTCCTCAAGGCGAAGCACACGCTTACAAACAAACACACACACACACACACACACACACACACACACACACACACACACACACACACACACACACACACACACACACACACACACACGGTAAATATTCATTTGCATTTTTTAGTCTCTGCAAACTGAATTAATTCAATTTCTGTTCGACTTCGTTCACACAGATGCCAAAACTGGGCTCACTATATCTGTGTGTGTGTGTGTGTGTGAGAGTGTGTGTGTGTGTGTGTGTGTGTGAGAGTGTGTGTGTGAGTGTGTAAGTGTGTGTTGCAGTTTGAATTAAACATAGGTGGGGGGGTCAGATTGAGCTTTCAGGGCCTGAATACGAGCTCATATAATGAGAGCATCCTCTGCTTTTGTTTCTGTCCGACAACATTGTGAGTATTGTGCCATTTCACCATGGCAACAGCGACTCCTGCACTCTGATTGGACTCTGAGGATTTTGCATAATTTCATATTCGATGTCGGAACATTTCCATAACTTTGTGAGAGAAGCAGCGGAGACAATGAAGGATGGATTCTGAGAGCAACAGCAGTTACAGTCCGCTTCTCTCAGCCCCGTCGTTATTAAACGGTATTAGAACGTGGTTCATGGTCCCCAGAGGATGAATTCAACGTAACGTTGTTGATCTTCTGACTTCTCATCTAGCACCACCTTCAGGTCAACGTGTTCACTTTGGTTCAACAGAACTAACGACATTACCCATCAGCCTCAGCTGCTCTTTGTGTTCAGTGCTAATTAGCTAACGTTAGCATTTAATCACGTTAGCCTGAAGCTTTGTTTATACTCACGTTTGGCATCGTGTAGCTACGAGCTACGAGAACGCACGGAGGTGTTAACGCTCAACGTGAATTGTGGTTGTTGATGTTTGGCATCGGGCCAGTGGAACGCTTGGAAGTCCGAAATCGGACGTTTCAACAGGGAACATTCGGACCTCCGAGATGTCTTGAACGCAGCTTCAAAGCTACTGAAATGAGCATTTTTTATGATAACGAAATAGGAAACCACAAATAAAGGAGTGAAACGTGCTCCGACTCCAAAAACAAACAAACAAACAAAACAGCAACATCTGTATTCCCCAAAAACATGGTGCTCCGTGGTAACGCGTCGAGGGGCGGGGCTTAGCCGAGGGGCGGGGCTTAGCGAAGGGTCGATTGTGACGGACAGGAGCAGCTGATCTGCATTTGATTGAAGGTGTTTATAAAAGCTGCTCTAAAATAAACTTTGTTAAAGTAATAAAATAGTATAAAATATATATATATATATATATATATATATATATATATATATATATATATATATATATTAAGTGATTCTGGTGTAACTGTGGTGAAGCTGTTACCATGGCAGCTGTGGATTTAACTTGTTATCAGGAAGTGAATTACAGTTTCCTCTGTGTGTGTGTGTGTGTGTGTGTGTGTTATCTAAAATAGGATTCCTCTGAACAGACATTTAGAATAATAACCTACACACTGCAGCTGTTAAACTCCTTATTTCCTTCTATACCTCCTCTTCCTTTCTTTCTCCGATCCCTCATTTACTTTATCTTTCCTCTTGTTCTTTCATCCTCCTCTTCCTCTCTTCCTTCCTGTCTTTTTGCTCTGCCTTCCTCCTCATCCCTGTTTCCTCTTTTATTTATTTACCTTCTCACCTTTCCTCCCCCTCCTTCCTTACCTTTCCCTTTTTTTTGCTACCTGTCTGTTTTTCTTCTTTTTGTTTTTATTTTCTACTTCCATCCTCACTCTCCTCTTTATCTCCTTCCTTCCTTCCTTCCATCCTTATCCTTTCTCTCCTCCCTCACTCCTCTAACCTTTCCTTCTGTGTTTTATTTCCTTCCTTTTTTCTTCGACTAATCAGAGTTTAGTGTGAATGGCGACAGCGTCTTCCTATAAAGTCAGCGGGATAGGTGTGTGTGTGTGTATATATATATATATATATATAAAGACATAATTCATGTGTGCACAAATGTTGCTGCATAACAGGAACAACCAGCTAAAATGATGAAGAGTAGCGATGAATACTGATGTGGACTGAAGATGATCGATTAAACAACAACAAGCGATCAGCTGATGAATGTCGCACTAAATGTCTGATTATCAATCTATTCATTTCCTCTTGAATCCCTTTTTATTGGTCACCTTCCTCTTCCTATCCTACCAATCCGTCTTTCCTTTTATTCTTCCTTCCTCACCGGTGTCCTTCCTCCTTTTCTTTATTGCTACCTTCCTCTTCCTCTTATTTCTCCTCCTCCTCACGCAGCTGCTCCTCCTCTTGGTTATAAACTCACCATTTTGCCAGAAAACGACAGATTCAATTTGGTTTGTCTCTTTCTCATTCACAAAGCAACAAACTGCTCCGGCTCTCTCTCTATCATCTCTTTAGCCCATTTCTCTCTCTGTCACATTCTTTCCGAGTCCCATTAATCCACACACACACACACACACACACGCACACACACAGTAAACTCAGTGTGTATCCAGGGAGTGGGATTTCCCATGATGCCGTGGGGAAAAGAGTGGAGTCATTCATCACTGAGGGATGTCTCACACACACACACACACACACACACACACACACACACACACACACACACACACACACACACACACACACACACACACACACACACACACACACACACACACACACACACACACACACACACACACACACACACACACAGAGCTCTGGAGGTTGCTGGTTTGAATCCCGCTCCTGACATTCTGCTCAGTCTTCTTCCTCTCTGGATTTAAACTAATAAAAATCAACGATATATTTTAGAAAAATGGGCCACCTGACATGTTCAAAGTGCAAACTACTTCACCAACTCTTCCTCTGTTGTCAACAGAGTTCATAGTCCTCAATGATCACCAACGGACAGTCATACCTTTGTGCATTCAAGAATAGCATCAAAGTGATTATTACAATTATTATTACAGGAATACTAGTTTTGGTATCTGGAGGGTTTGTGTGTTTCTCCTGCAGCTGGCAGGCTGAGCGCCGGCTGGGGGGGATGAGACTATCACAGAAAGTCATTTCCAGCAGAGACGTTGGAGAGTGAGGGCCTGACATCTGCATGTGTCATTGTTCGTAAATTTGACAAATTGAACTTCTTGAAATTTTCACAAATTCAACACATTGTGTTGTGTGTTTGTGTGTCAGCAAGAAAACAACGTCAATAGAAAGTCAATCAGGATCCTCTTTCATGATCGACACACAAATTAAATGCATCCGTGCAACTCTGCAGTGGTCAGAGCTGGAGACGTATATTCAATACTTAGACAGCAAACACAAACACAGGACTTCCAACCATGAGACCGCACGTCCCGGAGGGTTGGGAAGTGAAGCGTTGAAAGTAACTAAGTGGTTTTGTTGCCTTAACTGTACATAGTTACAGTATTTCAAGCACAACAATGACGTTTTTCTGAAACTTCATTGAGTGGTTTTGTTGCTTTAACCTGACTTTTTCCTTGTGCCAAAGATTGTATTGACGGAAAAAGAAGTCGTGCCGAGCGACACGAAAAAACCCAGTTCATGCGTTGCATTTCGTGACTATTTCACAAACTGCCCTGAGACTGTTTGATACTAAACGAGCAGGAGAACCAGAGAGAAGAAGAAGATTGCTGCTTGATGCAAATATGGTTTGAAATGAGAATTATTGGCATGAATGGCAACAAAGTTCTTCATCTACATAAATTAGAAACTTGCAAAGATAAATGGGGACGCAATTACAAGAAGAAAAAACCCAACAATAAAATTGTCAGAGAGTATGACAATAAAGCTTTTTTAAATCTTGAAACCTTTAGGATGTCATTAAAAGTCTCATAAGGTCTTTATATAATTTCCTCGTGTGACTTCCATTTCGTATGAATCTTCGGTCACAAACATTCGTTTGGCTTCTCATTACTTTTCCTTTAATTAGCTACAAAGTGGTGGATTGAAAGAGACTGCGTCACACACAAGGTTAACCATTTTAATATCCTCCATCCCAAAAACACAGGAAACCACAGCAGTGCAAACAGGAAGTAGCATTAAACCCGTCTCTGCCACTTCCTGTTTCCGTCGCATTTTGGTCCCAAGTCGACATCATCATCATTATGATCATAATCATCATGAACGCCATCTTCATCTCCGTCAACATCTTTAGAATCACATTTTAATTTTTAATATCATATTTGTATGTTTTACAGTGTTTATTTTACATGTGTGCTTTACGTCTGTAAACCAAATTTCCCTGACAGGACAATAAAGGTTCGAAATGCACTGGATAATTAGCATAATAATAATAATGCTAATTAGCATTGTCACATCATCAACAATTAGCATCACTGACTCGGTCGTCATCATCAGATCCATCATCGCCCTGATCATAATCATAATCATTTCAATTATCATAATTGTAATCATCTTGACTGGCACAGCAGTCATTATCGTCACCACCATCATTATCATCATCTTCATCACACACACACACACACACATCACTGGACACACAGTGTATAGAAGCAGGCAGGCCCATTAATTCATATATGGCTCAATTATTAACACCAAAAGCCGGATCTAACAAAAGAGGAATAACTTCAAAAAGTCTGTTCAACAGAACGGAGGTTCAACTCACCAGACTTCATTGTGATTTTATTCATTTTAAGTCTTTTTCAAAATTCTTAAAAGTCACGTCTCCAAAGGTTTTGCTTTACTTTGGAGTTGACCCCACAGGTTTATTCCTCCGGGGCTTTTTGTGTTCGTTATTTCCAAGACTCTGGAGTCTGTCAGTATCATTTCAAACGTTGAGGTGTAAAGCAGTCCAAAATCCATCACGCTGTGAAACCAGACTTGTAGAATCCGTAGCACTGCTGTTCTGATCAGCAAACCTTCGGTCACACAGAAGGATTTGTTGCACTGAAGACGCCGTCATTCCGTCAAATCGGTCAAACTGTGGAGTTATCAGTCAGTATGGCTGTGGAGTCCGTCTCATCTTAGAATCTATCGCACTGCAGACGTCAAGCTGTTTATATCCGTAGAATCCTTTTCATAGAACGATGTTTTCTATTGAAGAATCCATCACACTAACATTCAAAGCCTCGAAAAAAGTCCAAATTTCATGCTGCTCTGCTGACTTTTCACTTAACACTGTTAAAATCCACCATGCTGCAGAGTCCGTCCTCCTTAAAGATCTCCTCACTATGTCCAATCTGCCACCGATGATAAGTTTGAATCATCAGCTTCATTTAAAAACACCACATCATCTGCATATAGAGACACTCAGCATAAACATCAATTGTCTCGTCACCACTTTGAATCATTCTGAGGGACAAACAAAAAGATTGTTTGAAAGCTAAAAATAAATACATCCTAGTCTTTGTTGTCACTTAAGTTTCTGTGTAGCAGCTGAGAACGATGTGCTTCATCCGACAACTTTATGGTTTTTGTGCTTTATGAAACCAATGAGATGTTATTTGGTCAACGTTCTAATCTCCAAAAGGTTGTCATAGCAGCTGTGTTATAGACCCCTAACTCCTTGCGAGAAACATTCTTTGCACTTTCTCATCCATCGGTCAGTTTCTTTCTGCCATTTCACTGTTAAAATTAATGCTTTTTAGTTTCATAACTTCCCATAATTTAAGTTACTACAAGGAGAACTGGTTATAGAATTGTCTCAATGAGATATTGGTTCTTCTGACTGTAATGCTCTTTGTATGTTTTCTTTCAAACATGAATTATTATTTTGTATTTCAATAATCAGGTTTGAACCTTTCACATGTTTAATTCATCGGTCAGTTCTGGTTGAGGGTTGTCAAAAATGTATATTCCAAGTTTGTCGATCCAACTACATTTCTAAATATTGAAAGATTCAGTCTCCATTGCACCTTTGCTACATCCCATCATGGCTTGTATGTGAGAACTATTTTTGGCCTTTATAGTTTGTCTTCACTTTAAGCTTTTTTTAACGGTTTTCCAGCTCTGGTGGTTCAAACACAAAACAGACCACAGCATCACTACTGGCTCCACATACAGCGCTCTCTGTGGTTTCGAGCAAAGTTTTCAAGTTATTACAAACTTTTCATATTCGAGGTACACTGCTGGAGCTTTTGATCCTGAAAAAACACAAAGCTGCTTTTTAAATTCAAGCTGAAGCAGTTTGAATGCTGTGGTAAGTTAATGAGTCCCCCGAGTGCTGTGATCAGAGGACACCAAGTCCATGTTGGGTTAATTACATGTTCAATGACCGACATGCAGCTGACTGCTGATTAATCTGCCTTTTAATGTCGGCTGGTTTAATGTAGCAAACACAGGAAGGTCCGATTCAAACTGTTCTGGGTCTCTGGTTAGTGAGGAAATTGGACCGGAGCCAAGAGGCTCTAACTTATGGCATCCAACTAATTTAAGGTCGCATCACAACTTCCAACCTGTGTGTTAATTAAGAAGGTTCCACAACATTCTAATGATGTATTGATGTGTTAAGTTTGTAGTTTACACAAAACTGCCTGAAAACAAAGTTTTGTTTTTTGTTAATAAGCGACCATACCAACGCATGTCATATTTTATTTTGCTAATTTCAAAACATTTCTGATCGTATTTGTGGGCTTAATGTATTGGAAACTAAATCTTTATCAGATAAACAAGGGTGTGGGAATGTGTGTGGGCATTTAACAGGATTTAACTTTTTGTTGTACCGAAATGTTTGTAATGTTGAAGTTTCATAAGTTGTTGGTCAGATCATCCGTTGCTGGCTGCTGTTGTTCATCAGACAGTAGATTCTTCTCTCTGATCAAACACCGATGGATGGTCAATGCCCCTCGCACCAAGCTTTCATCTAACGTCAATGTAAACTCATCTGCGTCATTATTAGACTTCTGTATAAAGAGCGAGAAAGTCCGCTTCGGTGGATTTAAATGAACAACAGGACTTTAACCCAGGACACCACTGTTCATGTTATCTTAGTTTTGTCACGTAACTTGTGTACTTAGGTAATGCCAGTTACACAACAAACATACTTGTTTTATGTAACAATCATACTTATATGCAACCAAACCACAATCTTGTCCCAAGCCCAACCTCGAGTAGTCTTGTTGCGCCAGTAAACCTAAAACTAAGTAATTCTACCTTGGAGACTTTTGCAATGAGGGGAAAACTGGGACGCTGTCCCGGATAAACTGACACTAGAAGGGTACCTGGAGGGTCATAGTTTGGGCCACAGACCAAGCGTTGAGTTGGAGGTGTGAATGTCTTGGGGGCAATTTAGTCATTGGGGAGTTTTGAGGCGAGTTGGTAGCTAACAATTACTGAACCAGTGACTGCTAGCTAGTTTTGAAAAAATAAATAATACATCTGAAATAAAGAGTTTGTAAACAATTTTCTTTAAAAGAAAAACCAGTAGAGAAACCAGCTGAATAACCAGTCAAGTCAATCTCCTTCATTCACTTATTTTTCTTCATTCTAATTAACTGCATCTGTAAGCTAGCAGTGCGTTAGCAGCCACTCTGCAGTTGCGTCACTCTAGCTAGCTGGTGTAGCGTTAGCCGAGGACGGAGCTCAGAGGTTTGCGAAGCCACTGGAAGAACTGCCGCCGGTGGAGGCGGTGCCAGCGTACGTTGCCTTCGACGATCTCCAGCGCCCGCGGCATAGCAGGCCCCGCCCCCACACCGCTGGACTGGATGAACTCCTTCAACTGAGGAGAGAAAGGATGGGAAAAAGAGAGACAGATGGGGAAATATTTGGGGGAAGGAGTAAGTAGGAATGGTAAGACAAGTTATGAGGAGAGAAGGAAGGAAGGAAGGAAAAAAAGATGATAGAAAAGTTATTGGAATATTGGAAACCCCTCTGTGAAAAGAAAGACAGAAATTTTGCAGCACCCAAGAGGCTAAAAAGGTAAATATACCGCACAACATCATAGGGGTTGAACATCGACAACATACTGATGATGTAAGGACCCTAAAAACTATATGACTCAGATTACTGTACTGATCATGTTTTTTTTGTCATCATGATTGTCATCATTTGTCTGGTCTCCAAACTTCATCAAAACACATGCTAGAAGTGATACAGGAAAAACACAAGAACCTGTATGAGACCAGAGTTCTGTCCTTCAACAGCTGATACTGAATATCTCTTAAGTTCTTCAAAGCATCGGCGCATCTCCCAGATCACGACTTTGAAAACTCACCGATAGCAATAGTGGGTGTTAGATATTCATAGTCTTCTGTACTGCAGCTAAAACACAGATGTATTTAAGAAGTGGATGTAGTCACAGTGACGTCACTCATTGGTTTGTGGACTACGTTTTGAAGCCTACAGTTTGGTATTCTGGTCGTCGCCATCTTGGTTTTTGGCCGCCGCCATCCCTCTCGAGAGGGTGGAGCTACGACAAAATACTAATGCATTTTGCTACTTTTATACAATTAAGACTTCTTTTTGCTAACCAGAGGAGTCGCCCCCTGATGGCAAACTGAAAGAATGAACTTTAAGGCAGTTCTGCATTGGCTTTTCAGACCCAGAGGTTGCTGCTATATCCCTAAAATAAACAAACAACTTTGGTAGTACATTGCCACTGAACAATACAGAGTGCATACATATTTTGAGGTAACTTTAACTACTACTCCCAAGGTCCATTTTGGCAAGAAACCACTGAGCTAAAAAGCCTGTGACGTACTCCGCCAACGGCAAGTGAACGCTAAAGATGGCAGTGTTTCACCGAAAACGGAAAATAAGCTGCAGATGAAATCAATTGACTTTTAAATTATGGTTCAATCTGGCACCAACTGAGACAACAAGCATTTGAATTTGCTTCCCTTTTCTCCAAGGCAACGAATGGCGACCGAGGCTCATGGGTATTGTAGTATTTAGACGTGATTTCTCAGAATAGATTATAATTAAATGAAATAATTCACTGATGGCCATAAACCTATTGCTTAGGTATTGCAAGTTTCTGTGTGAAGTAACAAAGCAAAAATACTTTTCTGGAACCAACTCTCGCACCAACCTCCCACTCCTTAACCATCAACGATAAAAACATCTGTAAAGGTCGTCTCTACAAACCAATTATTACAACACACAATAATGCTTGTTGTTAGAAGTCATGTGACGTACTGTAAAGAGCAACAAAGTCCACGTAGGGAGGAGGTCAACGGAGTCAAAGAAACACTCTGACTTTCACCCAAGATGACAAGAGATAATATTAATATGTATGTTTCTTGATGTTTTATTACATCTTTTAATGGCAGTTAAACAGAAACTTTCCAGCCAGAAAATGGTAGCTATGAAAGCTAAACAGTCTTTTGAAAAGAAGGTGAATAATTAAAAGAGAAACTTATTTTTAAAGGTTCATAACGGAAGGTAAAATGTCCAGCATGAAAGGACGAGGAATCAAAGTGAAACTTTTAAAGGACGGTAATTAAATGGAAAGTTTTACAGCATGAAGTGAAGTATTAAAGAGAAAACGTTGAACCGTTGGAAGTTAGAGAACGAATGTGATTTTCAAAGTTAAGGACCGAAGAGGAAAGTTGGTGTTGTTCAGAGTTTGACGGATTCACTGGAGCGCAGGAGGAAATCCATCCCTTCAACTCCCTTTAATACGGCTCATATCGTTAACTCCTCTGCTCTCCTTTACGTTCACTTTCCACTCTTCCATCTCTTCTCTTCCTTCTCCTACACTTTCAGTTTCTGCTCTGTAACTTTGACCTTCCATCTGTGACTCTCCCCCAAGACACATTTTTCAAATTTGCTCTGTGGGTGGATTTCTTTAAAAACATTTTCCAAAAAAATCAAAATATAAGGCTCATGATTATTTTTATTTCAGGCAGTTTTTGTACTGAGGGGTCTCGTTTTAATTTATGGTGATTCCTTTCAGAGGCAGACACTATGAAGCCCACGCTGAGGCTGCTTGTTGTTACCATACCAACAGGAGTGGTAGAGATCTCAAACAAAATGGTTTCATCACGATAAAATACAACGAAGAGACAGGTTTTATATTCACAAACACCCACAACCCTTTTTGTCTGCACATATGAATATGACATCCTACTTGTTCCTCCTGCTTTCATTTTATTTCTCCTTTTGTAAAAGCATTGTGGGAGTTTTCATTAAAACCACTATAATAAAATATGAAAAGATACGTGTCGTAGATTAGAAATGATTCACAATAACATCATTGCTGCTGAATTCTCTGATGACTTTATGTTTGTCTGGAGAACACGTTGATGATTCATTTGCAGCTGAAGTCTCTAAAAGCCACCACAGTGTGCAAAAGGTTGACACCCTTTCAGACCCCATTAAAGCATTAATAGCTACATTTCGGGGTCACTAAATGTCTTTTAAAAGCTTACTAATGCCGAGCAGTTTTCATTATTCAAAGTGCTAAAACATTTATTCACAAATATGAATAGTGACTGCAAGAGAGGTTACGCAAAGCGAGTCTGTCTCAATGTCTGTTTATGGACATAATTGGACACACTTTGGACAACTTGAATCCAGTGCTTCATGGATATCGGGGGAGACGGGACCCCCGTCGCACACTGGTACAGATACATCAATACAGACTCAACATCTGGTTCTTGGTCACCTCTCTTAAGTTCTTTAAAACATCTGTGAGTCCTTTATAAAGACAGATGTGAACCTTCTTATCCAATCAAGTGTGTTTACCAAAGGATGGACCCCATGGATCGAGGTTGTAACCACACTATTCTATTACTGCTACTATAACTATTCTAATATACCCACCTGCTGTTATTAGTAGTTATTTATTATTTCTTTATTGTTGTTCTGACATTATTGGTGTTATTCCTACTATTATATGGATTGACTATGTTGTGGTTTTATGAGTTTATTAGTTTCTCTCCCTCTGAGTTCCCCATTAAAGCTTGTTTTTCAGATGGGAGGGTCCTAGGACAGCCCTCTGAGGCAAATTTGTGATACTCGGCTAAACAAATAACATTTAATTGATTTTAAATTGAATAAAAACATTATCAAGACATTAGGGACATTGTCCATTTGATATTTCCGTTCTTTTTTCTTTGTAATAAATGTAATAAAGAAATCCTGTTTTCTCTCTTTATGGGGTAAAGCGTGTAGATTGAAATCTTTTCTGAATGCTTCCCCTTATCTTTTAATTGTATCTGTGCAGGTCGTTATGGTGAAGCAGGTGGTCAGCAGGAGGAAACTGGACCCTTTTACCTGTAAATCAGACCTCAATAACAAGTGTGAGTGTGTATTTACCTCGTTGAGCTCTCGCTCGGTGTTCAGGAACTCCGTCACTCCGCCGATGAGCTTCGAGTTCATGAACAACGTTTCGCCGTAGCTGAACGAAGACGGCGAGCGTTAGTATTACAATACACTTCACTTCACAGTACAGCAAGTACGACGTGTACAAATACTCACCGTGCGTTGAGGATATCCCACTTTTCTCTGAAATACTTCCAGGCGAGGTTTCGACCCTGCGAGTTTCTGCCTACGTGGATGATGACGTCGATCACGTCCTGCTCTGGGACCAGGTCTGAGGTCAGAGACAGGTTCAGTAACCTGGGAGACACAGTAATGGATAAAGGTTAAAAGGGGATGTTGTGTCATTAACTGTATGTATTTTCTTTGATATAATTTATGTAAAACTGGAGACGCAATGGGGAAATTCTCTGTGCGCCATAACATGTTAACATGCTAATATAAAGGTTTACTTTGGCTAGCATGGGAACCAATATAATGCTACATTTTTAAAGCATACTAAAACACAAGTTTGTACATCTTGTATATGTTTCAATACACTAACAAACATAAATGTGGTTTTGTTTAATAACAGGATGAAACATTTGCTTTTTTTGGCATGAATTTCAGTATTTCATAATCTGTGCAAAGTTAGCACGCTAACATGTTAACCTGACAGTCTTGTTTACTTCAATTAGCAAAGTAAACATCTTATTTATAGTAATACTGTAGCAGTGTAAAAGGCTAAAATACTAATGTAGTCTCACTTTAGCATGAATTTCACAGAGTTAACATGCTAAAATAGTATTTTATAATATATATATATATATACTTAAATCAGCATAGTAAACGTGCAATCTTATTCATGGTAATGTATATTGTTTGAATGCTAAAACATTAGCCTGCACATCTTGGAATGTTTTAGCAAACATTTGGTTCAATCAAATACTGTATTTTAATACTGCATGTCATTTTCTCATAGACTTCTATACAACCAGAGGAGTCGCCCCCTGATGGTCATTAGAGAGGATGCAGCTTTAACACATGAAGCTTTGGTTTCACCTTTCAGAACCGGATTTTGCCGTCTGATTTGAAGCAGAATGACCCTGGTAGACATTTTATAGTTTCTGTTTTGTTGTTTGTAACCACGATTCACTCCTCTGAATTTACACGAGCTACAGTAATCTGACTACTCCCAGCTCCTCAGAGATTAAGGGGATTTACAGAAACCTGGCGAGAGTTTGGCTGCAGAATCCAGAAGTGTGAACACACGTTTTCTACAGACGTGAGACTGAGCGGGACAAAGAGACAGAAGAGAGAGTTTCACAATAAAACCGATGTTCACTCATCCAACATTGTGTTCAGTGTTTACCTTCATCTTCTTTTACTTTCGGTTCACTTTTCTTTGTATTGGTGTGTGTGTGTGTGTGTGTGTTGGAAGTTTGTAGCTGCTGTCTTTTCATTAAACCACCAAATCAATTTTCTCTCTCTCTTCCCACAATCCCTCTGTGCTGAAACCATTTCCTGTGTGACCAATCAGTGTTTCTGTGGTGTGTTTTTTTTCTTTTGTGTGTGTGTGTGTGTGATAGCTGCTATCTGAACATGCAGTACTACCTCTCTGATTGCAGAACAGTTTACTGTGGCTGGAAAATCAATACCTGACACACACACACACACACACACACACACACACACACACGGCTAGATTTACACACATGTACGGCCTCGAACTAGATTTTTACTGCACCTTTCACTCAATTTTCTGTCTGTTCTAAAATCAACTAACATATTTGAAACTTAAGTATGTAAGTGTATAAAGTAACATGAAACTTGCACTTAAATGTAGCAGTAAAATGTGTTTTTATAATATATGATGCATTTTAAAGAGTTTATTTAGCTGAAGCAGAAGGAGGAATTTCTCAACACACAAAGGAAACTTAAATCTAATGAACTTTCATGCAATATGAAAACGGTTGCTCGCACTGATGGAGATTTATCACCAAACTCTGAAGTTCCCCTGCAGCTCTACAGAGTTGGTTTTAGTTTTACAGCCTGCACCTTTACTGTTTTGGTTCAGTCTCTCAGCTCTCATTAATCTCGTTTCCAGCAGTAACCACTAAACAAGCTGTGATGAAGTCACTTTACACAACCTGAACATCTGACAGGCCCAGTTAGAGAGAGTGGAACATAAAAAGGTCAAAGGTCAAAGGTTTTAATCCTCCATGTAACAGTATTTCATCAGCTTCTCCTAAAGTTGTTTCCTGTGAAGACGGAAGTTAATTTTGACACGTGTTCCTGGACATTCACAGGAGAACACAGGCAAAATTAGGGACAACTTTTGCTCAGATATCATACAAACCGTTGTACGTTGACACGTTGGTAGAAACCCAGAAACGTCAGTGTGACGTTCGTACCTGTTGAGGAGGAAGGTGTTGTCCGAGCAGGTCAGAGCCTCCAGCAGGATCTTCTTCTCTGAAACGGCGTTGGTGGAGTGAAACTTCATCCAGATGAACTCCCACACGTCCTCGTCCATCAGACTCACCCCGGTGCAGTAAACTATGTCTCTGATGTTGGGAGGAATCCTGCAAAACACACGGCGTCTTGCCATCAGACGGACACAATCTGCAAGACGTCTCCAAATAAAGCAAACGCGTGTCACATTTTCGGGATGTCGATAAGTGTTGGATTGTGGTAATAAAGCTAAGAAACCCTAATAAAACACGTCCACAGGATTAAGCAGGACTCTCTCTGGATTCCATCAGGGAGCTCCATTAAAACGTCCCTCGATTTCTCCTGTGGACTCTCCAGCCATGAACCTTTCCCCCATAACCATTCGGGCCAAATTAAATGGTTGTATTTGTCACTTGCAATTGTTATTAAAATGTCTTTTAAAAGCTCAGCAGTTTTCGTTGTTCGGGGGGGAGACGGACCCCCGATTGCCGTCGGCTATTTTGGCCCATTGAGCCTCAGTCATCAGGAGCACGCACTCATAGAACTGGAGTTACTACAGGTAACTACTGTTTCTATTGTTTTATACACCAAATGTACACACACACACACACACACACACACACACACACACACACACACACACACACACACACACACACACACACACACACACACACACACACACACACACACACACACACACACTTTCTGCCCCAGCTGGTTACTGGCCTGAATCATCAGAAAAGCACAAAGGTTGCACATTTTCTTAACACTATAATGCGTGTTTGACCTAAATTGTCAATAAACCAAAACTGAAAACTTCACAATACAGTGAGCCCAGCTGGCAGAGTAAAACATCATGTGTGTGTGTGTGTGTTTTTAACATGTGTATGTGTGTATTTAGTGTGTTTTCTGAGTGAGTGCAGGGTGAGTGATGCAGGGACAATTACATCATTCACCGACCTGGGAAATCATTTTAGAGATGCTCCACTTGAGAGCAAGCTTCAACACACACACACACGCACCCCCCCCCCCCCCCCAACACACACACACACACTGCTGGCTGTGGCGCGGAAGTCCTTCTCCGACGACATCTGCCAAACATCTCAAGTGTGTGTGTTTATGAGTGTGTACAGATTATTCATCATGTAAAACATTAAGAAGCGCCGAGTCTGCTGCCACAGCTGCGACGTCTAGTTCTGCTACTATCACTATTTTATCACTTGTGCAGCCACCCCCGCTATTTCTAATAAAAAATAACAGTAATAATGTAGAGTTTCTTCTCTGCAGACTATAAAAATGGAGGAGCAGAACCTGCAGATGGCTCTGATCCCATTAACGAACACACTCAGTATGTGTGTGTGTGTGTGTGTGTTTTAACAGTCTGTAGAGGATGTTTTTATATCCTAAAGCTCTGTCTTTCTCCTGAAATATCTCTCCCTCCCACTCCGATCATCCTCCGCATCAAACTCCCATTCTGACAGTAAAGATGTCCCTCCGCCATCTGCCGTCTGTCTGTCCGTCTCTGCAGTCTAAATGTCAATCTGAATTAAAAAAAGAAAAATCACTTCGCCGGAGCGATAAAACATTTAAAGTACCCGGCTGAGCGACACAAGCTCAGGCTGGTATACTTAAAGACGACTGCTGTGCTGTGACTGTGACAACAGAGCATATTGTTCCCCTCCGAATTCAACACCAGACGCGAGACGTGCCGCTGAAGTGCTTACACTTTAAATCCACAGCGAGTCTTGACCTTTTATTCCCAGATCCAGCTGTCCTCTCCGCTCCGGAGACACTGAAAGCAGCTGACAGACTTCCATGAGAAATGAAATATGCAGAGATGTTTGTTACCACAGCAGCTCTATACGCTCACGGAGGAACGGGGGAGCCTTGATTGATGTACATATGCATCGTGGCATATTTAAGTAGTATATTTTTTGCTATACAAATAAACTTGCCTTGCCTGAGGATATTTGCTGCTATGCTGACGACACCCATCTCTACATATCCACCGAATCCATCACTCCACCGCCACCCACTGCCTCACAGACCTGGATGCAAGCCAACTCTCTCAAACTCAACAGTGATAAATCTGACATCCTCATCATCGGCTCCAAACCACTAAACAGATCCCACCAGAACGTCTCCCTCTGCACTGATCCTGCTTCCACACACATTGGTAACCTTTGGAGTCATCTTTGATCAAACCCTCTCCTTCCAACGCCGCGCCAATCACATCCCAAGAAACGCTTTCTTTTATCTGAGAAACATCGCCCGTCTACGTCTAGAGTTTGAATTAGCTAGTTAGCTAACAAGATAGTTAGCTAGATAAATTGTTAATTGCAAGCTAGCTTGCTAATCAATGCACCGTGCTTTAATGCTACACTGGTTACAAAAGATTTGCTAAACAGCGGGCTGGTGGCCAACGGGTCTAACGGCTTCCGCTTCACTCCCCGCATGTTAATTAGTTAGTTAGCTAACAAGCTACCTAGCTAAATAGCTAATTAGCGAGCCATGCGTATCTGGAGCTGCGTCCACTCTCTTTCCTGGCGAACATCTTAACACTGATTTGAGTTTTCTCCAAAATAGCTAACAACAAATGAATGAACACAGAAGACTTTCCACTAAATTTCCACTTTCACTCCCGTTCTATTTTTTTAGGAAACAGCCAGTTTATCAACACACAGCACACCTGGGTCCAGGTAGAACACCAGCATAGAAATACTGAACACACTGCACAGAGAATGAGAGACACAGGGGGTTAATGGGGGCCCCCGGCAGTTCATTGTTACCCCGGGACCCCCCCGACCAGATTAATCCATAAACGGCTGCTTGCAGCTGCACTAAGATAAATCTGAAAACAGCTCTTTTTTTCTGATCCATGTAGACAGTTCATTTACAATAAAACCCCAGCGGGACAGGATTAACAATCCAGAGAGATGTAGGCACTAAAATATTAGCTGTGCTCCGCAGTAATTACTCTCATTGTCCTGGACGGGAATTCATCCAGAGTCACGTTACAGCAGGTGGATCCCGGTGGAGACGAAGGTGTGACGCAGGTCTGCTTGTTTGACTCACTCGTTTCAGACGCGGATCTGTTTTTTTTGGTGTCGTCGTTCTGTAGTTTCACACGCATCGCTGCAGAAACACATATTTAATATGTTGTGCTAAATAAAGCTTCATGACGCTCTGCGTCTTGTCAGAGGAGTCGGGTTTATGGAGCTCTCTCTTCTTCAGTTATTCTGCAGGAAATCCACATACATGTGCTCTCCAGAATAGAGTCTGAAATATTAAAGAGGACTCCACCCCCGCAGAGATTAGCCCTCATGAATGTAGATTTATCCGAGCACTGAAAAATGGAGCGTTTCCAAATTGCTTCTTAAACTTTAAAAAGGCCCAGTATGTGGAAAAAATTGAGCTTTTCCAAAAAAAGATGCTGCCATATGGTCGTCATACGGACCGCTCCCTCAACAACAACAGGAGCGGAAAAAAACACAGTGAGTGGAAAAGGAATTAAAAAGTTAGAAGTATTTTTGTTTCCGAGCCGAGCTGCTCCATTCAGAATCCATTCAGTCTGAAACTGTGTTTAATTTACTGTTTTTATTTTTTTAAATCCAAGCATCCCTCTTATCGTCAGCTCCCTGCTGCTCCGTGCACAACACCAGCATCTGTTTCTATTTAATTTGCCGTTTGAAATCTAATTTTGCTGATCTCGTTAAGGAGCCGGAGAGCGAGCGAGCCGGCAGCGTTTGAAGGAGAGAGAAGTTAAAGCTGCAGTGTTTTCCTCTTTTACCTTTAGAGGTTAATTGAAGGCAGAACATGTGTTGCATGGAAACACTGGGACTCAGTTATGGTTTGTACTGTAAAGGCTTGAATCACGTTACCGTTACAACGTCATGTTACGTACAATTGTTTTTATTTTGTACTTTTTACTCCCTGATTTCAATATTTTCTGGGCTTTTTCCTCACGAGATGAGTCTGTGTGTAAAAATCTGCTTTAATTCCTCTGCTTTCGTGTGTTTTTATCTGCCATCTTTAATCATTAATGTTTCTGTGTACATTTTAAATGCCAGGTATATGTTTATTATATTTTAGTCAAAGATATACGTGATTATGCTGGGAAAAACAAGAAAAAAGCCCCGCGTTTAAAGCCACATTGCTATGAATTGTGGGTAATTCCCTCGTGCAAAGTCTGCAGAAATGCGGACTTATGAAAAGGGTTCATAAAGGGCGAGAAATGTCCAACGTCCAACGGTGGCCCAAAGGTTAAAGAACGCCAGCGATACCGACAATGAACTGTGTGTACTGTACGTGTGTGTGTGTGTGTGTGTGTGTGTGTGTGTGTGTGTGTGTGTGTGTGTGTATTAGTACCTGTTCTTGTTGCTGGAGATCCAGTCAGAGATGTAGGCGACGGCCTGACGGTGGCACTGTTTGTTCCCGAAGCTACATGCTAACATGATTAGCTCCCTCTGTAACTCCCTGAAGAAGAAGAAGAAGAAGAAGAAGAAGAGGTTCTTCTGTCAGATACTTAAAGCAACAATGTGGACATTTTACAAAAAGCCTCTCGTGTGGATGTGAGTTTCACCTCTAAAGAGAAAGAGTCGCGATTTAGCTTCGTTTACGCGAGTGTTTGACATCGTAGCACGAGGCTCCAGAGCTACGAGCACAGAGGCGCTGATGCTCTATGTGTGATGCAATATTCTCCCAAATGACAAAATACTTTGTAGGAATATCTATGAACGGTATAGTGTGTGTGTGTGTGTGTGTGTGTGTTGCATACTCAGTCTGGTAGGACGCCTGCAACACGTTGCCTTCGCTGCCGGGTGCGTTTGTTGGCCAACCCATCTGATGGTACCGTGATGCAACCTGCTTCAGCACATAGTCCTGGTAACACACACACACACACACACACACACACACACACGTCATTAGGAGCTAATGGACAGGCAGCCAGCTGACAGCGCTGAGGAGACAGTTTATGCTGCCATCATGGAGCCGTTACTGACTGACTGACTGACTGACTGAGGCGGTAATTGATCGATCGGGTGCTCACACTGAACAGGCTGTATTCGTCTGTGCGGTCCAGCAGTTTGTCCAGCTGGTAGAGCGCTCGGCTGGCAGAGTGCCACGGCAGGAAGGACGGCTCCTCTGGCAGGTAGCCAATCAGCTGCAAGGGAACGCCCTGTGGGAGGTACCCGGCCCTGAGAGAGAGAGAAGGAAGAAAAAGGACGTTCAGATTTACCCCACGCTGCATTCACAGGACAAGATAACGCCGAGTGAAGCCAAAGCGTTACGTCTTAAAGCTGCATTCTCTCCAGTGTCCACCAGGGGGCGACTCCTCTGGTTGTATAGAAGTCTATGAGAAAATGACTCTACTTCTCTCTTGATTTATTACCTCAGTAAACATTGTAAACATGAGTTTATGGTCTCAATCTCTAGTTTCAAGTCTTCTTCAATACAGCGTGATGTTCATTTAGTGAATGATGGTCCATTTAGAGTCAAACAGACCATAAAGCAGGGGATGCTTTAGGGGGCGGGGCTACACAGTGATTGACAGGTCTCTACCAGAGATATATACGGCGTCTCTACGTCACTCCTCCTCAGTCCAGATGTGGTCACTTCCTGTTCACTTGGTTGCAAAAAAACAAGATGGCGACGGCCGTAATCCAAGATGGTGACGGCGAAATTGCCGAACGCGACACTTCAAAGACATCACACCACAAACCAATGAGCGACTACGTCCACTTCTCATATACAGTCTGGGTTTTTGGACTTGATCCTGATCTTCAAACCTCAATCTGTGTCTGTGTGTGTGTGTGTGTGTGCGTGTGCGTGTGTGTGTGTGTTAATAAACTACAGTACGGCACATTAAGAAAACTTGGCCGCCAATTTAGACTGACGGGGTTACATCCACCTCCTCATGAATATTAACCAGCATCCTTAGTGCATTCATTAAGATTCATGATGTTTTAGAGTGGAGGGGGGGGGGGCTTCTTTGACCTTCAGCCCCACCCACAAGTCATGAATATTAATGAGGCAGACAGTCGATGTCTGAAGGTGGACTCAGAGAGGTGATATTAGTGTTTTGGTTTTATTGCTGTTATCGGTGTTCGGACTGAAGAGAGAAGTGAAGAAAGTACCGCAGAGTCTGATCTCACAGTCTGACCTTTACTGAGGAGCTGTCAATCACAGTGAGTGGCAGACGCACAGAGAAGGAGGCGATTCAATGTTCTTTTACTGAAATTGTTCCGTTGACGGTTTTCAATTTACAGACAGATGTTGGTCGTGGTGGACTCAGGCTGTCTGTAGCATATATAGCACTGAATTGTGTTTTCTACATGTTAAGGCCACACTAGAGGGCACTTTATCACGTTGTTCCTCTGGATGAGCACCATAGACCGCAGTGCATCTTGTTTTCTCCACTGTAGGGGAACTCTGGAGCGCGCTCAGTTGCATTTTCTCTACTGAAAGAGCGCTCTAGAGGGAACTTTGCCTCTTTTTCAGCACCCTACAAGGTATTTTATCACATTTTTTTAAACTGGAAGGACCTTTTATCATCTTTCCTCCACTGGAAGAGCACCCAAAGGGCACTTCATCATGTTTTCTCTCCTGGAAAGGCACCATAAGAAGGCGCTTTATGAGGTTTTCAACACTGGAGGGGCGTCCTAGAGGCACTTTTTCTGCATTTCCCACATTTCCACCAGTGGGCTGAGAGAGACAGAACTCCACAGAGAGTTAATCTGTTCGAGATAAGACTCTCTAAGTCTTTAAAGAGCCAACCAAACTCCGGGCCGTCATATTTCCATAATCGGCCTCGTATCCAACCTCCACACGTTCATCTATATTCCCATCTTGCACCTGGGCCTCTGAGAACATTACCATAATCCACCCAAAAAAAGAAACTTTCTGTTTACGAGTGACGGGACCAAACATGAAGTGAAAGGAGAGAGAGAGAACAACATTACAGCCACATTGATCTGTTTACTTTTCCATTTTTCAAGACACACTTCGTACGTGATCGCATGCGATGCTTCATTAAGGCAACAGCTGTCTGTCTTCTTATTTTATTTTCAGCCTCTTCGGGGGAAATACTGAAACACAGAGATATAAAACCCGAAAACACGTCAGATTCAAACCCTGAAGTCTGTCACATTCTTTACTCCCTTTACAGGAACAGTTTCACATTTTGGATCAAACACTTCGATTCGCTCTAATGTCAGCTTGGTAAACAAGTGACGTTACAGCCAGCGGCTAGTTAGCTTAGCTTTAAAAAAAAGATAAAACATGGATGTATGCACTTTGTGTTTGGGTATCTTAGACGATAAACCCTTTGATGTGAATGACTCTGTGACCTTTTCTCTGGTTCCACCCTCACTCACTCAGTGAGCCTCTAAAGGAGTCGAGCTTTAAACTATTCGCTTCTGCTCACAGCAAAGTGCACGAGGAGATTATAGATTTTCAATTTTCCCTCTCACTTACAGTCTGTGTGTGTGTGTGTGTGTGTGTGTGTGTGTGTGTGTGTGTGTGTGTGTGTCTCCCAGTGTTGTCATCCTAACGAGCTCATTAACTCGTTAACATCGTTAAGGGCCAGTTAATTGTTTGTCCATTAGCCATTAGCGAGGCTCAGTGGAGAGCTAACGAGGGACCGCCGCGGTCACACACACACACACACACACACACACACACACACACACACACACACACACACACATGCACAGAAAGAGAGGCGACATCCATCACTGTTTAAGCGCACACTCACCGAGACACAGTCGTTTATTTCTGCTAAGCTGCTGCTAAATTAGCTTCACACACACACACACACACAGAGGCCCGACGCCACCAATCAGCATTTAGTGGCGCGTGGGCGGCTCACGCCTCAGCCAATCAAACCGCAAGCAGAAGAAGAATCAGCATTACGGACTAAACTGTTATTAATTCAATGATCGGGAATCTGAATAAACTCTGTGTGTCTAGCTAGCAGCTGCTGCTACGCTGGTAGTCGAGCTAAAAACATCCAGAAACGGATCTCAAGCTTCTTAAGTGATCAGTATTTGTTTTTACAAGATGAGTTCATCACAACTCTGGTCGTATTCTCATATTATTATTACCAGTAATACGGATATTGTCCTGAGATTTAGAATCATTGAAACATTGCAAAATAATAAATCAGACAAGTTAAGAAACACATCCACCACATTGAAGTTTTGAGTTATTATCCGACATTGTGTCCAATTTGGCAAAGTGATGTTCATGTTCTGCCAGAGAGACAGATGCAGGCAGAAGTAAGAGCGTCTTCTGCTGTCAGTGTGAATATTAACGGATCTGTGGTTCTGTTTCTTTTTCTGTACAGATGGAAAAACCTCCCGCTGAGCTCCTAACTCATGAACCCACACACACACACACACACACACACACACACACACACACACACAGGAGAACAGAGGATGACATTGCAGTCGTCTCTAGCTGTTGCTCATTCAACATGACAGAGGACAGATGGCTGAGAGAGAGAGATGGATACAGAAAGAGGAAAGAGAGACGAGAGGAGATTGAGTTATGGGATGGTGTCACAGTAGATTTTGGTTACAGTGCTCAAAAGGCTCCGGGCGGAAAACATGACGATGAGAAACGACACACTTCACTGACTCACTCTCTCTCTCTCTCTCTCTCTCTCTCTCTCTCTCTCTCTCTCTCTCTCTCTCTCTCTCTCTCTCTCTCTCTCTCTCTCTCTCTCTCTCTCTCTCTCTCTCTCTCTCTCTCTCTCTCTCTCTCTCTCTCTCTCTCTCATCGCTCATTCATCACAGCGCTTCCATCTGGCTCAGGTTGTTGTGAATTTATTTTCCTAGGTGGTCTACTCAGAATGCAGCAGCACGGATTGGTCATCTCACAGAGCCAGATGTGATCCGTGCGCTCTGGGACGGCCTCGCTTAAAGAGGGAAGTTCTAGTATCTGTCAGCTTGTCGACCTATTTATCTTTGTGGCTCGCTCTGAATCCAGCTCGTGCCTCAGCGCTGCAGAAGAACAGCGCTGGAGGAAAGAACGCAACAACATGATTTGTGTCTTTAATAAGACGACAAGCACGCTTAACCCTTTGTGACCAAATATCTCCGGGAACTACAGAAGAGTCAGAAACTAAACCAGGAACTAAATGTTCATTCTTACGACTCGTGTATCGCCTCACTGACAAAATCTGTAAGAACTTTTAGGATTAGGCAAATTAGACGGCTGACGGATTAGAAGACAACGCCGTTTGAAGTTCACTTCTTTGTATTTACTGTTGCATAATAACTCCGATGCTTGAATGGATGCGATGAGCGCGTGAAGACTCTCGTAGACGACCTGCTGGGCTCTTGAGGATTATTTATTTCTGCTTCAGAACGTGACGTCCCCAAACAATCTGTAAATAAAGTTTTATTTCCATACTTCACTCGCTCGATACATTTCTTCAACACGCTCTGTTATTTTGCTTGTTTCTTAGTTGGAAAGCTGACAACATGACTTTTAAACATCAATAAACTGAACACGGATCGTCTACCCGTCACAGGATTAACACACCCAGTGCTCCCTTATTTCCTGAATGAAGCGGCACACAAGTTGCTCATTGCTAGTTCCTCCCTTTGAAACCCAGTGAAAGGTTGTTGGTCCTGGAAATACTGGAGGAAGGTTCCAGGGAAACACCGTATCGGTGTCGTTTTTCATTGCTGAACATGCACGTCTATTAGCCGGAAGGAAAAAGGTGAAACTCCACATTGAAAGACTTCAGGAAAACCTTCTGCTGCTCGGCAACAGTGTTAATCCTCGAGCCACGGAGCCGCACTTATCTGGTGGTTGTTGGATGGCGGAGGGATCACCGGCTGGCAGAGCTCCGTCTCATCGCTATTGTGTGTGAATGTTAATGTGTACGACATCCCCAAAGGTCTCAGCCGAAGCCACATGCAGGCTATAAACCTCTGTATGCAGAGCTGACTCCGTCAAACCGCATTCATATCAGCACCTCCTCAATTCTGTTGGCGGAACAGATGATGACAAGTCTGAAATATATCTGCCCATTGAAAACACTGAGCCCATCACAACAGACGTATCTGAGGGAGGCAGACACATCAGCAGAGAGACGCTGCTTATTGCGAGGCAATTACAAGCAAACAGAAACGGAGAGAAACAATGGATCAGCCCGGCTGCGCTCTCCCTGTGTGTGTCCAGATATCTCACGGGTTGAGTGACAGATGAGCCTCTCAGAACCGAGACGAGAAACTAATCATTTGAACACCACTTTCTTCTGTTCCCCTGATTCAGTCTTTGAAGAAAGGGATCGTAAACCAGACTGAAAATATATCTTTTTCTCGCTCAAACGATGACTCACCTGGCCAGGTTGAAGGCATCGTCGATGAGTCCGGCCCTGTTTCCAACGGAGATGATCTGAGAAAGAGTGAGACGGACAGAGATGAAGAAGAGAGCCGAGATTTAAACAGACAGTAAGATTGCCATAAGAGAGAGAGAGACACATACTTGAGGGTTGTTGTGGAGCTGTTGAATCAGCAGCTTCCAGTTCTGGAGGTCATAGTTCACGCGGAAGTATCCCGTTTGGTTGATGTTGCCCAACAACCAGGTGGTGTCGTCCATCCGTCCAATCCTGTGGGTTTCTGAGAGGAAATAGAAACACGAGTCAGTCAGTTAATCAACAACTTCCTCCCTCAAACAAGCAGCGCTGGTTCAACCCCAAAAAGCCAGGATGTTAGTCGAAGGTCATGCGATATGCCGACGACGCCACGCTCTCCTGTTGGGTTCCTCGCAGCGTTTTGAAAGGTTTCTTTCTTCATGTGATGAATATTCTGTTGAACCTGGAAGTTCAGGTTGAAAAGACGTTGAGGGATCAGTCTCAAGTGTAAACCGATCACCTTCTGTGTGTGGAGACAGTTTGATTGGATTGCTCTGAATTCATCGGTTATACTTTTCTCATTATGCCTCATTCGTGTCAAATCCGAGTTAGTAAGTTTCTTACTCGTAAATGTTGACAACATTACGACTCAGAGTCATTCTTCCTGAAATCTGCAATAAATCCAACTGAAAAACAATAACGGCTTCCATAAAAAAGACACAAATCTAGGTGCTTTGAAAGTCTTTATCCAACGGATACGGTGCTGTATTGTTACTACAAAACATGATCAACTCGCCAGTTCTACACCGTTTCCAGTTGTCCAATAACGTACATGATTTGCATGTTGATATCTGTAAAATGAGAGCGATAAAGATGGAAAGACAGAAGATAAAACACTAACCTGACCACCATGTATACTGACTTAGAAGGTGTTACATTTGCACTCTAATGCAGCAGAGAATGATAAAACATCTAAATACAACCTGCAAGATCTGCATCGTCTGTTAAACTTGTTCTGCTTAAAGCAAAGTTTGTATTGACATCAAATCTTCTTACAGAGAAACGAGAACATCGTCCGTGCTCGTAGAACGAGGTTGTAAACTTTAGTAGAGCAGCTTGTAGGATCTTCCAGACTTTGTGTAACAGCCAGATGAGGAAGAACGAGGCAAATAGCTACGGACCCAATTATTAGCAACTTCCTCAACTTCCTCAACTCTGGTTGAAATTAAACTTGAAGTCTTGAACGACCTTGCATGGAGCTGAAGTTGTGCCAGAACCCCCACGCTGTCAACAGCTGTTACTAAACACGTCCAGAGGAAGCTTTGTTCCTCAGAACCAGAACGAGTTTTATTCTCCAAAAACTACAGCGGAACCAGTTTTATTTCACAGGAACAGAGGGAGAAGAACTATCTTTGCTCTTCAAAAAACCTAAAGCAGAACAAACTGCATTTCCAGAGATCAGTTCTCCAGAACACAAGCAGAGCAAGTTGCATTCTCCAAAGAATCGATCCAGAGAGTTCTATAACATGAGCAGAATCATCTTTATTCTAATCTATTAGTATAAAATCTTTATTCTCAATAAACCAGAATGATCATCGTTTAGTCCATTAACTACAAATGACCTATCTGGAGGTGATGATGTAATTAATTGGTGATCATGTGTTTGCTTTGTTAGAACAACAAATGAATCTGAAGGTAACAGCTCGAGGTAACGAGATAATTGAGTCATGATGGTAAAAGAAGCTTCAGACCTCAGAGCAGCTACCCTGCAGCGTTCTCTGGTGTCGTACCTGTCTTGTTGTTGATCCAGATGAGGCTCTCTGCACAAACACTGGATGCATTCCCCACAGCCACCGTCAAAGGGATCTGCCACAGTAAACTACAGAGAGGGAGAGTGATGTCAGTAATGGTCGCTGGAATTGGATTTGGTTTTATTGCCTCAGTTATCAGAGAGAGAGACATTAGAGAGAGAGTGAGTGACCGTCGGTGGTGATAACTCAACATCAGTCAGCTGGGAATGGAGCGAGCGACACCGAGAGAGAGAGAGAGAGAGAGAGAGAGAGAGAGAGAGAGTGGGGGAGTGAAAGTGTAGGCTAATAGCTGCAGCAGTCGGCGAGCATCAGTCAGGCGTTAGTCAGCTGCGGGTTGTTGTCTTCTTCAGAGAGCGAGAGGTTAAATGTGCCGTCCACAGAAAGCCGCCGGTCACTCTGCTGGTTTCCACGTCTTCAGATCAAAACCAACGATACAGAAATTGCTCCTTTTACTGCGCGAGTGAATTCCCCCATTAAGACTCATGAAACCTTTTAAAAACCAATTGAGCATCACGGAATTGCATCACGGCCGAGTTTAAACAAGGCCGTTCCTCTTTGTTCCCGAGACGCTGACATTAGCAGATAAGTGGCTGTTGAGTTGTGGCGCGACAGACGACGTGGGAGTGAAACGCTGAAGTAAGAAGTGTGTCCTGGTGTCGTCATCGCTGATGTTATTGAGGCCAAATGTGGAACGTTTTGAGAACCACGTGATCGTTTCATTGTGAGGTGTAAATAAGTAACAAGGCTTTTCTTTCAGTCTTCATCTTGAGTCTGAATCTACATAAATAGTGTTTTTATAAACTCCTACATTTAGTGAACAGCTATGAAGGCTTTACACGTGAAAACACATCATAGATATAACTAACAGTGAAGGGGGACAGTGTTGCCTGCGTAGTGTTTCTTTAATTTTCACATCACCAGAACATGTTGACAATACTTCTGTTACTTTGTTCCGTCTCCGTTCAATGATGGAGGACGAAGGACTCGCTGCAGACACAACACTACTGTTCCCCGTGTTACACTTTGAATTCATGCATTTAAGGAGTGTGTGTGTGTGTGTGTGTGTGTGTGTGTGTGTGTGTGTGTGTAGTAGAGTCCGGGTCAGAGAAAGTCTCTTTCACCAATCTCATACAGCAGTCAGGTGTTGCCGCGGGCAATAGTGGATCAATACCGCTGCCTAGCAACCAGATATTTATCTGATATTTATATCAACATGTTCGACAGGAGTGGAAGCCAATTACACGCACGCACGCACACACACACACACACACACACACACACACACACACACACACACACACACACACACACACACACACACACACACACACACACACACACACACACACACACACACACACACACACAGTAGGTTGAACAGGGTCAGAACTAATACAGTAGATATCAAGATGAAACTTCCTCAGTTGATGTTTCCTGTAATTGTTTATTTAAATATGTAAATGAGGTTTTATCTCATTATTTTCCAGAAGAGGAATGTGAATAAACAGTTGAATGAAGGTTCAACATTCTCGTTTCGGGACATTTTTTAGTTTCTTTTTCTTTCTCCAGAAAATAAGAAAATATCGTCAACAGCCATAAAAAACCCATCTGACCATGTTTTAGTAATAAAATGTATAAATCAGAATGATGTATGAACAGCGTTGGAGTGTTCTCAGTTACCTTTGTTCCCATCAGACGTATGAGAGACAATTTAAAAAGAAGCACATTCGACCCCCCGACCTCGAGTCTCTGCAGACACGGAAAGTAATATTTGCAGACGACCAACAAGAGAAAATGAAGTCGCTTCAGCCTCGACTCAATAAGAAGAGTTCGTCCGCTCCTTCACTTAATCTGACACCTTTGTATTTACTGAGTTTTTCCATTTCTGAAGAAATTAAAGTCATATTTGTCTTATTATTGTATCTCGTCGCGCTGCTTTTTCCTTCTTATTCTGCTTTTGAGTCTTTCCGTCCAGCTTTGTGTCTGCTTTAAAGAGCTAAAGCAGACATAAATACACTTACACCTGCGTTTCTGCAGCCTCATGAATAATGCATGCGTCTCTTTTTAAAGCTCATTAAATCAAACACAAAGCCGCTCCTCGTCCTCCGATCACAGCTCTGTCTACCTGTCTGGTGACGCGGCTTCTTTCCTCTTTAGCCACGATCCCGGAGACGAGTCGTGACGCGTTTACTTCCTGCTCGATACACGTTCGGTATCATTAGCTCGACCTCGTCGCTCGCTGTCCTCTGGTTTCTCCTCGTCACTGTTCTTTTTTCTGTCAGCTCGGTTCTTTTAAAAGCATTTATTTGCCTCGCTGCGTCGCTTTCTTTGATGCTGAGAACTTAAAAAAAGACGTCGTCTCCCTGAACCCACCGGGGAACTAAAAGAGGAGCAGAATGTTAAATGTTTGACATAAAATAAAATAAATGTCTCCTCAAAAAATCTAAGTGAGAGAAAGTTGGAAAAATAAAGATTTTTATTAAATTTCTTTACGGGACAGATCGGTCGGTTGTCAGGCAAATAGTGAGGCGATGAACTGTCAGTTATTAGTTTGTTAAGCTTTATGTATTCAGGAAGTGAACACGACTTAACACACGAGTCAAACTAACTTTCATCAAGGAGACAGCGGTTCAGTCCCAGTGAAGTCAAACTGAAGTACTTTAGTTCCCTAACTTTAAACGGGTTCAGTAATCCTGAGAAACTAACAAGAGTACACTAGAATAAAAAATGATCCAACGTAGAAACCCAGACCAGAGTTCTCAACTCTTTAGTAGCTCACAGCGTTAGCGTCGGCACCACTGACGGTCCCTCCAGGCCTCCCTCCAAAGACCAACAGAGCTACTGTGAGGACTCACATCTGCTAAGAAGGCAGCGTGTGGACGGCTGCTGTGACGAGCAGTGAGGCAGACGGGTAACGTGTCTGGAAGCGCTAATCACAGTCCTGTTACAGCCACAGACTCTCAGTCACAGCATTTAATTCATTGGTTTTAAGGCTTAAAAATGTCCCCAAAACACACTCAAACAAACAAACAAGCAAAAGCAGGGGGCCTAACATTGATCCTTGTGTGAAACCAAACACTTGTGGATTTAAAACCATCGACAATCTGACCTGAACCAGCTGTGCGCTGAACCATCAACCCCTGAAAAGCAGCTTATTCAGCAAAACACTGACTGACCGGGTCGTCGGCTTTCCAGTGATCTTTAAATGTCTTCCTGTTTATTTCAGTACATTTCCAAGTATTCTCTTTTTCCCTGCATGTAAATAAATAAATCAGGAGTTTAAGTCAATAGCGTGCAACACTCTGGGACGCCGAGTCGATCCGCTGACAGTCGGGCTAAAAGCACAACAACAGTTTCTCTTTACAAGCGCCGGCGAGCGCCCCGGGACCACCGAGCGCGTCTGAACGCAGCCCCGTGAGACTCAACAAGCTGCGAAGAAAAAGAGTTCAGCTCCACCTACGACAAACAGCTTCAGTTAATCAGCTGACGAGACCTCGGGAGCGACTCTGAGCCGAGGAGCTCAGGTGAAAACACAAGAAAAAAAAAGAGTGCGGATGAAAGAAGGACGAAAAACACACGAGGAAGGAAACAAAAAAGGAAACTTTTGGTGAGTGAGTAGGTCAGAGATGTCAGATATGGTACAAAAACATGACGTAAAGAAAAGAAAATTGAACAACAGGTAAATAAAAAGAAAGGAAAGGAGCTGATGAAGTATTGATGGAGGAGAAAGTGGGTCGATGAAACAGCGAAAAGAATAATCTCCAGAGGTTGTGATGGGATGTGAATAAAACATCACATGAATTAAATATAAATGAAATATAAATGATGTAAAGGTGCTAAAGAATGTGAAGAAAAAAACTAGAAAAGTGCATTTTAAGGAGAAATTGCATGACAAAGTTATTGAGGTGTGAAGCAGAGTTTCAGGAGGATCTCTTCACGGCGGTGAAGCGACATAAAGAACAGACGTGTGGGACGACTGCAGCTGTTTAAATGCCAGCCAGCGTTTCCTGGAGACCAAAAGTTCTAGAACAATTATTTTTAGGCCGAACAAGAAGTGGGGTTAGAAAAGTAAAGGTCATCCCGAGGGGAGGCAGCAAAACGTAGATCGGGTCAGGGTTTGGTGATTGTTTCTATTTTCTAATCTTCCAATCGTATGATAGTCTTTACGTCACAGCACGACAGTGAAAACTGTTCAAACTGCCAGCGATGCAAATTTGCAACAGTTTCAGTACTTTTTCAATAAAAGGTTGAAATAAATTTGACATGCAGAGGACCAACTACCAGAACCCTGTTGGTCCAGAGCAGCGTCTGGTAGTCTGTATAGTTAGCTATTCTATTAAGCTTCCTCTGGTAAACAGGTACAGTGTTTATGTCTAGGGGCTCTTATTGTGAAAGGTAAGAACAGAAGGAGTGGATCTGGTCTCCGCGGTATTAATGTTTGCCTTCTTGTACAATAAAGCGTACGTTTTGAGTTTTGTTCTACATGATATTTTACAAAAAGTTACTCCAATTTCCTCTCCTTACATGCATTTCAAAATAAACTTCTGTCTTCACAGGAAACTCAGTTATGTTTAGGCAACAAAACCACTTGGTTAAGTTTATGAAAAGATGTTTTTTTGGGCTAAAATAACTACGGTAATGAATCAACATTGACTTTTCGTCTCACACGGGGATCGAACAGCGGTTTGGTTTGATGCTTTTATTCACCGTTTATAGGTCGGTGTATTATAATAACTTGTTTGCGTCAACATTTACAGCGTAAAACAGATTTTAAACTTGAAACTCTGACCTGTTGTTGCTCCTGTGTTCCTGCCCGTACAGGAAGTGCTCCTGGCTGATGGTGATGTAATGAGTGGGGAGCTGCTCTGATTGGTTCTTGCTGATGGTGACGACGGGGTAGCCCATCTGCAGAGTCCACCTGTCCATCATCTGCCCGATGTCGATGTCCCGCCCCTCTGAACGCATGGCCTGGAGAAAACCAACCAAAACGTGATTCATCCATCACCGTTAACCTGGTCACAGGGTAAGTAAGTCACTTAATGAGAGTAAACACGAGTTCCACCTGAGACAGTTTGCTCCACAGGTCGTCTCTGGCTGCGTTGCTGTACATGTGACTCAGCAGGTAATCCTAAAAAACAAAAAACAGAACAGATTAGAGTTTGAACACAGTGTGTGACAGGAAGTGACATCGTTTGGTAGCTAAGTCGGTATTTACAAAAAAATAGTTTTTATGCATCAAATACCTGAATAAGCTGCTGTAATTTTACTTTATTTTCTTTACTCGTTTTGCTATTGTGTGCTATTTTGCACCGGTTTCAGTATTATATCTTTACACTTAATTGTTATTATATATATATATATTGTTTTTTTCTATTCTTTTATTGTATTTGTTGATCAAATTTTCTTCGGGATAAATAAAGTTCTATTTGATCTTAAATGACACAATCTACATTTTGAGGGAAACCAAAGTGTTTTAAATTTGTCTTCTCTACAATGTCAATATATATTTATATCTGAACATAGCAGTCAAATGTTTATGTTTACTTTAGTTCGGCTTTGTTCTCCTTGTTTTTAGCTACTATGTGTCTATTTCTGTGTGTGAACACTGAGTGTTTTCATGCAACACTTCTGGTTGCAAAAAGCCAAGATGGCGACGGCCAAAATGCCGAAATTCAAGGCTTCAAATACATTTCTGATCGTGACGCTAATACTTTTGTACTTTTACTAAAGTACATATTTGATATGCAGGACTTTTGCTTGTAACAGAGTATTTCTACCCTGTTGTATTGCTACTTTTACGAGTAAAAGTAAGACGTACTTACAACCCCGTCTGCAGTGCTTTGGAACCAAATGCTGACGTCTAAATATAAATGTTACGTAACACCTGCTTGTGTAAGTGACATGTCTCCACTTCCTCGGTGAATTTGTTGATTTTACGAGCCAACGTTGTGACTGAACACTAAACAAGAAACATTTCAAAGCGTCTAAATGTGTTTACCGTTTGAATATTGTGAATTTAAGCCTCCGTGACGTGACACGCCAGCCGCGCTGAGTGAGACTAAAGGGCTTTGGGCTGACTTCAAACTTCAAACTGGTACTTTTCTCGGTTAATGAACAAGGTGAAGCCTCAAACAGCCCCCGGAGAGAGTCTTAGTGGGGCAGCAGCTTCGTTTTTCAACCTGTAAATCGTCAGTGACGGTCGTGTCTGATTTCATCCCCCGTCCTGAAAAGTCTGTCTCACCGCAGAAGATCGAGGTTGTAAAAGCTTTGGGAGGGCTGGTGGAAGGGTATGGGGTTTATGAAACGACTAGAAAAGGCAGGAAAGTAGAAGATAACACGGAACAGCTACAGAGAGAGAGAGAGCTCTAATCTCACACAAGATTCCTCACAGTCAGGCGTCTCGGTGCTTATGGAGGTTAATACGGCAAGAAGAGGCTCTTTATCGCGAGATGACACACTCTCACCTTTAGTACAGATGACATGAGCAGACACACACACACACACACACACACACTCAGAAGTGTGACTCTGACTCCAATACAAACACAGGTTTAGCTGCACGATGACAAAGTGTTTAAGGAAGAGATGCGTTTGGATGAACAGGACAATCAATGAAAGATAATTGTTTAGCTGAGAATTAATTTGAAAGATTTTGGAGCTTTTTGTGTTGCTGCTCAAGAAAGATTATTCGTTTACATACAAGAATAATAAAGCAATGTTGATTATTTTCTTAATTGTCTTTTTTCTCGATGAGGAACCGAACCGATAATCAGGACTAGGATGGATATAATCCTAAGTTATAATAATGTCATTAATAAATATGTCACCATTAGTTTTTCTACACTTCTGAGGACGACCTGAACCTCGACCTCCTTTCTACATCATTACATCCGGATTCCTCAGCAGAGTGTTTCGTGTGTGAGTCAGAGTTTCATGGAGTTTTGTTTTGGCTAAATTATTTTATCAGTATTATAGTTTAAGAAAATTATAACTTGAATGAATCAGAATGAGACAGAATGAGTTACAGTTTGATTTCATAGACCTGTAAAACACACACACACACACACACACACACACACACACACACACACACACACACACACACACACACACACACACACACACACACACACACACACACACACACACACACACACACTATTCTCTAGATCTGCTGCTGGATCAGCAATGTTTTTATATAGAATCTGGTTCTCAGTATGTTCCAGGTCACCGGCAGTTTCTGCTGAAATCAGGCCATAGTGTGTGTGTGTGTGTGTGTGTGTGTGTGCAGGGGATATGCATATTTTCATGCCTCTATTCAGATAAAAAGCTATATTTAACCCACTTTCACCTTACATCATATGACATCATCCTCACGTTCAGAGCCAACTGATTTCCTCCAATTTTGTGGATTAAATGTGACCCATCAGAGAGCCGGTTGGCAGCTCCGTGAGGCTGAACGATAAATAATGCAGTACACTTCTCTTCGTCTCCTCTTCTGTATCTTTTAGCGGTTCGACTCAGTGAGACAAAATCCTCCAAACCTCCAGAGTAAAACGGACTCATCGATATGAAGCTCCGATTTGCCGCTTGCTTCTCTCTCTGCTTCATGTTTCATCACTTTGTACAACAGCCGAACTTCCTTTCTCCATCACGGATCAATGTTCTGAATTCTGCTTTGAGCTTGTCCCTAAGTAGACGGATATGGAGCTAAAACTAAAAAAAAAGAAGATAATTCCAAGGAACTTCTGGTAGTTCATGAAATGTTCTGCTGACACTCTGCAAACATCCCTAAACCTCTAAAAGCCAGCGGCTTCAGGAGGCGTTGGGATTTATGAAGCAGGACTTTGGAGGTTTGAGGAAAAGGGAGTTCGGGAAGTTTTATTAGACTTGATTCAATGAAATGTAGTTATCTGTGCGGGTCAAATTGATAACTATAAACAGATGTTTTTCTTTAGTTCTCATGCAGATGACCAGCTAACTGACATGAGTATATTTATTACATGAATACAAAGTTATGACACTGACAGCTTTGCTGTATACTGGCCTCAACTCTTCTTCTTTTCCCCTCACTTAGGGTGAGGCTTTGCTGTTCTTTTGTTTTTCTTTGTCTCTGCAGCTCAGGACGGTTGAGTTTTATTTTGGGGGCATCACATAACGAGACATTAATAAATCCACCTGACAAGGCGACTTCAACCACAGGGGGTTTCAGTTGTCATTGAAAGAAAATGACACCAACTGCATGTAGCAACCAGCAGCAGCAGCAGACGGGTTACCGCGAGGCAAAGCATCATGGGAGTAAAGTAATAAAACAAAACAACAAATTTAATTTAACGTTAGACTAGCGTTGTCTGAAAATGTTTTCCAATATGTTGTCGGGTATGAAAAGACCCAAAATGATTACTGTAAGACAACAGCTTATTTTTTTATTTTTATTATAAGCAAATTACTTAAAAAGCATTTGTATAGAAATGATTCTGTCCAAAGCTTATTGATCCATACAAGCGGCTGATCAATGAACATATATATTGTTAATATACATGTTGTACAAACGTGCACTTGCGGATATTGTAGAGTCTCTTCATGTTTAAAATTTGTCTGATTTTAGGCCAACAATAGTCTAAAAATGACGCACCAGATTTATACTCCGGTCTCCTCAAGCTTTGAGCAGCATTTAAACAGCTGAATGTATTAAATATGATCATAAAGTGTAAACTTAATTGGTGTCTCATGGTAGGGGTTACTTGGGCTGTTGGCTTTGGAATAATATTTTGAATATCAGTAGTCCTGGATCCCCAAAACAATCTGTCCTTTGAGTGTCGTAACTGTCGCCCCTGTACAGCTTGAATTCAGGTCACTCATAGTGTGTTGTTGTATTGTTTTACAGCAGAAAGAAAATAGCAAAACTCAAAGCCAAATCCATTTATACACTGTCCATCTGCATACTCAGTGTGCTCCAAACAGTCGGGGTTTAGCCAAAATATGTCTGCACACACACACAGAGAGAAAACCCACACAGCTTCTGTCTGAATCCAGGTGAAAAACCATTTTGGCTCTCCCTGTTGTCCTAGATAAAAAACCTCTGTTTGCACAGCTGAACCTGCAGGATGACATGAACTTACATTGAGTCCTTTCTGGAACAGCGTCTGTCCCATCACGTTAGCCAGCATCCGGATCAACGCCGCCCCCTAAAGGCAGCGCAGAGAAACACCTTTTTCAAACCCAATAACAAGTGAAAGCATGCTCTCAATTGTTAACGTGACATTAATCAATTAATTTCATTGGAACTGTGCTCACAAGCCATAGACGCTATCCAACTAATCATAAAGCTATCCCTGTGTCACAACATTTCATTCAGATTATTTAATTCATGAGGGCCGATGAATCTTTGCGGCGACTCACTTTTTTGTAGGCGATCCAGTCAAAGACTCGGTCGATGTCCGTCGCCTGTTCCACTTCCTGGGAGATCGGGTGGGAGGTACTAAGCCCATCCAATAGCATCACCTCATGGAGGACATCGGTCAGGAAGCGCTGCTTCTCCTGAAAACACACATATTTGCCTTTGTCACTTAAGGAGACCTTGTATTGACACTCATATTCTCTGGAGACTGGTCACAACCTTTAACCCCTACGTGTCCAACCAACCTTTAATCTTGAACCGTATTCTAAACCAAAACCATAAAACCACATTTTACCTCTAAAAATAGTAGAGTTGATCACATACCAGATGCTGGTCCCCATAAGGTAGTGACTCACCTACCATCTGGAGACAAGCATCTGGTAGTTGAGTCACCAACATTGTGGTGGACTAACCAACATTGTGGGGACTCACCTACCAGATGCCTATCCCAATACGGTAAGTGAGTCCCCATAATGTTGGTGTGTCAACAGGTAATAATCCCCACAATGTTGTCAACTCACCAACCAAATGTTAGACCTTATATGATCGGTAAGTCCGTACAATGTTGGTGACTGCCCCACTAGAGGCCTGTCCCCATATGGTAAGTGGGTCCCCACAATGTTGGTGTGTGAACGGGTAATAGTCCCCACAATGTTGGCAACTCACCAACCAAATGTTTGTCCTTACATAATAGGTAAGTCCCTGCAATGTTGGTGACTCACCAACCAAATGTTTGTCCTCATATGGTAGGTGAGTCCCCACAACGTTGGTGTGTGAACGGGTAACAGTCCCCAGAATGTTCTTAATACTATCCGGTGATTTGTGGAATCTTGATTTTCTTCCAGTTTATAATAAAAAGACACCCTAATCCCAAAAGAAGGGACCCAGATCTGTCCACTTATTGGCCATGAGTCCCCCCAATGTTGGTGTGTGATCCCCAAAATGTGATTAACCTCTTCACAGTGATTTCTTTTAATTTGGGGTTTGCTTTGTTTTTTCCAGCTCAGCTCTCGACTCTCGGCAAAACAAAGTTGGTCAACAAAGAGTGATTTAGTGGAACAGTTAGTTGTGTAATTAATATGGATCATTTTAATATATTTTAATCTTTGTTTATATTGTTTTCATTTATTGTTTCCACTATTCATCCCCTTGTTACCACTAATTCTTTCCTCTCCTTATTTCCTTCCCTTGTTTTTTTATTGTGTATTTTCCTTTCCTTCCTTTGTTTTCCTCTCTTCTTTCATCTTGTCATTTAATCTACGTTTCCTCACATTTTTTTATCCTCCCTTCGTTAGATGTCCTCTACTTCTTTCCTCCACTCCATTCATTCCTTCAGGTTTCTCTTCGTTTCCTCCCATTACTCCTTTTCCTGTTTCATCTCTTCTCCTCCTCCTCCTCCTCTGCTTTCAGGGTTTTAATAGACATCTGCAAACATGTAGAGCTGGAACGAGCTCTGTCTAAATTACCCCTGGGATCAGGCTAAATCCGGAGTAGTGCGGCTCTGTCTAATTCATGGATTACAGTGTTTACTATGGAGATTTGGTTTTAATGAACCTCCATCTTGTTAAGCAATGGAATTGTTGGCTTACGAAGTTTTAATCATTAATGAACTGGATGAACAGGAACTTCTAAATTAACAGTATCTGCTGGGATGTGGCTAATTCTTGGTCCAATGTGGCTCTGTGTAATTCATGGATTAAAGTTGTTAATAAAGTAGAATTGTTGTTAACAAATCTACCTTGAGTTAAACAAAAGTTTCTTGAGAGATTAATTATTTTTTAATGAACATTAGAATCACCGAAGAGATTTAGAGTCTGCAGTGTCCGCTGGGATCAGGCTAATTTTTGGCAGATGTGGCTCTGTCTATTTATTACTTGCATGAAATATTCATCTTGCAAAACAATATATTCTCAATTAGTTTGAACGTAAGAATATAATCAGAAAGTGTTGAGAGGTCGTTCTAACTCTGTGATTCAGACACTTATGTTTCCTTTGTCCCTGAAGCTTAATGGTAATGTACCCATCTAATAACTGGTGTAAGACTGACGGGACGGAGGTTCAGTCTCAAAGACTGCAGAGTAGCAGCCATCTAAAGTTGCTGGAGGGTCCCTCCTTTGCACTTGGTTGACATGTGAGCCCCCTTGATGACAGTGAACGCACCGCCGCCTTGTAATACTTGGTTTATGTTTGCCGCAGTGACGCCGGCATGCGGGCAAGAAATCAAGCGGATTTGGTCGTGCAACTCGGACATTTTTGTAACTATAGGCTCTCGCTGTGCACGCTCAGGGCTTTTCAGCCACAAATAATCACTGATAAAAGCACTATTAACTTGTCTGAAGACAAACTGGAGGTCTTAAAAATCTACACTTGAATAAATATTTTGCAGCCAAATCAAACTGGTAACAGGATATTCAACCTTACTTTCATTATACTTCGTGTAAAGAAAGAAGTCAAGTATTAAACGGTTTGTGTAGGAGCGGTAAAGTATGTCCATGAATATGAGCTTACAGAATCAATTCCTCCCTGGTTGGTTTGTGGCGTTTTGCAGATAACTTCTTGCTTCTTCACAGTATTCTTTTTTTATTTATGCAAATTTAACTTGTAAGCTTTTTGTAAAACACTGATACAGATTGTTATTTTTATGCGTTAGCTAACATTAAATATATTATTCAAATTCATTCAGCTAAAAGAAACACGTCTCTAGTTAGTGATTATATTTTATATTCTATTACATGAGAGATGCATTATCCAACAGAACTGCAGCACAACTGAAAGCAATACGAAGGGAACTGAATGATGAACAGTAAGACATAATTGTGTGAGATTTTATCCGCTGTTAACAAGGAATATCATTAATGTTGAAATAGAGCAGCTGACACACCAGTACAGTAACATGTCTTTTACACAAGGAAAGAAACTTGATGTATTTCATTTAATGCTGACTTTACATGTCGGCTCAAATAAGAAAAACATTGTCGTAAACCACAAAGTTTATAAAATTTTGATAAAAAAAAACAACTGCCTATATTTGCAGGTAAGACCTACTTTATATTGTTCCCCAGCTTTCATTTTTGTGCTGTAATTACAGCTAATAACACAATACACACTGATTTTTTTGAAGCATGCAACAAAATTGGTGTAATTTGTCGACAGTAGCTCAATCAGAACCAGACACATTAGAGACGTGTCTGGCAATAATAACAAGATTACAGTTAATTTTAGCGACTACAATTTGTGGTGCAGGTTGTTTTTACGTCACAACAATCTGATCTGCAAAGCAGGAACTCTTCTTGTAGTTATAGGAGTGAGTTTAAAACCCGTTTCTGGATATTGAGCAGCTCTGTTTGCTGTTTGTTTGGGATGCAAAACTGACCCACGAGTTCTGTCATGAAGTTATTACGTTATCAGAAGTACAGAGATTGATTGTGAAGAACAAAGGAGAGCCGAGTGGAAAGTGAGCAAAACGTCCAACAATCTACACACGTTTATGTTGTTTCATTCTGTTTTTACAAAATAAACTTCTTTTAGAAAAAGATTCCTCGGTGGAGTCTTCTTTCTCTAACAAATCAGCTCTCAGTGAGTTTGTCCTGGTCTGCTCTCTTTTCAAATCGCTGTGAGCTGCTTGAAAAGGCGACTGACACACATTCTCACCTCTCTTCAGGTCTTCAGCCTGAGCAGGAGGTGGAGAGGTGAAAATGTGTTCGAGTGGCCATTCAGCTGCTTTAACACCACTTTAACACAAACCACAATCTTTCCCTGAAAGTATTTCACGATCTTTTCCTAAACCTAACTCGGTAGTTTTGTTGCGCAAAAGTTGTTTCCTGTAAAGTCGGAGCTATATTTTGAAAAGACTGAATGCCTGTAATAAGCGGGAAATTGACAAATGTTGCTGGACTTTTGTAGGACGACGCACAATAAAGTAACTTTTGGTAAGATATCATTCGAACCGTAGTGTGAGGATACGTTGTTAGCGGGGCTACCTGTTAACTGAGGGTTGCTGGAGGTAACAGAAAGTATCTCGGGTTATTTGGGTGTAACTGTAGGCAGCAGTAGCTGCTGGATAAAAGCTGAAAAGTGGATTCCAGCTGGCTGGCAGCTACAGAGCCTCCAGCTGAGAGCAGCACTTCTGAGTGTCTGAGACCGAACCAAACGATGTGTCAGACAAACGGTTCTGAAATAATCTTTTTCTTGGCTGACGGGAGTGAATCTGACTAATTCCTGATCCCTCCTCAAAGGATTGGACTAATTCCTGGAGTAAAGACGGACCACTGCTTTAATTTCGGAGCCAACAGACGCACACCGGCGGAGGTAAACAGGCTGCATCATGGGACTCCGCCGCAAATTACACAATCGGTTAATTAGCTAAATGGCACATTTGGACGAAACCAACTCGGTGAGAAAGAAAAATCGGACTAAATGAGACATCAGCTCTAATTAACAGAGACTTAAAGTCACCTGGAGAGAGAGAGGGAGGGGGGTCCATCTGCTCCATGTGGCCATTATGAACCAGATGGACCCACATGTGGAGGACGGCTAATGGGCCAACAGTCGGTGTAAACACTTCCACACAGATGGAAGGACGGGGCTGCGTTCAGGAGCAGCTGCTGAACTTTTTAAACGTCTGCTCGTCCTCTGTCCTCCTTCACTTCCACCCCATCCCTCCTCTCCTCCTGTTGTTGTTCTTCCTCCTCTCCTCCTCCTCCTCTTTTATTTCAGTGTCATATTTCATACTGAATACTGGTTTCATGGGCTGGCAGGTTGTGGCACAGTTCAGGGTCAACAGCGCTTTATTAAAGCGAGAGCCGTCGTCGTAGCGATACTGATGATTCAGGCTGTGTTACCACATAACATGACACAGCAGATATTTATCACTCCTTTATGAATGTGTAATACTGTTTACATCCAAGCAACTTTCTCTGTAATATCTTTGTTTCAGGAGAAACGTGAGGACGACGTTTGAGGTTTAATTTTCCTTTTTCTTCTGTTTAGAGTTTGGTGTGTAAGACCTTTTAAAAAGTGAGTTAGAACATTTTGGTTTTATTTATTCTCATATAGATTTTAGCAACCCCCCTCAGGCATTCTTCTCTTCGTTCACCTATTTTATTGTTAATCAATCCTGCAACGAATAACTTTATTTACCGAAATCCTTCTAATGTTGCCTCCCTCTCCCCTCAGAGAGCTGCTTTCATTCTGAAATGCTCCACCAGAACGTCCCGGTTCTGCTGTTCACCTGAAGTGAAATGATGTCGTAACTATGCACCATTTCCTCTAAAATCTAATCTGAAATTAGACAAATTGTCTCGTGAATGTGACTTGAAGTGAGCTCATGAATGAGATGAATGAGTGAATGTGCTGATGCTGCAAATCACTGAAGACTGAAGATATTAAAGAGAACGTTCTTGTTATTGTCAACAACTCAGGAAAACAAGAAAGCAAGCGACACATTCACAACTATATACTTGTATTGTTTAAAGCAGTTGGTCACTGTAGTTTTTAATCAAACTAAACATGTTGGGGACTATTTTCAGCGGCGGATGAATCCACATTTGGTGCAGCAGACACACACTCACTCATTGACTATAAGACCATTAAAGAATATCCTCAGATTCACCCTTTAATGACGATATTGAATTGTTATGTAATTTACTGGATTAGGCCAAAAGAACAGCTCATCCTGTCTGGATATTCCCATAAGCGGCTCTCAGAATACGTACTGTGTCGTAATATGTGTGGGGTTTGTTCCTCTAAATGAGGTAAACCAGCGTAGATCTACTAACACCTAACCCCGGGATGAAACCAGCCATGAACGAGGGAGGAGGACTTTAAAAAGCCTCTTTTCTCATTGGATACGTGTCAATGTGTAAGAGCAGAAGAACGAGGAGCAGAAGATGAACATCGATTGCTCTCTGCTCTCCTTAAAACATGAATATTTCATATTTTAGATCCCGAAGTCGAAGTCGATTAGTTTCACATCGGTTATCTGTTGGTGGACATTTACCTCTGAACCGCTGTCGCTCTGTTTGTTTGTGATCATCAGAGACGATGTGTTCGGTGTTTGATGGGCAGCGGCTGGAAAAGTAACTCAAAATGTGAAGGCGAGAAACTAGAAGCTTCATGATGATCTCTATGAGCTCATGATTGACCCTCTTCACCTGTAGAGTCTCTGAACGTCTGTAATGAACTAAACGTCTCTTCAAAGATGATTTTATACATGTTATATATGTTTTAGAGGATCATTAGTTTAATCAATCCAGTATCTATCAGTTCTAAATGAAAAGACATCATTTGTGATATTTGGCTGTTTCACGTAGAAATAATGAGTGAATGAATCACGCTGATAGTTCCTCTCACTGCATTGTGTTTGTGTTGAGGTACAGACTGCTCCACTGTGTCCATATTAAACACTCAGTACAGAAACACACATTGTACTCTTTGGTAATTCAAATAAAGCTAATTAAATATTGGACCACGGCCGAAAAAAAAATCTAATTTTCATAATTTGTTCTGCGCGTTATCACTTTAGCGTTTCACAGTTTAATTCAAAAGGCGAACATGTGTTCACGCTGCTTTAATGACTCGACCGAACAGATGCAAACACAAACCCAATGTTTGTTGTGAACAGAATTACGTAGACGAAACAGTCACCATGTGGTCCGTTACTGACTTATTGCAGAGGCTATTATGCTGAAGTGGTTGTAATCCCAGTGAGGAACTCCAGAGAATAAATAAGTACATTAGGTGGAACCCTGGAGAGGCTCAGTGGCATGGTTTCATACCTGCCTGGTGTGTTTGTTATGTTCAGACTGGTGTTAAAGCTGAACTTAGTATTTATGTCGTATGAGGTCTAGTTGCAGCCTCGGCTGCTCCAATCCAATTATTTTTTAACAAGCTCTTTGTTGCCATCAGATACAATAAACAGACCCATCAGGCCCGATAAAGACTTCCTTTCACCTTTGATTTCCGCTCGATGGCTCCACACATAGAGCTGATTGTGCAGTTTGACAGGTTGAATTTTGGTGCAAACCAAAAAATAAAGAAAGTTAAAAAGGTGTGAAAGTGACCCAGCGAAAGGAAAAACAAGCTGCTGGGTTACAAGGTTCTGCAAAAGGCTCCGCATGCAGATCAGGGTGTCGGCATCACGTCAGAGACAAAGGACACTGAAGCACAGAGTCCACAGATTCCAACAACGTATGAATCATATTCCTGGTTTGTATTATCACTAAGAAATGAATAAAAACATCGAGCAAAGATAATGTGTGGTGAGCGTAAAGCTTCACACACGGTCGGGGTTCTAACACATCATTGACATTTTTAAAGGGACAGGTTTTTAGTGTTGTAACACATGGTTATGGTTGTGAAACGATTGTAATTAACATTGTGAAACGTGATAAAGGTGAGACGGTAGACGTACACAAACGAGGTTAACGTTGTAAAAACGGTCGGGGGTAACGTTGTGAAACATGGCAGTTAGGTTAATAAAGGAACAAAACCACTTAGTTAGGGTTAGAAATCCATCATGGTTCCTCTTAAAACAGTTACGTTTGTAACGTAGCGTAAGCTACATACGTAGCGTCGTGTGAGATTGCTACATCACAATGAAATGACTCAACTTGATGCTTCACACGGGACACGAACCCCGGTCCCCTGGGTCAGAGTCCTGTGTTTGTTTGAGAAACATGTACTAATATTTAGTGTGATTTTCTGGTCGATAGAAGCTCCAGGGTTCAGGTTTACGTCCCTAAACTGCACAAACTCTCTCTGTACTGATGTAATAACACAGTTATTGGAGGGTTCAGGGCCGCTTCCCCGTCGACACGCCTCTGAATTTGCGTGTTAGACACCAATTAGCTTTCAAAGTTGTGACAATCTGGTGCCAAAGTTTGCGTGGATAGAAGTCAGTATCTAAAGTCATCGAGAGGACATAAACATAACAGCGGAGGGATCTTTAAGTGATGATATAACTCTCCCTGATTGGCTGAATACAGACAAACACACGGCGTATTACTTCCTCGTCACGTCTTCGTTTGTGTTTGGTTCCTCTCCCTGCAGCGCTGTCTGACTCTCTGCTGATTGGAAACTGCTTTTAAAATAAAAACAAACCTGTATTATAAATAAATTGCTTTATCAGGAACAAACCGCTTTATCATCGTTGTGCCGGTTATTGGAGGAACACTTTGTTTCTATTAAAGTGTCCGGCCGTGCAGAACTGCAGTAACCAGGATTTAAAAATGTCACGTCGCTCAGAGGCAGCCTGTGTGTGCGTGCGGGAGATAAGGTGTTTCTGCTGGAACACATTTCTACATCGGAAGTAAATAACGACGAACGTCGGCGGAGACAAAGCAGGAAGAAGTGTGCGTGTGCTGTAATTTAAAGTTCTGCACGGTTTCTCTGAGAAGTTCTCATTGAATTTGTCTGTCGGGGAGGAACCGGAGGTCTGCGACTCTCTGAGCACATTTGAATTTTTATTTTCTAATTTCATTGTGAGTTGAGCCGACTCACTCTGCAACAATCCGTCAGCGAAAACCTGAAGCAGAATAAAACGAAGTCGGATTTCATCTGCTGAACATTATCTGCAGGAAGAAGACGTTGAGAGGAGGAGGAACCGCGTATCGATCCGTACGAGTGGAAGAAGGAGGACGAGTTCAGGAGGAGTCAGGACTTCCTCCTACGCAGAAGACACTTTTAACTTTCTCCTGATAAACACGTTTCATACGTTACGTAAAGTTTATACAACAAAGAGAAACAAGATGCTACAGACAGCTGAGAGGAAGGACAACTACTCAAACTATTGAATTTTGTATGCTGCTGTATCTTTAATGTTCCTCATCATAGGAACACTGGAGTCTCCTGTAATCCTGCAGGTCATCAGCTTGTGTTAGTGTCCAATGATAAATAATACAATAACCACGACACGCAGCTGCAGTTGTTTTGGATAAATAGTGAAATAGTAGAAATAATAATGGCTGTTAGTGGCACATACAACGCAATCCAAAGCGATGTGAGTGGAGATTCTTACCAACATGTACCTTTGAATGTGTAGACTTCTCTTCTTAAAGGATAAGTCTATAGATGTTTATGTATCTATTACTGTCAACAAAGCTCACGTAAAACACCAAAACCAGCAGTCTATGGAAATTACTGAGACTTTAAAAAAACTAAATCATATATTTTTGTGTTGAAAGATTTACTTCTTCACGAGGAGCCAATGAGCTCGGGGCTGAGAGCCACAGACAGGAAGTAAGAAAGCTTTGAGAGGCGGATTAACACATCGTTGGCTGGTGTCTGAGCAGTAAGAAGAATACAGAATAACACATTAGTTAAAAACGGTCAGAAAAACTTCTGCTGTGGTTTCTAACAATGCAGAGCTGCTGAACGGGGTTTTGTTTAACTCAACGCGTCCACAGAAAAGTGCCCCAGTTACTGTGGATAATCCTCAGACCTTCCATTTCAAGATGTCTTTGCTAAAACGTTCACCGATGAAAAGAGTCCACAGAGATCCTCCACACTGAACTGTCTCTTATCATTGTTGGGACTGTTTTCTACCCGTGTTGTGTTTGGTGTCTGGAGACGTTTACGTGGTTTAATCCAAAATAAAATAGATTCACATCTGACTGACTGGAGCCTCGAGCTGAACTTCTAACGCTCCGAAAAGCTTCCAGAAGGAAAACGAATTCAATCTCATGAGCGAAGCGACGCAGGTTCAGTGAATCAACATGCTGAGCTGAAAGCTTGTCTTGAATAAAAGATCGGACACAAATGAATTAAAGGAATATAAAATAGAACCTAATAAAGAAATGAATGCCGTATTATAAGTGAAGGAAACTTTGTTTTACTCACCATGTTCCACTTTGGGAAGAGGAAGTCGGTGCCGACGTACTCAAAGAAATGAGCAAAACCTTCCTTCAACCAGACGTCCTCCCACCAGACCGGAGTCACCAGATCCCCGAACCACTGACGGACACAAAGCACAAAGGATTTCATCTGGTTTATATGTGAAATATAATTCATTTATCAGAAACAATTCATATTCTGGTCGTGTGTGTTTCAGGAAGCAAATGTCCAAAGAACAGCACACTGGTTCACACTCAAGGAGACATTTTCATCTTCAACATATGTTAGAGGAGCTGAACCAGGCTTTGTTTACTGTGTAGAGTTATATTCTCTGTGAAACGCTCACGGTGGCACAAGAGGAGAAGTCACCGGATCACCGATGTCCATACGGCTCATCCTCTGGGGAACATGAACGTCTGGACCTCATTTCAAGGCAATCCATCCGACAGTTGTTAAAGTATTTCACAACAAGCAACGATGTCAGCTTCATTGTTGTGCCGGAGACGGGGGACAACTAAAGTCCGGAGGACTCATCCTCTGGGGAACATGCATAAAGGTTCAGCTGTTGTTTGTGAACCAAAGTGGTGGATCAACAGACCGGCTGCTAAGCACGGCAAACATTCACAATGCCACAGCCAAGGAGGACCGTCTCGGTCTCCACCTGATGGATCCGAACCACCAGAGGGGCCGACACGATGGAGCAGGTCTCGTTCATCAGCAGCACCGGAGGGGAAACCGGCGACATCGCTCCAAAGTTTGACAAAAGCCAGCCGCCGGGCTTGGCGCTCAGCCCGACGAGGACTCCTGCATCATTTCTCAGGGCGCCTTTAGAACCTCGTCAGGGCGAAGCAAACGGTGAAGCTTAATAAAAGCGGCGCACGTAGAAAAAAAATAGACTGAACTGTGCTGATAGCGGAACGTACGGACCGCGAGAGTAATGCCTGTGGACCGGGGCTGTTTCCTGGCAACGCGGGCCTGAATGGAAACGGTGTAACATTTGGGAACAAAATGCGCGTCGCTGCCAGCTCTGTTTCTGAGTCTGAATGTTGCCTTCAAAGCTTCGGCTGCAGAGCGGATGGCAGACGATGTTAAAAAAAAAAAGAGAGAAAAGTTTACTTCTAAATTCACTTTAAACGCGTCATTAAAGCAGCAAAGAGACACGCTGCAGTTTTATACCTCGGCACAGAGAGAGTGTGTGTGTGTGTGTGTGTGTGTGTGTGTGTGTGTGTGTGTGTGTGTGTTGCTCTGCATATTTGGCAGTGTTCAGTGTTCCTGCAGTAAATTGTCCTTCAACTGATCAAAGTCTATGTAAAGTAGAGAGCGAGGCTGTGCATGTGTGTGTGTGTGTTTAAGTCCTATTTGCATCACTTTACACTGCAGTAGAAACAAGTCAGGTTTAATCACGTCGCCCAGAGTCACAACACCCTCTCCTCTCACACCGACGGCAACACCGGCTCGTGTACGGTGAGACTGGAACAGACCATCAGAACCGGATGAACGTCTGTAAACAAATACATCTCCACCTGTATGGACACACCGTGTGCAGCTGAAGCAGAAGAGTCCACACACGCATACTAACTTCCTCCGCTCTCTCTGGCAAGGTCGACCGTGTCTGGGCAGGGATTCAAACCGACCACCCTGTGGGAGCTGGCAGGCTGTTCGGCGGCAGAGCTCCGGTCCCACCGAGGTTCACGGGGAAACTAAACACCAACAGATGAGGCTGCTGCACTGGCTGCTGAGTGACGAGCGTCTGTCTGCAGAGCTCCAGTCACACAGTACTCCACTCAAGTACAACGCCGAGGTACTTGTACTTAACTGGAGTATTTACAAATATTGTACTTTTTACTAAACTGCATTCATTTGTCAGTTTAAGGGATTTTGATTATGATAAATAATAATATAATATTATTGGTTAAGTTTCTCAGCAGTAATTCAAATTAGCTCCACATTTACCAGCTGCAGCAGTGAAGTGATGAACACATTAAAGGGACAGTTCAACAATCTGAAACACACAAGTCCTGCACTTCAAATGTTATTAAAGGTACAAAAGTATTAGCATCAAAACACACTTAAAGTACCAAAAGTAAAAGTACTTGTTATGCAGAATGGCCCACTTCTCAATGATTTATTTTATATTACTAGATTATAATCATTGATGCATTATGGGACAGTTCAGCCCAAAATCAACCTGTAGAGCTATTTATCGTTCTGTCTTCTCTCACATTTAATGAGACTATATTAAATATATCAAATATCGACATTTAATGAGACTAGACGGCACAGAATACATCTGAAAACGTCAACAGCTCAGCCGAGGAGGACGTCAGAATGTCAAAACAAGATATGCATCGAGATACTCCAGTAATATAATATCTATCATTCTGCATTTACTTCTGGTACTTCTGGTGTGTTTTGATGAACGTACTTTTCGTAGCATATTGAAAGCAGGATTTGTATCTTATCCTCTGAACTCAAACCGGCTGCGTGAGATCTTTGCTGCAGACATGAGCTCTATGAATGAAGTCATGAACCCTTAAAACCAGGCGGACGTGTTCAATCTGCCGGGAACACAGAGGATCAAATGAGTATTAGGGAGATTTTTCTGTTTAATTATTAACTTCTGATCAAACCAGCGGTGGAGTCTTCATCTCTTTGGTTTCTGTCCTCCATCAGCCAAACCGCTGCTGAGCTCCTCTTTCATCAAACATGACAGTTTAACATTTTGTTCTCCTGCTTTGAAGGGATTCCATCCTTCATCCAGCGGGCCGCCGGCGTTAGAAGTGAGCCGGTGGCTTCTCACGCTGGTTCAGTGTGTTCAACAGTAACCATCATGAGCTTCACACCGGAGCGCCTTTAACTCTCTCAGTGAAACACAACTAATCCTCTTTAGATGTTGCTTCTTCTGCAATGATCACAAACGACTGCTTCTGTAGTTTCTTTGTTTCCATTAGCTGTTCTGTCGTTTCAGCCTCATTAGAACATGAAGAACGAGCCTCCAGCGGGCCGGGGGAAGCTGACTCTGGTTGCTATAGTTCCGCTGTTGCCGTAGTTACACGCATGCATGGGAGGGGGGAGGCGGGGGGGGGGGGGGGGGGGGGGGGGGGGGGGGGGGACTGAAGGACGGGGGAAGCCAAAAAAAAAAAACCCGGAGAGGATGCAAAGCTGAAGCCGAAAAGACTGCTGAGGCGGAGGATTGAGGGAGAAATGATGAGTCAGCAAACAGAGAGGCGGAGGGAGGTCTCTGGATGAGATTTATGAAAAGACAAGAAAACACCAGAGACACTCGGATGAATGCTGAACAGGAGCACAGACATCACCTCCAACACCACCAACACCACCAACACCACCAACACCACCAACACCACCAACACCACCAACACCACCAACACCACGTTACGATGAACTAATTCTGGTTTTAAACACGTGTGTTCAAATGAACCTCTCTTTGTTTAGTTTAGTGAAACCGTCTCTTTAGCCCAAAGGAAACTCTCTCAATGGAGCTTTTTCTGCCTCGTTTATCTCACAGATTTGGTTTTACAGCAGATGTATTGATGGTTCAGTAGCTGTCCGCGGCACCAAACGACAAATTGTTCATCGTACTTCAACCGTTGCTGGAGGTTTGACCCTCTTTTCTGCGTCGGATGGCAGCCAAGCAAAGTTAGTGATGGCGGCTCAGAAAGTGGAACAATGAGCAGCTGAAGAGTGGAAAAAAGAAATAGCAGAAAAGCTAAACCAGGAGGACGCAAACAGGACGTCAGTGGGACGTTAATGTCTGCTGGAGGATCAATAGACCGGTGACGGTGACGTTAGCAGTAATATTTAACGCTGTTTCCAGCCTTTGAAACTCAAAACAAAACTCTTTTACTCTTATTATCTTTGGCTGATACTCGAGGCGTCTTCTCTAGCGGAACATTGGGAGTAAAACCTACGCAGGAAAGTCTCAGTATATTTAGTATTTCTCTGGTGCCTGCACACCTTTAACATCCTCCACCAATTAGAGGAGGGGAGGTCTGCCAGTAACCCTCAGAATAGTTTAGTTGATAATACCAGAAAATGTCATTTTCAGAAAATACATTGCAGATGCTGGCATGCTTAAACAATAATAGTTTTAAACTAATTATGCACTGAATTAAAACAAAAGACAAGTCTTTTCTATCCTTCACCTCTCTCTCTCTAGAACAAAGCAGATCTGTGCCTTTGATCATCCTCCTCTTCCTCTCCTCCCTCCGTCTGACCGTGATAAATATTCATCCCTCTCTTCAGCAGAGGGACTGAATCTGATTTGGATGGAGCTCCTCACAGCTCCGTGACAGCCAAACACAACATGAGGCCTGGTTGTCATTTGGCACAAACACTGTTTACATCAACACATCTGTGAAATTAGACAGAGTTCCTCGGCGTCTTCCGCCCCGACTGGCTGAATCTGAAATGAACAGTTGCTGCAAACTCTCAAACCTCCTGCTTAATTAACGTGCGTGACTGGCAGGTTGGGGATTTAACGGTGGCCGCCGACCAAATGTTGATACGTTTCAGCTGTTGATTTGGATAAAAGCCTTTGATGCAGAGTCATTCCATAGACCAGGATTTATCAGGACTCTACGGACCAGTCTGTAGAGCTCCGGACCGGGTCAGTGTTTGGAAACGTGACTTTTTGAGCCAATTGGACCAATTATCTTGAACCAGCCCTGGTCAAGTTGGACCAGACCCAAGTACCTTACAGCATCTGTACTACTTGGATCTGGTATAAGACCCTGTCTAAAGAGTTCTAGACCAGTTGGATCCAGGCTGAGAGACTACCTGCACTAGTTGGACTTATAAGGATAAGAACACGTTCACATCTGGATGAGGTCTGGACCAGCAGGACCTTTCTGCAGAGTTCTGTACCAGTTCAACCTTGCCTCGTTGCATCTGGACCAGTGGGACAGGACCCTTTTTAAAGAGTTCTAGACCAGTTGGAGGCAGGATAAGAGCCTTGTTGCTGAGTTCTAAACCAGTTCAGTCAAAGATAATGAGTTTTGCTGTTGTTGGAGGTTGTTGAACCTGGACTAAGAGCCTCGCTGTGGTCTTCTGTCTGGGCCGAGAGGCTTGTTGAAGAGTTATAGACCAGCTGTACTCAGGCTAATAGACTCGTTTTAGAGATTCAGACCTGTTAAAGGCAGGGTAAGAGCCTAGCTGCAACGTTCTGGACAAGCTGAACCTGGGCTGAGAGCCCGGCTACAGAGTTCTGGACTCTTTGGACGCGGGCTGAGCATCTCAGTGGACCTGGTGGGGGAAAAGTTTCCTGCAGAGCTGATTCTAGGACAGCACAGATGGGACTCTCTGGAGCTTCAGATTGAAGTGTAGTCATGATTTGATCAGGCTTTCACTGCACAGAAGATTCCAGAATGAAGCATTCATTTAGACGATCCTCTAAGATATTATTCTAAAGTATCACTGACTGAAAATGCTGCTGAAAGTGCAAATTAGTTTGAAAAGTCTGCTCTCGTGGTGCGTTCACATGCGAGCAAGAAGCTCGGACATCTGTCGGTGAATCAGAGGAAGAGACGAGACAGAAAGACACGTTGTTGCAGAGAGACGGTTTGTGTGTTCAGCTCGGTTACTCTGATCGTTTCTCTTACTCTTGTTTTTCCTGAGAGTTCTGCCGCAATCTCATTATTCCCCGTGTGTGTGCGTGTGAAGTCTAAATTGCTTTATAAAGCCGTCTGGCAAAACCAATCCGTCACAACCAAGAAACCTTTGATTTACAACAACAGACCTACACAGCTCAGTGTGTGTGTGTGTGTGTGTGTTTCAGTGCGATTCGTTGATGCCAACAAATCAGAGCGAAACAATTCAGCCTAACGAGAGACAGACAGCGAGAACAACAAGATGTGACACTGAATGCTAAATACTTTGCTCTGCGTACTGTACTGAACTGCACATGACACCTCCAAATGAGCCACAACTTTACATTATGAAGACTATCTAACATGAACATGTACACTACATGAATAAATCAGGGTCCATCTTAAATAAAATATGAACAAAGGCCATTGGGTTGAATCATATTTCTATTATTTAACGCATGAAGCTGCTTTTATTCTTAATGGTTCTTATTGTCAAAAGACCAAAAACCGACAATCAATCTATTTCTGTGGCTCTCAGCCCAAAAAACTTTGGTTCCTACTGAATCATACATTGTTAAATACATCTCACAAATACATAGTATATATTTTTAGGAAAAACAAATGGTTACTATATATTAAAAAAAAAGAAACGGGAGAGTGTCGGGGTCTATTTTGGTGCTCTAGAGAGTACTACAGTGTGTGTGTTCACATAAAGAAACATTTATGTGTTTTGAATAAAGCTCTATGGTTCAGAGGAAGAAGAGCTTTACACATTATACGTGTTAGCAGATGCAGTCACTGTTTCATTGTTGTCAAGGGAATAATTGAAAGTGTTGAATATAGAGATCTGATTGACATATTTCAACCCATCGCCTGTGTATGTTGCCATTTAGATCTCCTTTTAAATACCTAGATTTGTACCAGTGCAGAAAATAGAATTTCTATCTTAATGAAGTTAATGTTAAAGCTGCATTCTCTCTAATGTCCACCAGGGGGCGACTCCTCTAGCTAGCTCCGGCACATTCACATTTAGGCGTTAACTGAACTGTTGATTCATTTGCACTGTTTACCTGGTTAATAAATAAATAATAAATAAAAACTCTGCTCCGCCTCGGTCACAAACTGTAGACAAACATATTGTTTCAGTGCATTTTATTTGGCTTCAGCCTCACGTTTATGAAGCGTATGAAGCGTAAGACGTGAGAGACGTCACAGCAGTCGTCTCTGCACACGAGATCTGAACTCCACTGACTGCTGCTTCAGTTTCATTTACCAAATGTTTGTGTTTATCTTTGGTATTGAATTCAACACATCACAACACATAATTATTTACATTAGATATGATATAGTATAAGTGAAGCATCACTGCCATTGTACTTCATTATAACAGTTTAGTACAAGGTGTGTGTGTGTGTGTGTGTGTGTGTGTGTCGACCTACTGTGTAGTGGCTTCAGGAGTGTGTTGATCCTCACTAATAAGCCTCTCACACACACACACACACACACACACACACACACACACACACACTCAGGGTGTTAGATGTTTGTTTACGGTCTGTTAATTAGCCTCGGACATGAGCAGGAGGCAGCGCAGCACACACACGCACACACACACACACACACACACAGACACACAGACACACACACACACACACACGCACACAGACACACACACACACACACACACACACACACAGCTAAATATAACCGTATTCCTGTCACACGTTGGTATTGATTACACCCTCCTGTCCTTCAGTACTGAAGCAGTTTGTGTTCAGCTTCATAAAGAATCTGAAGAAAATATTTTCCTTCGAGAGTCTCTTTAGATTTCAAAAGAAAAAACAGTTCCACACATGTAACTTTAAATAATATACACACATATGACCCAATAATACATGGAGGTTATTTTAGTTTGAAGTCGCAGCGATCAGATGTCTGCAGACTGAAGCTTTTATTATTACACTGAAGGCATCAGTTCAGATCTAATGAACATAATAACTGTGATGTGCAGTGAGCTGTGTGGACGTTTCTGACGTCTCAACAGATTCTACTGTCGAGTCTGGTCACGTGTAAAAGAACGTTAACGTTTTAACAAAGCTCATTTATGTTGATGGAGAAGGAAAGCTGAGCATCAGAGTGAGACAAATATCAAATAAAACAAAGAGAGAGAGAGAGAGAGAGAGAGAGAGAGAGAGAGAGAGAGAGAGAGAGAGAGAGAGAGAGAGAGAGAGAGAGAGAGCGAGTGAGGTGATTTATGGCTCCTTATATTCTAATGAACTCTATGCAAACATGGTCTGCAGTAATAAATTATCCACTTTGAACCCAAACACTGCAGGGAACAATAGACGGCTTCAACGCACATATACACCACTGTGAGTAAGTGTGTTTATCCTTGTACTTGTGTCCTTGTGAGGACAAAGTGGAACACTTTAAATTGTGTGAAGCATTGAAACCTTTTTCCATAAAAATTAGCAAACGAGAAACCCGCTAAAAATAGGCGACAGACTCCTTTCACACGGTTAGAAGACGAGTAGTTTGTTTTTCTGGCGTTCAATGACGTCCTCTAGTCTCAAGTCTTCTTCAATACAGCATGATGTTCATTTAGTCAATGATGGTCCATTTAGAGTCAAACAGACCATAAAGCAGGGGATGCTTTAGGGGCGGGGCTACACCGTGATTGACAGGTCTTTCACAGTCTGTTTTCCCTTCATGAAAGTTGAGGGTTTACTTAGCTCCACCCTCTCAAAAAAACAAAAAACAAGATGGCGACGGGCAAAAATGTCATGCTTCCTCCTCAAACCGACGGGTGTAGTCATGGTGACTATACCAACACAACAGGGCGAGCAAACAGTGAACATGTTACGGGGGTTTATTCTCTGTTGCATCTGTTTTGGTGCTGCTAAAGACAGAATCCAGATGTTTGTGTAATGTGTGAGCAGTGGGCTGTGAGCAGGTGTGACACAGTGTAATGGAAGGTTGGGGACTCGTTTTAACAACCGAATCTCCCTTTTGTTATTTTCACAGCAGTTCATGTCCTTAAACTTCTCGGCATCACGAACAGAATTCTAATCCGTCTGACGTCGGGTCTGCTCATTTATCACAGGAGCAGGTTTATTAAGATGAGCTCAGACACAAAGCGTGAAGCATGAAGGCTGTCACTGATGAATGCTTTGCAGTGAAGAGAACAGGAAGGTCACACTTCCAGGTAATTAATGTGCAAATATGGGGAAGTCATTCACAGGTGTTCGGCTTTTTGTCACTAATTCTAAAGATCCAGCGACGCAAATCAGAGTCTTGATTCTTCATATTTTGGATTTATCAGGGCTTTAAATGTTACTTTACTACTCCAACCACTAGAGGGAGCTGTAGCCGGTAACAACGGAGATCAGAAGAGGACTTCACAAAGCTGAGGAAGACACAACTCAAATAGAAGAACGCAGCACGAACTGGGCTGTCGGCCATCTTTGCCTCTGACTTTCAAAGTGTGCAACAAAAGGAGGCTGTTATGGAAACGTTAGATTTAGACTCTAAATGGACCATCATTTACTAAATGAACATCATGCTGTATTGAAGACTTGAAACTAGAGATTGAGACCATAAACTCATGTTTACAATGTTTACTGAGGTAATAAATCAAGAGAGAAGTAGAGTCATTTTCTCATAGACTTCTATACAACCAGAGGAGTCGCCCCCTGGTGGACACTAGAGAGAATGCAGCTTTAACACATTGACGTCTGGATTGTTTTTCGTCTAAATTCATTGGTAAATATCGGAGCTGAAACAATTCTCATGATTTCCAGACTGAAATCTCTTCAAGGGGGTTGTACTGGGGTTTTGGTTATTATTATACATGAAGCTGTGGTCTTCACGTGGTAATTCTACAGCGTAAGTGAAGAGAATGCAGTCCGTCCGTTTAGGATTCTCACAATCAGAGTGTGTGTTGAAAAGCCTTCTCTGCTGTCAGACAGCCAGAATCAACACTGTGCTATTTCCTCCTGCATGTGGTTGAATTAATGAGAGAGAGAGAGAGAGAGAGAGAGAGAGAGAGAGAGAGAGAGAGAGAGAGACGAGCATAAATCACTTTTTTCCTGGATCTCATCCCAATGTTTTTCTTCGCCTGTTGTAATTAACAGTCAGCTGAGACGTTCATGATAATCAGTTGATAGAAAGTACTGATTGTGTGTGTTTGACACACCTGGATGGTGAAAACACAGCTGCACGGTGAAATCACGCCTTTTTGTTCCTTGTAGACGAGCTCGCGCTCCGCATACAACACCAGCTCATCCACTTTTATACCTTTTATATAACCTGCGATCGTCTGTGCACACCTGGGCTTCTGGGCATTGAAAACAACTATACTTGATCTGCAGATGTCACCTGAGATATCATCTGTAATCCGTCACCTGCCTGAATCACTGGAGCTTGTTTATGACCTTCACAAATCACTGAAACACACCTGCTCACGTCACTTAAAAATAACTCAAACACCATATGCCAATTCCCTCCAGAACGACACTACAATACATGTTGGACTAAGATTCTTCAGGTGGACACAAACACAAATCCATTTAAATGATCTTGTTGTGGAAATAAAATATCAACATATGAAGATAAAAGATGTTAATATGTTAATATGTGTTCACTTGTTTCTGCTTCCCCCAAGTGGCCAAAAAAAGTTACTGCAGGATTAATGTCTCAATGGCACACATGTAAAATTAGCAATTGACCCTTCACCAAGTCCCGCCCCTCGAATGCAGTCTGGCCAATCATAGCGGAGCATCAGAGTCCTTCTCCACAGACTCTTACTGGTTAAACGTGTGATACGGATACTCGTTACCCGGAGAGGTTGAACGAGATGAACGTTTCTAAGAAGTTCTTCTCCTCCTAAAAACCTCTGGACGACATTAGCGGAGTGAGTTAGCACATCATTAACTTGTAATCTGCTATGCTACGCTAGCTACTGAAGGTATTTCAATGATTATAACGGTGAATAAAGAGGAACAGAGTTTTTCTTAATCTTCTGTCTGGATCTCCAGCTGATGTGGTGGTTCACCGTTACACTCTTTATCTTTGTGTCTGTTTTCACTGTTAGACATCCTGATATATCCATCAGACACATGTTGCAGACTTCTCTCTGAAAGCCCTGCTGCATGGGAACGCTTGATGGAGGAACTAGCGAGGGGCGGGGCCAAACCGAGGGGCGGGGCCAAACCAAGGGTCAGCAGAGACAACGTGTTGGGAAAGAAACGTGGATTATTTGGTGTTAGTATTAGTGGCCATGAGTAGTACTGCAGTTTAAGACACTTTGTTTAGTTGAAGTCTTCCTTTTATAATAATAATAATAATCATTATTATTATTATTAGTTGCAGCAGACTAGGCACAGGAAGTGCATAGCTGCCTCCCTCCAGTTGAAAACCTCTCCACATGTGGTCTCTGCTAACAGGAAGTCCATGTCGATTTGCATAAAGAGCGACGAAGAGCGATGAAGAGCGATCCGATCACGAGTGGTCACTTGAGCCTCGTGTGGAGACGCATGTCAACAGCTGTGAACATTTCCCTTTTCCCCGAGCTGAGAGAGAAAAAACAGCTCTGCTCACATTTCAGTCCACATGTTCTCCAGCTGTTCACCTGAGAAACACAACAACAACAACAACAGCAGCAGCAGCAGCAGCAGCGTAGAGCAGGAACCCGTCAACAGCAGCAGCTTATTGAATCCAACAATACATCCACTGAAGAACATTCTGTATCGTAGTAATAATAGAACGATAGCTCCATGTTTGACCCGGTTCACCTGTAGAGTTCTCTTCTTCATCTCACCTCGCAGAACGAAACGTATACACATCTAACGCTGAGTCAGCTGGTTCACATCCTCCATGACCCGATCGATCAGCTGACTCTGATAACGTGCTTCATGCTAACGGCTGAGTGGGCGTTTACATGTGAAGAACAAAGCACACGGAGACGACCTTACAGCTGAACTCACCCACTATTGAAAGCATCAAACAACCGTGTGTGTGTGTGTGTGTGTGTGTGTGTGTGTGTGTGTGTGTGTGTGTGTGTGTGTGTGTGTGAGAGAAGTAAATGGCTGCAGGACGTTACTTCATCATTTCCCTTTCTCCTCGCTCTCCCCTCTGAACTGAACAAAGCACATGAAACAAAGAAAAGACGAAAACAAAAGAAAAGAGTCAGAAGCAACATTACTACGCGAGCGATAGTATTTATGACTCAATCCAGCGCGGCGCCTCGCCCTGTGAAGCTTTAACATCGGCCGTTATTCGCTCTGTTCGCTCACCGGCAGCAGCCTGAAGGGAGCGTCGGTCCAGACTCAGCAGAGAGGAGAGGGAGTCGCATCCTGGAGGATCTTTAAATCAGGAGCGACGCCTCCTTCAGACGGCCCGAAGGCGCCGAACATTTACACCCAACCGTCTCGTGTTCATCATCCAAATGAGTCCATCCGGCACTTTGATTACTACGCTGCTGCTGCAGCTGCTGCGGACGGCTGAAGGGCCACAGATCACAAGAACAACACATTTCCTCACTTTTCCTTCGGTCTTCTGGACTAAGTGTCCGTAAGATATCGTACGAACACTTAGTCCGAGGACGCGTTAGCGTGAGCGCCGTGAATCAACGACAGTTAGTCCAAACTGCGTGGACATTACTAAGTACGCTGGTGAAACTGTCGGGACTGTGAGTGTGTAGTCACTGACTGCAGCTCAGTGCTTCACACACAGAGCAGCTGAAGTGACTCCGTGAAGTGCTGCCTGCAGCCGATATTGCTGGTTCCAATGATCAGTGTTGGTTTGAATGTTTCGGTTGTTTTATGGCTCAATGCAACCAAACCAAAGTGGTGATCGTGTTCTTCCACATGTTCAACGTGACACAAACACAGCTGTCGTATTTAAAGTCACATTTGTAGAACGGAATGAATCTCAGTGTTTTGGATATTTTCTGTCTTTGTTCATCTTCCTGCTTTCCTTCTTCTCCGTCAACGGACGTCAGCTCCGCTCTTCCTCTCCTTCTCTTTGTCTCCCCCCCTCCCTCCCCTCCCTCCCTCTTCTCTTTCCCTCTTCTTCTTCTCTTTCCCCGACGGAAACCTTTACATTTTCTTCCGCTTCATCGTGTTTGTCCGCCTGTCACATATTCAATGCCGTACTGTAAAAACAGGATCATCTCCTCCGCTGCTGCCCGAGGAGATTTTGTAACACACACACACACACACACACACACACACACACACACACACAGCTCATTGGCGCCACACTTGAAGCTGTTTTGACTCCTGTCACGTTCGGTCTGTTTGCATCCGTTAAAGCAGATTTCGGCTCTTTTTTGTCTATTTAAAGTCTCGGTAACACGCGGCTGAATGTGAGAGTCATTTCACAGCAGCCGGTTGGTGTTTCCATCCCTGTCAGATAACATACTATCAACAGATGTCGGTGCAGCATGAACGTTATTTAAAGCTCCGTGCAGGTGTGTGTGTGTGTGTGTGTGTGTGTGTTTGACGAGCTAAACATGAGGAGGAAGCAACGTTCAAGGCCGGAGCGCAGCGTCGCGTTCGAGAGCGATCCGCACGTCAGGAAATGAAGGATCTGCTACTAGAAAGCACTCGAGAGACGTAAACAAGGATTGTTTACTTCTGCTGTAAGCAGTGATTCTATTATTAATGTTGAAACACACACACAGTGAGAGGTAATCATAGAACACATGTGCAGAGAAGTTCAGGAGTTCTTAGTGTGAAAACGTCTTCGTTAAAAGTCTGTTGATACTTTTCTACAACGAGCAAATAAAGAAAGCAAACAAGACGATCACGAGGTAATAAACTCACGCCGAGGCTGTAAAAAAGGATCATTTCAATGAAGCAGCTTTCTTGCATTTTGGCAAATGTTTTAGTGGCAAACGTAGCTTTTTCTACTTGATCCAATAAAGAGATAAAAGCTCAGAGGAAAGACACCCAGTAGAGCCGTTAGTGCACATTACAGCGGGGGGGGGGGGGGGTTTGTTCCCAAAACCCTTGTTATGCTAGAAACGTCGTTATGTCTGATGCAGAGTCTAGACAGAACTTGAAGCTACTATCAATAGAGTGCTTTGTGTGGACATTCAGCTTCTCAGTAGCAGCGATGTGATACGATTCACACAAAGTCACACGGACGTTATTAAAGTCACATCTCTGATGCTTCAATTGCCCCCTTTGGTAAATGTTGACACAAACGTTTTGGGGCATGCTGGGAGTTATTTGTTTAGTCCGTCCGTCCAAGACTTTGGTAGCCAGATGATAATGACTTCATTTTACTGTGGTGTTTGTCTTCAGTTCTGTCCTCTTTGATGAAGCTCATAGTTAGCAGCCATGAGTCCTGCTGCTATCGGCCGAGACTGTGTACGATACCCTGAGCTCCTCCCCGTCTGTCTGTAGACATTCACGTCCAACTAATGCACATTACTGACTCGGTTTCTTCCCCGGAGTCGTAAGTAATCGGTGTTAAGTGGACGTCGTGCTAAGATCCGTTTGTCGAGATCAACAATGAACCTTCAAGCTGTAAAACCTGCGCTTCAACAAGAGAAGGTGGTTTCATTTCCCTACCTGGTGGCAGATTTCGTGGACGACCACCATGGTCAGCTCCATCTGATAGGACGACGACGACACCTCAGCGTCCAACAGGATCTTCTGCTCCACGAAGACGCTCAGCCCCCAGTTCTCCATGGCGGCGTAGGGATGTTTGGGAACCGCCAACAAGTCTGAAAAGCACACACACAAGAAAGCATTTTGGCTTTTTACAACACATGCTGAACGTGTCCTCCATTAATAAACTCCACAGTCAGCTTCATCCGGTTAGATTACACCATTTAAATAAAAAGCTGACAGAATGGCTGCTGGCATCAGAGCGGTTCCATTTTGGGTTAAAATTAAACTCATGAGTCATTTTAACAACCTGCCAAAGAATCCTTTTATGCCCACAACATGAATATATGCAGTCTTCAGATATTACTCCACGTATATGAGAGAGAGAGAGAGAGAGAGAGAGAGAGATCTCCTTAAAGTGAAGGAGGAGCAGAAGGAGAGTTTACCTTCAGTGAAGGAGACGTATTAGAGCGGTGAGGGAGTAATTAAATGTCAAACTTAAAGGAAAGTGACCTTGCTGGGCAAGTGAAGGTCATCCACTGAAAGATTAACTGAAAGTCTTCGTACTTAGTGAAAGTGGTACTTCAGTACTGAAAGGTAAGTCGTGTTGAAAGTGTTGAAGTTCTGGTGTAACTTCAGGAACAGATTGAACGATTTAACTCTTCGTCTCCAGGGTTGGCTCAGACTAAAATATCTCAACTATTTGACGGATTAACGTCACGTTGTGCTGATGCATTCGTGTTCCCCAGAGGATGAACCCTACTGACTTCAATGATCAGTGGACTTTTCTTTGAGCACCATCACATCTCAACAGCTGTTGGGTGATTGAAATGAATCTTCGTACAGACGTTCACGCTCAGGATCCACAGTAAGACCTTCGGTGATCCTCGGACACTTGAACACATCCACTGTTTTGGTTTTCTGCGTGTGTGCTCACATGTTTCCAACACAATATCAACACACCGCGTCCCAGAGGTATAAGCAGCAACTATGTCAGTGAGATGTCAAAAAGAAAAGCGACGCAATAATCAGGTGTTGTCTGGAGTGCTGCGCCTGAGCCTCGGTTCTATTTTTAGCAGGAAGTTGTTTACATTTTTCTTTGGGAAGATAAAGCATGAAAGGTTTTGCTGCAGCTCCTGTTTCAACTCTTTCTCCTGAAATGTACGTGTGCTCGTGTATGATGTCAAACACGTTATTTTTATCCATATAATATAGAGTGTGGACCATCTAGCAGGTACGTTTCTCATGAGTTGGTGGGGACCAAAGCAGAGCTGAGCACTGGAGGTTAGATGTAGTTATTGCAGACGTTTGCATGAATTCAGCACAAAGTCTGAGTTGTTTCAAGTGAAAAGGGTAAAAAAAAAATGAAAAGAGGAGGAGCAGGAAATTGGTTTTCTTTTCAGTGAAGAAACCTGATTAAAAAGCAGGAGGAGGAGGAGAAAGAGAGGAGGAGAGGAGGTGAGAATGAGCTTCCTCACTCTGAACAGAAACCTGGTTGTTGATCAGGAGGAAGAGGAGGTGTTTAGAATAGAATTCAGCTCCTCATTTCAACTCTAAAACAGATTCTTCGGCATTTCAGCTGCAGCGACCTTCGTCACCGTTTCGGTTCCACGTCTTTAAAAGGTTCTTCCTTTTGTTTCGGCTCAGCTTCATTCAAGTTTTCACTCTTTCAACTGATTTGAATGAAAGCAAAGAAAGATATAGAGGTAAAAACACATGTTCCTGCAAATTAGAGCTCACGGCGGGGACAGACATTTGGTTTTGTTTACGTCCACTTCTTATATACAGTCTATGGTTTTACCCAAACATCCACCCATAGCTCCTCCCTTTGACCTTTCTCACCCTTTTTACTACCCTCACACTTTTATCAAATGTGCATATTTGCATAACGTGTTGTTTTAACTTTGGCGAAGTCGCAACAAAAAGCATAAAACCGAGCGGTTGGCCTCACTCGGCATCGATTACGCTCAGCAGAAGTATCTCCCGTGTGCAGCTTTGGCTCAGAGGCCCAGCGGGTCGTCCACTAATCAGAAGATCGGCGCTTTGATCTTCCGATGTGTTCGGGCCCCTCGGTAACGGACAGCGTGGGGCAATGACCGGCTGTCGGTATTTGACGAGTCCGTAGTGAGAACGTCTGAACAAAACATCGATCTTTACAGACGGAGACGAAACACTGAAGGGAAGAGCATATCTGGCGGCTATTTAGTTAGAGAAGTTGAAAGGAAACGAGACGCACAACACAGTTTCTGAGTCTTCTTTTCTTAAAATTAAAACCTTCCGGCTACATTTTCAGACTCAGTTTGTACGTTTTGTCTCGTCGATCTCTGTCTGCAGCCGTCAATCATCTCAGCAAACATCGACATCGACATCCCTGCGGTTTGACGGGTGTCAATCATCACACGGTCCGTGTCGCTGCTCTTGTTGACAGTGTTGTGAGACGACGCACACACAGAATCACACACTGGCAGTAAGACTTTTATGAAAGCCGTTATTGGAGCGTAACGTGTTCTCGATAGATGTGCTTCCTCCAGTCACATATTTTTATGTATATTTTGAAGTATCGCATTAGAAAGTTTTATGGAAACAACGTTTGATAAAACCTCATCAATTGAGAGAAAAAGGTTTTAACGCTCGCTTGAGGTGCTTTTAACCTTTTTTATGTGATATGGAATTGCTTTGCTGAATAAATTCCAACATTTAACTGAACTGCGGTTTCTACTGTCGCCGTCTTCTCAAAGATTCCCATAAAATATGAAAGTGCTTCTTCGCATTCGGACAACATGAAACATGAACGACAATTAAGACCTTTCTCCCTTTTTATTTCTTCTTCTTCTTCTTCTTCTTCTTCTTCTTCTTCTTCTTCTTCTTCTTCTTCTTCTTCTTCTTCTTCTTGCAGATTACAGACAACAGTACAGTCTGCACATGTGCAAACTAGTGATACACACCTGTGGTTAAACACCGTATTTCGTCCCTGATAATGTCACATTGTGAACAACAATCAGTGTTGAAATCAGCAGGAGAACTAGCTAATGTTAGCTGTTAGCAGCCACTGGGCAGCACAGTCCTGCTTGGCTAAATAACGGAGCTAACAGCTAACGCTAACGGAGCTAACAGCTAACGCTAACGGTGGTTTCATTGAGTACATTACAGCGTTCTTATGATGTGTTCTTCTGATGGTATCGGAACAGTCCTCGTGGGAATCCTCAATGATTTAGGGTCCTGAATATGAACCTTCACGTAAAGAAAGAATCTAGATTTCTTAGTTTCTTGAACAAACATGAAGCCAGGCTGACAGCAGAGCTCGGCTGCTTGATTCTCGTGTTTGAAAGCAGAACTCTGCAGCAGCTGTCAGTCAGCTCTCTGTGAGTTAATCAGGTGTGAACACATGTCATGTTGAGACTCCGCGCGCCGCCCGGGTGGCCACTTCTACCCAACATGCATCTCTCTGGCAGAGTGAAGGCGAGATTCAACATTACAAATAATTAAATGAGAAATCCATTATGGATTGGTGTTGTTTCTGTGTTTTGATTTTAGATGCATGTACCTCCCATCACTAACATGTAACATGTACCACACATGTAACTGTACATGCATGAAGAGGTTTTGATGTTGCATCATGTCCACTCACAGTGGAAACCCCAGAACTGAGACGCAGTTAATGAGTCATAAATATCTGAAGGATTAAAACGTACAAAGCTGAAAGAAGATAGAGAGAGAGACGGACAAAGAGAGAGAGAGAGAGAGGGACAGAGAGATAAAGACAGGGAGACAAAGAGAGAGAGAGAGAGACAGACAGAGAGACAGAGAGAGAGAGAGAGACAGAGAGAGAGACAGAGAGAGAGAGACAGAGAGAGAGACAGAGAGAGAGAGAGACAGAAAGACAGAGAGAGAGAGACTCTTGTTGCCTGGAGACATAAAAACAGCTGCTGCAGACAGAAAAGTCACTAAAAACACTGTTTCTCAGTTTTGTCCCAGTTTCACAGCTGCTGATGACAAAGTGAGACAAAGAAAGACACACACACACACACACACACACACACACACTCGTTGTTTGCTCTCATTATCATTTCTTCAGTCTGTTCTATATTATCGACCACTGGTGGAAAAAGTATTCTCACTTTAAATAAAGTAAAATCACTAAAGTATTATCATGAAGACACTCTTAAAATACGCAATGTTTTTTTATAATACAGTATATATAAATGAGCTTCAACCATGTAAAATAATTGACGTACCATCAGAGCAGAAAATGATTAATGTTCAAAACTCTAACAGCAGTTATGTAAATGAGTATAGATTTGTTTGTAATTTTTACTGCAACATAGATATTGATCTGACTCTGAACTTGAATATAAAGGACAAGTTGTGCATCACTGCGAGTAAAACTTTCAAACTCGCACGACTTAACTTGTTTAGACGTAATTCATCATATTGTGAGTGTCGGGCTGCTCACACTGTTCACCTGATCCATCATCCAGCCAGCAGCTGTCAGAGCGACATCGGAGTCCACTTGAGTAGTTTATAGAAGCAGATCGTATGTCGGAGATAACGTGTCCTCTGGAGCAACGAGCAACCAAACAACCTGAACACGCGTTCTTTAAAACGTCTCTAAAGAAACCTGCATTCTCTCTAGTGTCCACCAGGGGGCGACTCCTCTGGTTGTATAGAAGTCTATGAGAAAATGACTCTACTTCTCTCTTGATTTATTACCTCAGTAAACATTGTAAACATGAGTTTATGGTCTCAATCTCTAGTTTCAAGTCTTTGGTTGAAGCTCATATAAAGAGTCTGTGTGTTGTTGGCTGGATGATCTCAGCCAGAGGGAGGCGGGACAGACCGAGCATGACGGACAGCTCATATAACACATCATGAAATATAGAAGTTACCGTGAAAACAGAATTCTGAAGCTGCAACACGCTTCATCCACAGCCAGCATCCAATCACGTGCCAGCCCTCTGCTCCCCCCCCCCCCCCACGCTAGGTTGTGATTGGCTGACAGCTTATTATCCACATGACTGAGGCTCAGACAGCAGAACTGATTGGCTGGCTGGAGGAGATTTGATTGGTTTAACTTAAGGGGAAAAATGCAAATCAGGATGTTGGGTTTATGGTGGAATATGCAAACGAGACGTTAGACTCAACGGGACGTTTAAATTAAAATGAAATTAATCGTTTCACTTTACTGCAGAATGAACCTTCAGGAGGTTTCTGTGACACTAAACACACACCTGAATTATTAGATTCTGTCTGTCGTCACTCACTCATGTGATTACTTTCTTTTTTCTTTTTGTCAGAGTTGAGGAATAACCACGTACATCAGCTGATACGAGTCCAGCTGTAGAACACACCACAGGGGCCGCCGGGAAATCTAAATGTTCAGCGGGATCTTATTTTATATATATATATATATATATATATATATATATGTACATGTATATATGTAGGTGAGTTAACTAAAACAGTTATGAAATGTATGTACGTCACTCCTGCTCAGTCCAGATATGATCACTTCCTGTTATCGGTTGCATAAAACAACATGGTGACGTCCGTAATCCAAGATGGCGAGATAGCGTCTGTGCGAGGTTCTTCTGGAGGGTTTAGAAACGAGGACTGTGATTCCAAAATGGCAGCGTCCTCTGCAGAGACACACCCAAACAACTATCTCTGCACTAAAGGGGGAGATTAGACAATATTTCACCTCAATGTTATGGCTTCAGGGTGCGATGGAGGCCTTTAAGTGTGTGTGTGTGTGTGTGTGTGTGTGTGTGTGTGTGTGTGTGTGTGTGTGTGTGTGTGTGTGTGTTCTGCTGCTGATTTGATGAATCACAGCAGCATCATGATCAACATGATGCTGTCACTGTGGCTGGATGGTGGCTGTAATTGCTTCAGTTTCAGAAGAACAGACACACATAAGCTGTTGTGCTGCCTGCCCTGATGTGTGTGTGTGTGTGTGTGTGTGTGTGTGTGTGTGTGTAGATTGTCAGCCGTTAGCAGGCTGAGTAATTAAGTTGATAATGAATCTGCGCGGACAGGTTTTAGATTGGATCTCTCTCATCTACATTGTGAGTTTGCTCTACATTATTTTTCCAGAGATTATTTTAAAAACAACAAACTAAATGTCCTGTTTTTACACTTTACACGGCGGCTGCAGAGACACCATGTCTCCTAAAAATCACTAAATGCTTCATCAAATTGCTGTTTGGGGTTCGGACATATTTGGCAACTCATGACTCTCTGCCCTTAACAGCCAATGGGAGACCTCCTCCTGGGGAGGCCGAGGGGCTTACCTGCAGAGATACCACGTAACATTAGCAGCGTTTATTTCAGCGTTTAAATGCCGGGAACTCCATTGTGTCTGGGTTCGTCACCATGTCGTCTCCTCTCTTGGAGGAGCACTGACGATGATGTCGTAGAGCTCCAGCAACAAGCTCGTCCTCCATTTATAATTCTCTGTAACTTTCCTCGCTCTAGTTGAAACACTTTGAGTCGTCCTCGACTTAAAAACGTTGGCTCGAGACAAGAAAGAAATGCCGGGAAACATTTTGCAGGAATAAAAACCAACAGAACGACTAACTTCTTGTTTGCTGGTGAAGGTAAAATAACAGTTTTCTTCAAAAACTGAAAAAGTCAAAACTTTACGACTCAAGTCAGAGTTTCCTTTTTTCCGAATCCACAATCTTTCCCTGAACCTCAGGAGCTTTGACTCGTCTGCACAGAACCATGAAAACATAAAGTGCAACACGCTGACCACGGTCAGCGGAAACACACCGCGCAGACAGAAGAACTCGTCAGCGGGACGGACGTGTTGATCGCTACCTGCTGAAGATATGACAGCTGTGTATCCTGACAAGTTGGGTCAACTCGGGACGTCAAGTCCAAGGTTGTGGAGGTAAAAAGAAAAAGTTTGGCTGAACTCTACTTCACCTCAGCTACTCTGCTCTCTACTCCAGAGCCGGAAGGAACAGACTTGAATCAATGGAAGGAATAACAACAACAACACGTCATTAACCAGCGAGATGATCTGGAGGGTTAACACGACACTTTGTACCAGTAAAGTCTATTAAAGGAAAATAAATAACATATGTTGCAGTAACTTTCAGTTTCACTGTTTCCTTATTATGGTATTATAAATGTTATCCAGGTGACATTATGTTTCCTACAAACGTTATTTGTTGAAGCTATTTTAAGCAGACTTTTAGAAGAGGGTTCGCTCGTCCACCGGATGCAAACTGGTGTTTCCTCGCTGTGGAGGGAACGCCCTTCTCAAAGCTTAATGAAGAATTCTCGCCCTTAAAGTGGCAACAAAATAACTGAGAAACAGCAAGAAATATATTCAAATATTGTGATTCATTCCCAATGCTGCTGAGAGTAATCTCAGCCAACAGCACGGCGTCTCTCTCTCTCCTCTTGGCAGTCTATCTGTTGCTGCAACCGACTACATTTATGCAAATCAATGCACAAGGACGTCATCAATATGCAAATGAGTGTCATCTGTTTTCGGTTTGTTCCAACTTCCACCATTTCCTCTCCTGAGGATAGTAACTGATGAGAACTTCTGTGGATACCATGTACCATTCATACCATTCATGTGTTAAAGCTGCATTCTCTCTAGTGTCCACCAGGGGGCGACTCCTCTGGTTGTATAGAAGTCTATGAGAAAATGACTCTACTTCTCTCTTGATTTATTACCTCAGTAAACATTGTAAACATGAGTTTATGGTCTCAATCTCTAGTATCAAGTCTTCTTCAATACAGCATGATGTTCATTTAGTAAATGATGGTCCATTTAGAGTCAAACAGACCATAAAGCAGGGGATGCTTTAGGGGCGGGGCTACACAGTGATTGACAGGTCTCTACCAGAGACGTGTACGGCGTCTCTACGTCACTCCTCCTCAGTCCAGATGTGGTCACTTCCTGTTATCGGTTGAGAAAAAACAAGATGGAGACGGCCAAACTTGAAGTTTCAAAACCTGCAGTCCACAAACCAATGTGTGGCCTCACAACGACAACATCCACTTCTTCTGTGCAGTCTGTGATTGATACTCAGACATCAACTATTTTTAGTATCATCCACACTCTGACTGTCGTCTCCGTTTCCTCGTCTCCTCCTCTCTTCCTCTCTGCGGTCGAGATCCACTTGTCCACCAATTATCTTGAGCTGGTTCAGATAAGAGCTGCTCCATATTCAACAGACACATGAAGAGAGAACAGAGGAGCGTCTTTGAATGTTAAAACACCTTCACATCTAGCAGACAACCTGCTGCCACACACACACACACACACACACACACACACACACACACAGACACCAACCTACAGCACACAAATAACAAACGGAAAGTGCTACTGGAGGCTGAAATGTTCATTACGCCCCATAATGTGAAAGTGCTGTACAGAATAAATTACATCGTATGGTTCAGCTCTTCTTACTGGAGCTTAAACGGAGAAGTCTGTCCTGAGGGGGCGTTAGACGAGATATCCTGAGGATGTTTAAACCAAAAGGGTTTAACTTCAGGGAGGGAGGAATGTGCTCACGGACAATATTCCAGTTAGATTTTGATACGTAACTGGTGAAACGTATTAGGACACAATAACACAGGGCTGAAAGCAGCTGAAGACCTCGACGAGGCTGAAAGCAGCTTTGTCTTTGGGTGAAATGTTTGAGTCCCTGACAACTTGAAACCTTTTAGAAAGTTTACTGAATGTAGACTTGAATTCGATGCTTGATTCCCAAGGTTTATTATTTCACCATTGTTGTTGAGCAGATTACAAGATTACAAGGTCTAAATGACTGAACAGTTTCAGCAGCAAGCAGCTGCAGCCAAGTGGTTCATTTCAGAACAAAAGGAAGAAAGTTTGAATAAGGCGTGGGCAGAGCCGTCACGAGGCTACAGTCCACAGCTTGAAGGTCTCTCTCTGCTTCTCACAAAGGTAGAAGTACACACACACGCACACACACACACACACACACACACACACACACACACACACACACACACGGTGTTGAGCTGTCAGTCCTGATACAAACTCAGCATCTCTCTCCGTCTCGCTGCACAAGTTGAAGATCAATAAGAGAGCAGAGGAGACTCAGAGGACGCTAACCACCAGGTCGCCCCGAGGCCGTCTGATTGGCTTGGCTCGCTGCCAGCCCGGCCAATCAGAGCTCTTGATTTTTTTCCGCAGCGATAAAAAGCATTTTTTTTACAGCCGAGCGGGGGACGACCTTTCAGCTAAAGTATCATAACACACCTGGAAATGTTTGATTGGATGTCATAAATGAGCTGATTAGTCTCATTAGCTGCCCGCTCCGTTGGGTTTAGAAGTTCTGTTCTAGGACGCGACTTCCTGTTTACGCCGCAGATTGGTTTCTGATTGGATGTAACTGCTTCTTATTAATTTGATTTTGCTGCCGGTTCTCTTCGTTCCTGCAGGATTAGGGTGCACACCATTTCACATTTCAAGAATTCGACCTTCTGGAAGCCTAACCGAGCGATGAGGTAATAACTTCAGAACTTATCGGTAGACGGTTTCACGTTTACAGGAAACAACAACTTCATAAGTGGTTCAAGCTTTTAAAAAATAACGGGAGATCTTTGCCAAGGCCAGAAAAATGTCCACACAGCAGTGCAGACGTCCCGTCTGAACACATGTGGACAGAAACACACTGTTCTACCTTTGGCGTGCGGTTTCTCTCGTCCTCGTCTCGTCTTTCACTCTTTAAGTAATGAAACGTAAACGAGGACCGAGACAGGAAGTGAAGTCAAGGACACCCGAGACGCCTCTTCTGAGACACTATTATCTTTACCTGTCGCTCGCAGCAGACGACTCTATACGGGAGTTGATGTTGCTTGACGCCCATTATCACCGGTGGACAGCTGTCAAACAATTCACGGCTCCCACGTAACGGTGAACCGGCTATCATCCCCCCGGTGTGGTTTCCATGGTCCCGCTGAGCGGAGGAGTCGTGGGTATTGTTGAGACACCGCGATGGAGCGCTGCCTCGCTCTCACGTGATCTCCAGGATGAAAACATCTCCGTCTCTCTCAGCAGAGCGGAGGTCATCAACCAGCAGATGGGTTGTTTGTGTAACGTCTCCATTCTCACTCATTTCTCCATCTGCTTTTATTCTTCATCGGCTCGTTTTCCTTCTTCGCTCTTTCTTTGCCTCCGTCTGTTCATTTCTCTTTACATTTTGTCACATGAATCACTCTTTCTCGCCGCCATCTGTTTCCTCCGTCACGCTCGTCCGTCCGCGTTCTTCGTCCGACCCGGCATCGGTCTCCTCGTCATCGTGTGAACTCTGAGCGCTGGAGGTCCAGATCCCACAGTTCACCGGCTACACATCTGGCTCAGAGTTGTGGAAATTACAATGACTGACTTTTGCTACTTAACAGGTTCTAATAAGCTCTGAATAATTCACATTATCTCAACAACGTGAGGAGAGACGACCCGTTACAGACGCCGGTGCTTCAGAGAACGGCTGACGGGTTCACACTGGGAGGGAGCTGCTGGTTCAGAGCGTGAGATGAGAAACAGGAAGAACAAAAGGAACGCCGCAGCTGAAATGTTGGCGTTTAAACAACAGAAGATATGAGATAAGATTTAGTTTGTGCTGTCCACTCATGATCTGATCACAAGACAAAACGGGTCAATGAGAAACAACACAAGACGTCAGAGAACTAAACTCTTCAGGTTTCAGCTTTATAACCTTTATTAATATTAATAAAGCTATTATTATGGATGCGTGTTAACACATCAGCTGTGATTTGATTCACTGGTTCAATATATTTCTAAACATGATCCTGTTGGTGAGAGCAGCCGAGCTGGAGGGTTTTTAATATTGTAGGTTATTATGGTTCCACACATAAAGAGGTTAACACGTGAAAATAAGCTGTTAGAAATGATTACTACTGATTAGACAGACAGACAGACAGACAGACAGACAGACAGACAGACAGACAGACAGACAGACAGACAGACTTCTCAGTTGATTCCTTATATTCTAATGAAGTCTATGCAAACAGCTTCTGTAGTAATAAATGATCCACTTCAAACAAAAACACTGCAGGGAGACAGAAAGAGCTAATACAGAAGATTAATTAGCCTGGTTCATAGTAACACACACACACACACACACACACACACACACACACACACACACACACACACACACACACACACACACACACCAGGCAAAGTTAATCTAGTAATTAAACTGAAAACGTAATTTGGCTTCCTTGTGTTTTTTGTTTAACCCCTTCAGATTCATATTTCCTCTAAATACAAAGTAAAAAGCCAAAACAACACGATGTTGTTCACGCGTTTTAAAGTTCTGTGTGTCGACTAAAAACATCTTCTGTCTCTAAAACACGGAGATCTTTGGTGTTTTTGTAGAACTTCTATTAAACACTGGAGATGAGTGAAGCCGACGTCCAGGTTGGACCAGGATTACATCACCGCTGTGTAATTACACCATGAACTGTGATTTACTACACTTGTACAATGAAGTAGAACTTCATCTTGTTAAATTAAAGGCATCTTACTCTCTAATCAGAAACCTGAAGCAGAACCCTCCGCTGGAAATCTGCCATCTGAACTAAATCCAGGTTAGTCCCCAAAAGATGTCATCACTGCAGCACAATTATAAGATTAACTGAGATCTAATCCACTCAGAACACTAATCCTCCTTTTGTCCGAGCAGCCTTCGGGCTAATTATCGGGCTCATTATGAGGATGTCAGTACTCGGCTGAAGTCCTGTCCACTGGTGTGTCTGTAGCTCTGGGCTGAACCACTTCTGTCTTTAGCAGCGGAAACGTGAACACGTCCACCGAGGTTAACGCCAGAAACGAGCCCGGAGACCACAGACAACACCACCCGCTGCTCCTCATTATCATTATTATCTACAATTATAGAAGAGCCTCAGCACTGCACTGCTCCTCTGAGATATATATAGTAATATCATTGTATTTTATATAATACTATTAATATATTGGGACATGACAGTGAAGAATCCTGCTCTTTTCCAACCAACAAGCTACAAAACAAACCAAATACATATTAAGCTCCTTGGCGGAGTTCAACATTTTGGGACTTTCGCAGTAAAGCTCAACCTTTCTGTGAAGTCAACCTTTTGAGCCGCGCGATGCTGCTTCTGTCCAGTCGTACAACCCGACACACGGAAACACGCTTTAGGTTTTCGTGGCTGTTCCTCTTGGGCTGCATCCCAAAAGGATTCATCTTTTAAAACGTTCACTCCGTCTTTTAGCCCGACGTGTTTCACACATCTTGCGCACACAAACAATCATCTGTGCTACAGACACTTCCTTTATAGAAAGAACAATGAACTCATCCCACGAGGAGAAGTCCACTGAGACCAGATGAACACACACACACACACACACACACACTGGGGAGGGAGAGGACGTGTGGAGAATGAAGGACGGGGAAAGACAGACCAGACGGAGCCACACTGAGCCGGTTCCATCAGTGAAACCTGCTCGAGTCAAAAGGTTAAAGATCCGTTATTGATGAATCTGAACCGACAACTTTCTGATCAAAAATCTCCAGCCTGGAAATTACCATCTCATCTTTGACTCCCTCTCCTCCTGATGTGATGGAGTTTTAATAAATGAATGAATTCCCCGTCTCTCTCTATTCTCTTTGCTGAATCAGAGCGCGTCTGCAGGACACGCTAAGGACACGCCGTCTCTACGGATACCACGGCGGTTCTGACACGCGTCCTAATTTGTCCGTTTAGCCGTTGGAGGAGGAAGCTAATGACCGAGCACACGATGACGAATCACCGACCGGGGAGCGCCAGAGAGCGGTTTTATTAGTCGGCGGTGACATTTGTGTCTCCGGCGTGGAAGGCGCTCGTGAAACTGTCCCGTTAAGCCAACGAGTTCAGAATTAAAAGGCTCTCTCTGCAAACTGAAAGGCTTTATAATATAATACGAGTTGTCACATCCTTGATATTACAACGGCTCAGCCAAAGAGTGACATGGCCTTTGAGCACAGCGTGAGTAGTTAAGAGTCCTGAAGAGACGACAGTCGGCCGTGTTCTACAGGAATAAAAGATCCGTCTGGAGATTGACGGCTTTCACATCGGCACAAACGAACCGCACTGCGAACGGGTTGAAGGGTTTCACATTTAATGAACATTGTGTGTGTGAATGTTTGTCTGCATTGCTCTGTTGCAGCAGGAACGTTTGGACAGAACTCAGACACAAGTTTGAACTTCTGTTCTCAGGAAGTCTGTGCGATACCACTGCTGCAGTGTTAGCTTTTCTTTTTCCTGCAGTGGAGGAGCCTCGGGACCAATCTGCAGATCAGCTGGGAGGAAAGGTGCACTAACTCCCAGCTTCAGGCAGGTCGTGGTCAGAAGAAACAGATGTAAAGACAACATCTGCCACACCGAGGCGAACACCTGGCCTCCAGAGAGGTGACTCGGGAGAAAGTGAGTCCGTGAGCGAGCTGCAATCTGTAGCCGTAACCTCCAACAACCGAACCAACAACCTCTACGTCACACTGCCCCCAAGATATGTGGCCTCTTACCCAACACCAAGACCCACAAGGATCCAGCAGGAGGATCGTCTCACCCGCACACGAGCAACTAGGACTTCTACATTTCTACATCGCTGCAGTATATTTAACTATAAAGCAAGGTCTGCGTGTCCTTCTCATAGCTTGAGATCTGTTCATCTGATCGACTTCATACTTGGTGGGTATATTGCTTTGGACTTAAGGGAGCGCATTGTGAACGTTGGTACATTTCGGTTCAATACTAATGAACAAACAAGTGAATAATGCTAAGGGCAACAGAGGGGGCGGGGCTTCAGAGCTCTGCAGAGTACAGAATTACTGAGGTAATAAATCAAGAGAGAAGTAGAGTCATTTTCTCATAGACTTCTATACAACCAGAGGAGTCGCCCCCTGGTGGTCACTAGAGAGAATGCAGCTTTAACACACTTGGCTTCACTCGGCGAGCAGTTTCTCAAATAAGCCGTTTTCATGTTGTCGTTTTGTTTGGCTGACATAACGTCATATGGTGCAGTCAAGATATGTTGTGCAGACCGTTACTTATGATGATATATTCAACAATTATGTTAATTCTTCTTACTGACTGAAAGTGGTAAAGGAATTATGGAAACATGTTCACACTTTATGTCAAATGATTCATTATTAAAACAGGAACCTGAGACAGCACTTCATCATTTCATCCGTTCAGACGT
>NC_136549.1:16904260-16941760 GCF_910591455.1 Pholis gunnellus | reverse complement strand
TACCTTGAGCTCTTCATTCAAACTTAGTTTTTCTCTCTTTTATTAAACCTAACTAAGCATTTTAATTGTGAAGACATTTATTTTGAAAGGAATGTATGCATGTAACGAAGATTAACACATATTGCTGGACTTTTGTAGGAAAAATGCAAAAGAAAAAGAACAAGATTTTCGAAAGTGCAAATCATGAAAACCATCTTCACTGCAGGTCATTTCCTGTGCGGGCTGATATGGTTTAAACACTGCCATTCTCCAACATTGACTAATATATTGAGAGTAACAGCGACAGCTTCCATGCGGTTCCGTGTGGCTTTGAACCAACAAACCTCATCCCGAGGCCCCACAGGGAGTCTGCAGAAAGCAATTGAAGCACATCCACCAACACCACAATGCAGTCCCTTGTTCTAGTTGAACAGCAGCGATATCAGCTCGTTAACCCTGAACCTGATGTCGTCTCCCCAGCTGAAGAGGCTCTCTTGCTCTCCTCCGTGAAATCAATTCACCTCGATATCTCCCCAGGATCTGAGACACTCGGAGTCTCGTCTGTGACCGTCGTCCTCCAGCTCTGTTTTTTGGAGATAATCCCTTTAAACTCCTCTCAGCTCTCAGCGGCGCTGGTTGGTTTTGGCTTCTGCTTTGCTCACTGCTGGATATAAATTCCTCACCTCTGGCTGGTTTCCTAAAACCGCTTTGAAACATAGAACCGTGTCCTAAAGAGACCCGGCGTTCATCCGTCCTGTCCTCTGAAACCGCGGAGCAACCTCCAAATTACCTCTCGGTGCCGAGGTCATCGAGGTCATCGAGGTCATCGAGAGAAACTGTTGCTCAAAGACTTTGGATGAAGATAACGGCGATAAACATCTTCATTCAGTCTCAGTCTGCTTTGTGCCGGCAGCAGAGAAACATCCAAAGAGCATCTTTACAGACAGAAAAGCAGCCGGATCAGATCAGAAACTGTATAATTATAAATCAAACTCAAACAAGTCTCCTTAACGAGACATTTCTAGTTTTACGAATTAGAATTTTCTTAAAAGACGACGATTCAGCAAATGGGTCGAGATAATTCCACGAGTTTCCAGTGCAGAAGATCGTAAAATATGAAAATATAAAAGGATTTGGCCGCCTAGTTGTACTTATATTCCCTGAAGATATCGTTGTCTCTGAAGTCCATCGTCAATCAACGAGAAATCAAAGAGAAAAAAAGACGATTTTGAGAAATCGAGAACATGAAAACGTTTTTACGTTTTCTTCAGTATCAAAGTCATCCAGCGATATCTGATAAACATGAGAACGTTGAAAACAGGATTTTTAAAAAGGGAATATTCTAGATGTTCTGTATCTTAAAATCCATCCTGACCTGCGTTCATCATTTTGGACACTTTCTGTGACTTTGACCGTGGTTCCAGATGCCGTGTCCTCATGTGTGTCTACAGTCGACCTGATCCGACAGCGATGAACACATTTCATGCACTATAAACTATAAATCCAGCCGGGCCTCCTCGTGATCTCACTGAATCTCATGTTCATCGTCAGGGAAAAAGAGCTTCAGTGTTCTCGTGCTCATACTGACTCTTTTGTTCTGTCGGGAAACTTTGTACAAAAACAAAAAGTCTAAAAAAGATCCAGACTTCATTGAATTTTTTGCTAAATTCCTTCAAACAGATCTGGATGAAGCGACTGGATGAGACCGGAGCTCTCCGCTCCACCGAGGCAGCAGCAGGCAGACAGCTGATGGGCCTGCAGCTCCTGAGTGTGTGTGTGTGTGTGCGTGCGTGAGTGTGTGTGTGTTTGAGTTTAGTCCATCTGTTGTTGTGCGTCGGCCCGAGGCGACGGCATGAGAGAAAAAACTAGAGACAAATAGGAATAGAAAAAGGAAAGACGAATGATGAAAAGATACATAAAGTAAAGGAACGCTTGTGTGTTTCTGTGTGTGCGTGTGTGTGTGTGTGTGTGTGTGTGTGTGTGTGTTGGACCTCAGGCGGTGCTGCCTGTGTGTGTGTCTCTGTGGATCCCAGATGGAGCCAGAACTCAACAGAACGCATTAGTCCACTTGGCGTGTTCACACACACGTTCAGACACGCTCAGATATTCGGTGAAATCCTCCCGACAGTCGGGATCACCTGAGCCTCCGAGATTTCTGCTCCGCTGGAACAAGTCACATGACATCTCCTCCTTATCGCTGTATTAGCTAACTCCACTCCGGGATTGAAAAGAAAGAGCAGAAGAAGAAGAAAACAGATCAACTAGTCCCAGGCTGGGACCGGGTTTGTGCAGCAAGGAGCTTCGGTATCTCGGTTTCTGTTTCAAGTTAGAAGAAAGGAGGGAAAGCAGGAAGCCTCAGCTCCACATTTCAGATTTGGATTCATCTGCTCGGAGACTTAAAGCTGAATAGACACCAAAATACATTGTGAAGTATCTTTTATTCATCCGTGGGTCGGGGGGTTAGCGGTTCGATACCCGGCTTCAACTGTTCGCATGTCTAAGTGGCTTCAAATGAGACGCCGAAGCCAAAGTCCATCACATTTTAAATGTGAGTTCTGCTGCTAAACTTCCTGTTTCTCATAACCAAGAGGAGTTTAAAGTGAACTTTCAAACTCGGCTTAGTTTGAGCAAAGAGCAGTGGAGGAATGTAACGAAGTACATTTACAAAAGTACTGAACTGAAGAGTAAATTTGAGGTACTTTGATTGTATATTTCTACTGCTGCATTATTATTTTTTCCTTTTAAAGTACACATGATTCTGATTATAATACTGATATACTTTTACTTAAGTGAGGGTTTGAATGCAATACCTTTACTTGTAGGGGAGTATTGTTAAAGTACTTTTACTGCAGTCGAGGATAACCTTACATTGTATCCAGCAAACAAACCGCAGCATCGAGTTAAAACTTTAAAAACAAATGAAGTCGTTGCTTGTTAACAGTTTAAAAGTATAATTCATCAGGATTTTTGGCTACGACCACATTCAGACAGACTAGAATAGAACTTTATGAACTCTGATGATTGCGTGTGTGACTTCATGACACCAGAACTGCAGGATGCAACAATCAGTAACCTCAAACAGGAACTTTCACTCTTTGTCAGAGACGTTTTGTTGATGTTGTATCAAAGCCGTCATCATTCCGATTAAAAACATTAAAGGTGCAGCAGCAGCAACCGCTCACCTTGTTTCAGTTATCGTTGCATCACTAACGAGGTGAAGTCAGAGCGACAGCTGCTTCACACGCGGTGACACGGATTACTGTCTGTTAAATAGTCCACAGCGTCTTTCTCTCCAAAAACATCATCATCAAAGTGTCTTAGAAATACAAACAACTCATTGAGCTAAACTATTGCTAAACATGCATTTCTGCGGCCTTTATTCTTCCTGGTTTGAGATCTCATGGATGGCGTGTACAGCTACGAATGCTGGATGAGACCACCGTGGGTCAGTTTATATCGTTTGTGGGTGAACTATTCCTTTAACGGTACTCTTGATGGTCGATGTTGAGACATCTGGACCACAGACTCGGACACACTGCTGGACGTCCTCGTCTCTAACGGGACAGAAAACAAAGTGAATCTTTATTGTTACGATCTGGATTCTCACCCGTCTGCTCGGCCTAGTTTTCACTGTCTGTCTCTTTAAATTTGGTTCTCAGCTCATCATTTTTCTCTCGCTCTCTCTCGGGAGCTCGATGCCCTGCATGACAACAGATGGAGCCCTGCAGCTCTGGGACCGACCACACACACACACACACACACACACACACACACGGCTGGCAGCAGTGGGGTGAGAGGAAAGCTGTGGTAAAGACTGATGTCAACATCAGTATGAATGCACACACACACTCACAAAGCCCATGGTTATGTGGATATATGTAGATGAACTCACGCACACGCACACACGCACACACACACACACACACACACACACACACACTAGATCTATTATAGAAGAATGCATTCAGTCACTGCTCACACTCTGAAAAACAGGAAATATCTGACTAAATTTAAAACAGAAAATGAAATCAAAGAGAGATTCTCTCAGAGGGAGTTTGCTCTCTTTGCATTTATGTATTCACACTTTAATTTGGAGCCAATTTGAACTCCAACACACTGAGCTGGGAGGCCATCGGGGGATTTTTGGACTTCTTTTTGGGCAAAATATCAGTGTATTCCTCTGGTGACTCCATCCTTCCATGTGAGAGTCTGACTCCAGCTCAGCAGGACACGCAACACAAACATATTTACTTTTTTTCTATCAACGTGCTTTATCAACTCCTGCTGGATCACAGGCATGCTGGGAGATGTAGTCCCCTATGTGTGTCCTCTAACAATAAGTAACTTGTTGCACCAGAATCACTGAGACTAACTGATATCATCCACTGGTGATGGAGATCACATCACAGCTGTTTCATCCTCCTTACAATACGTTTTATTGTTTTATTTACTACAGTTATGTCTCTTCTTGGCCTTGCACATTGCAATATTTTGGACCTCTTGGTACCACACTCGCTGGAGATCTTCAGGCCGATGTCTCTTTCTGTTCCAGAGTCACGGCCTGAACCAGACTGGACAGAGTCTTCACAGTCCGGGCCCTGAGGCTCTGGAACAACCTGCCCGAGGCAATAAGCCTGGCAAAGTCAGACCGTCTTTGATATCTGCTCTTTTCATCAGAGAGCTTATCCTGAGTTCATTTTACTTTACTGGAATTGATTTTTTTAAATATCGGATATTACTGACATCGTTTGCTTTGCAATAAAATCTAAAGATTTTAGTTTACTAGTTTACTTTGTAACTCGGGTTTCGATTATAACATCACCGGAGCACCAGAGAGACTCTCCAAAGCATTAGTGTCAAGATCTGGTGGGAGCGCAAAGCTTTAGATCCGGAGTTACTGAGGCAGAGAAAGAGTTGAGAACATCTTTACAGGTATTTCTGAAACAAACGCGAACGAGTGTTTGCACACTGGAGGACCAAATGTGAGGCGGCTCTGGCCCGTATATATTTAGAACGTGGGCACGGGTTGACTTGTAGTGAGAATAAACTAGATTTTTACAATCTCAGACAAGATCTCTTTCTAGTCTCCAAACTCTAGTTGTCTTTGGAAAATGTCGAAACTTCACACTTTGTTTCTGATTTTTTACCAAGTTGACATCTTGGAGATACAAGCTTTCCTCCTGGTGTGGACCACAGAATCACCTTCAGCTCAGTGTGGAATGGCCTTTTTAATGCAGTTAATATCAGCGTAAAGGTCAGCGAGGGGAAGTAAATGTCAGACTTAATCCTGAGCGGATGGAAACGAACTTTGACTGAAAGTGAATTTGTAATGTGATGAATGAATGTGGACAGGGAGGAAGTGTCTGACGTACACAATATGGAGCCACAGCGATCACATTAGCTTATTTGAGGGTGGAGAAGGGAAAAAAAAGGGAAATGCACCGCTAATTGATTCTGGCAGGACAGAAGTGTAAAACACAAACAATTATGAAGCCAGGAGACGAAGCAGGATAGGGAGATGAAATCTGACCGCTTCTGACACGATTCATTATCTTGGAGAGGAGAGAGAAGTGTGTATACGACAAACACGGCCACACGGATCAGAACTACCGCTGAGAGGCTGAGAGCTTAACAGCATGAACCAAAACCTGGAGCACAGGAAGAAGAAAGTATCCCGATGTTACACAACATACTTTAAACGCTGATAGAAACCAGGAAAAACAGACAAATTTGCCCGTTTCGATTGGTGAAGGATTGATTATTGCATATCTAACTCAACTCTTGACATTTCGACTCATTTCAGCACCTCCACTTCTGTTAAGTCATTCAACGGTCTGGTCCAACTTCAACTTGAGCTGCTGCTGTCATAAAAAAATAGCACTTCAACTCCTTTCAGTGCTTCCACTTCCACTAAAACTTCTACTCCTTTAATCCCGTCCACCTAAACCGCCACACAAACGTCTCTCCTTGTGTCCGTTTTACAGTCATTTCCACTTCAGTGCCTTAGTTTCAAGTGCCACTTCGACTTCTTTCAGTGCTTCAAAGTCCTGTCTCAGTTCATTTAGGAGCACCGACATCAGCTGTTACCACCACACAAATCCATTTCAAAAGCTTCAAAGTGTAAAATCTTCAGATATTCGATGCGAGTGTTGCAGTGGAAGCGAGTACACTTTATGTCCTTTACTTTGATGCCTTACTTTTCAGAGTATTAGCAAATTTTTGGACATAATTTGTTTTTCTTTATCTAAATAAGCCCAAAATCTCCAGAGCTCCTGTGTTAAATGTCTGAACACAAACTGTCTGAAGTTACAGTCCCAGATCTAATCACACTGTACCTCCCCCTGACACTCGGGGAGAAGAGGACGACAGAGAGGTTTCTTTGCCTCATAAGAGTACAAATTGATGAACCCAACAGCAATTGTATGAAGGACAAAGAGTTGGCTGACTTCTCGCAAAAATGGCAGCCCAGGACGGGGGAAGCGGTTCGCTCTCTATTCATCAGGATCAGCAGGGGGGATAGAAAGCTAACAGTGTGGGCTTTTTTATTCAAAGAGAGCTGACAGGAAGTCAAACATTAAAGGAGAGAAGAAGAAGACGTCAGCAGCCTTACCTAGCTTGGGCAGTGAGTACTGGACTTTGAAGTAGTCCTGGTAAAATCCCAGAAGCCTCTTGGTGATGTGGAGAGCGTAGTCCCCTGCTCCGCTGGCAATGGCATCGGGCCGGGCGTACAAACGGATCTAAAAACAAAAAGACACAAATAGCGATCGAGAATCAGGCGAGTTTAACAGAGATGGATATCGGGAGAGGAAACGGATTTAGAGCCGTCTCAGCTCTGCAGAGAACAAAACGGAATTAAGCCAAGTTTCTTATACGTGGAGGGAAATTAAATTTGGCAGAGTTTACAATCAAATCTACAAGGAGACAAACAGAACAAGGTGTGTTAGACTCCACAGAGGAAATAACACAATCGGGTTGACTTAAGTTCAAATCTGCAGAGACACGGAAATTAAATTTGAGGTTTCTTTTGTCCAAATGTACGCAGAGAAATGGAACCGGGCAGGTCAAGCCTTCAGAGGATAAGTGGATCAGGCCCAGCTCATGTTCAGCTCTCCAGACAGAATAATGGAGTCAGGTCGACAGCAGAACAATAACGACTTCTAGCAACCAAACAAACTGGAAGTCAACATTCTGCTCTACGTGGATCACAATATTTCTATTTTCAGTCCAATAAATGGTAACCCTCCTTCCAAAGCTTCTTCTCATTCTCTATTCCGTCAGTGTGACAAATTAGATCAACAAAAGTGTAACAAATTACAACAAATTATACAAATGAATTAGACATTGACACAAGACGTATGAAACAGACGCTATGAATTGAATTTGGTAAAGATGTTTCAGTTATTTCGATTAGGAGGAGTTTAATTGTTTGTGTGCATGTGTGAAAATGTGTTAGTGTCTCATTTAATGACAAATGAATAATAAGGAGGCTAAAATAAATAGATAAATGTTAATACTAATGTTGATAAGAACGTTCAATAACTGCATAAATAAATATGGAAACAAACAAATATGTAAGATCATAAATAAGTCAGCAAATAAAGAAATGACTACAAGAATAAAGTTATTCAACATTATTAGTATTATCGATATTCATTACTAACAATAACAATGAAGTAAAAAAAAGTAAGTTTAATGAAGTTTGGGAAGGAGTTTCAAAATTACATTTTACGAGCAAATAAAAAATCAGAAATCTGGACTATTTTTGAGGTTTCAAGTTTAGAGAATATTAGTTTGTTGGCGCTTTGCTTTTGCTAAAATATTTAAACAGATTATTTATTTGTTTAGGACTGTTTTATAAGATAATACGCTTTCATGTTTTTTACTTTTTTGTTTATTTGCTATATTGAATTATCACAAGTTGATGACTCTTACGTTGATTTTACAGTTTATAAAATCATGTTTTTGTGATAGAAAATAAACACTAAAATGCTTCATTTCAACAGTGAATTAACCTTAAAAGTATTACACACATCAACACACACACACACACAAGACCTCATCTGCCAAACGCCAATCAATAATCAATACCGCCAGGTCACATGACTGCAGTGACCTCATTGAAAGACCAACATGCTGACAGTGTGTGTGCTTGTGTGTCTGTTGTGGGATGTAAGGAGATTTCTAAACAGTTCTGTGGCTTTCAGGCCATTTCTGTAATTTGGTTCAGGTCATGACGTGTATTTAATAATGTAACACTGGGAACCATCTAAATGTAAAACAGCCACAAAACATGGACACAAAAACTGTTACAGCAGTAAATCACTTTCCTCCATCACTGTGAATCACTCAGCCAAGCTGTGAATGATTGGTTAGGTTTCGTTAGTAAAAATACTTGGTTATGGTTTTAAAAAAAGATCATGTATGTGCTAAAACAATAACATAAAAATGTAGCGATACGACTGGCGATACAACTGGCGATACGACGTAGCGGTACGACGTAGCGATACGACGTAGCGGTACGACGTAGCGATACGACTGCCGATACGACTGCCGATACGATGTAGCGATACGACGCGATACGACGTAGCGATACGACTGCCGATACGATGTAGCGATACGACGCGATACGACGTAGCGATACGACGTAGCGATACGACTGCCGATACGATGTAGCGATACAATGTAGCGATACGACGCGATACGACGCGATACGACGTAGCGATACGACGCGATACGACGTAGCGATACGACTGCTGATACGATGTAGCGATACGACGTAGCGATACGACGTAGCGATACAACAAGTAACAGTTGGTTGAGAACATTTTGTAGAAGCGTGTTCGTGGAGAACAGACTGAGGCGTGAAACCTGCTGCAGTGAGATTCTCAACGTTAACCAGCGTTTTAACGTCTGTCAGTGAAACCTTTGCAATGAAATAAATGAAAATAAAAGTGAAAACAAAAACTTTGAGATCGATATTCTTTAAATGGCTTTGGTACCAGCTTGGTATTTGTTGCTGTGGTATCAATCTGCCCGTCTCTCTCTCTCTCTCTCTGTCAGAAACGTTTCACTTCAGCGACTCCCAACTGATTCTCTAAACTGAAGTGATTCTCTCAGTCTGACGGACAGACAGACATCTGCTCCATCTCAGTCAATTTTCTTTATAGAAAAAGAAAACGTTTCTGGGCTAAAAGCAATTTGCCAAGAGAAAATGAGCTGCTGCTGCTGCTAGAACCCCTGAGATCATTTAGACCCTCAGGTTGGGAACCAAAGGGTCACGAGATGATTAATGGGAGAAGAAGAAGAAAGCAAGTTCTGATAAATGAGTTTGTATCCATTCATCACGCGTTTCTCTAATTACTTGTACAATTATGAAGTATAAGATACTTTCTATTGTACAAGTATATCATATGTGTTTCATATTATATGTTTTTTCATCTAAAACCCTCAAAACATCTCAAAACTACAGCTGTCAAATTAATGTAGTGGACTAAACTGTATATTTTCCTAAAAACAAAAAGGAATGTGTGACCAGACTGCTAAAGGTGAGTGTGTGTGTGTGTGTGTGTTTGAGTGTTGGATGGTTTTACCGTCAGCGACAAACCACCTCAGCTGAAGGACGACAGAGACGAGCTATCAAACACACACACACACTTATATATACACACCATGATGTAATGCTGCTGTATCACTGCTGTCATTTCACACACACACACAGGTAAACATTATTGTCCTAGTAACACCTCTCTCTCTCTCTCTCTCTCTCTCTCTCTCTCTCTCTCTCTCTCTCTCTCTCTCTCTCTCTCTCTCTCTCTCTCTCTCTCTCTCTCTCTCTCTCTCTCTCTCTCTCTCTCTCTCTCTCTCTCTCTCTCTCTCTCTCTCTCTCTCTCTCCCCCCGTTTGTGTCGTATCGAGCTGAATATAAAGCAGAATTCACAGGCGACGTCATTACACGCGAAGCCAACAGGAAGCTATGAAACCTTGCATCTCTCTGATTGTTTATACAAATATAACTAATATGGCTGTGAAATGTCATGCGGGTATTCGTGGTTCCCAGAGGATGACTCCTTCTGACTCGTCCTTTAGCGCCACCGCGAGGTAAAACCTTTGTTTTTTTGGTGTGACAACTGCTAACGTTAGCATTAGCTCAAAGCACCACTTTTCCCTTGCGAGCCAAAAACGCACTACCCTCATGGAAATGAATGATTCAGCGTGAGCGCCGACAGTCACTTTCACCGGTTACATTGACAAACACCACCAGCTGTGGACGATATCAGCTGTAATTAAAGTTAATTCTCTAAAGCTGAAATTAAACTTTTGGCAGATGTCTACTCAACGTGCTCGCTGCACGTCTGAGGGAAACATCACGACCGCCAGTCTATCGTCACGTCACTTCCCTGTTCAACAGTCATACGTATCGATATTAATTCTTATCACTAAATCATTCTGAACTAGGACCTCCAGTGTTTCAGCTTGTGGAATAAAAGGCATACAATAAGAAGACTACACCTGTTATTGCAACATAACTAATACACACACTGATGCTCCTGGTATTGATAAATAAACGTACTTCTACCACCAATGCTAAATCTATGCCAATATTGTGTCACAATCCTGCTCCTCCTCCTCCTCCTCCTCCTCCTCAGGACTGATTTTCAATAAAAATTCAAACTTTTAAAGCTCCTCTCCTCTTCTTCCCCACATTCTCCTCCCTCCACCAGAACTCATCTCAGAGCGCGGCAGCCTGCCGAGTGAATATCGGCTCAGAAAGTGGAGGCTTTATTGAAATCGCGGCTTCTTTCGGCGGACTGGCAGCGAGCTGCTGAATTGAGAATCATCTCCCGAGGATTCCTGAAACGCCTCCGGCCATGTTCTCCCCGGTGAGGAGAAACCGTGGGGGGGGGGGGGGGGGGGGTTGGTGCGACGTCGTCACTTCAAAGTATCATCATGTATACGTTCAATTTGTCCCCGAGGACTGAAATGTGCTGCTTAAACCGAACTAAAAGCACGGCACGGTGGCTCAACGGGTCGGAAAGAGATCCCGGTTTAAACCCGAGCCGCTGAGCGTCCGTGTTCTACGGAACATGTGAGCGAGCTGCAGTGGAAACTTTAAATTGCCCCTCGGTGTGTAAGTGGGCGTGAAAGCTTGTCGGTCATGTTTCTTCGCTCTGTGACAGACCGTGGGTGTACCCTGCCTCTCACCCAATGCATGCTGGGATTCACCCCCCCCCCCCTGTGGCTCTGATAAGCTGTTTAGAAAATATAGATGAATGAAAAATGAGGAATATTTCAGTCCCCTTACAATTCGCCCTCAGGTTGTTGTCTTTAATCCATTCCACAAATCTGAGGAACGATTGTAAATGTGACCGATCGCCGTCCTTATTTTCATGCACCGGTCCAGTTCAGACACAGAACGTATCGAATAAAATGAAACCCGGACAAGAAAGAGTGATTACTAATACAATAGAAGCAGAAACTAATGATCGACAGGTCTCTATTAGAGACGTATACGGCGTCTCTACGTCACTCCTCAGTCCATATATGGTCACTTCCTGTTCACTGGTTGCAAAAAGCTAAGATGGCGGCGGCCAAATCGCCGAACTGTAGGCTTCAAATCAATCACTCAATGAGCGAGCTGACGACATACTTTATCGTAACGATCAGGCAGGAAGTGTGAAGACTCCCCCTACGGTGTACCGCTCAGTAACACTAGCAGACGTGATCCAAAAGTCTCAACACCCTGATCCCTTCAAAATAAAAGTCTGAGCCACGATGCTACACATGCAAATGACGGCGGCAGGGATGAGCTTCCAGATATGACTTTTGGTTTTGTTCTCAGCAGTAATTCACTCGGGAAATCACGAGGCGACAGTTTCTCCTCAGAGCTGCACGTTGTTCAAACTTTTGACAATCACGGCACAAAAGAGATAAATAAAGATAAAGATGAACAAACACAAGATATTACAGGTTGCTGTTCTCTTCTTCCCTTTCTCAATTATTTGAAACATTCTTCTTTCTCATTTCATCTCTATCTCCTTCACCTCTCCTCCCCCCTCCTCTCCTCCCTCCTCTCCCCCCCTCTCCCTTCCTCTCCTCTTCTCCTGTCCTCTCCTCTCGTCTCGTCTCCTCTCCTCCCCCCTCCCCTCTCCTCCCTCCCCTCCTCTCCTCACCTCGCCCATCCTCTCCCCTCCTCCTCTCCTCCTCCCCCCCTCCCCTCCTCTCCTCCTCACCTCTCCTCCTGTCCTCTCCTCTCCTCTCCTCACCTCCCCCTCCCCTCCCTCCTCTCCCCTCCTCACCTCGCCCATCCTCTCCCCTCCTCTCCTCTCCTCTCCCCCCCCTCCTCCCCCCCCCCCCCCCTCCCCCCTCCTCTCCTCTCCTTGTTATCTCTCCACTCGTCCGTGACGTCCCTCGCTGCATTGTGTCGCTCCGTGTGTCGTCCTTGGATGATGGATGGGGTGATGGAAGCTCGGGTTGCCGTGATAATTTGATGGATGGTTTAGCAGCTGATACGAGCGCCGCGAGAGCACCGTCGCCACAGCGACACGCTCTCCACCCGGCGTACGCGAGGCCTTGACTTTGAGATCACCAGACCTTCAGACAGTCGCCGTCGCTCCACAACAAGCGCCGCTGACCCGTGACTGCGGCGCCGCACGTCTGTCCAATCGGATCAAACCCTTCAGCCGACGACGGCGCTCTGATGAAGAGAGACGGGCCGAGGGTAGCGGTCTTCTCCGTCAATGACAACGAGACAAAAAGAGATGATTGTTGACTTCAAGAGGAGCGGAGCGTGAACGGACGACCAGCAGAGAGACGCCTCGTCTCTAAAGAAACAGCGCTGAAGTCTCCTCTCTGCTCCTCACGTTCCTGCTGAGCGATGGATCGTATGAAAGCCGGATGTGAGGAGCGACTGCTGAATGTTTTAAGAGACTTTAAAGGAGTCTGCTGTCGAAGGATCAATTCTGAAAACCGAAACCTGCAACAACGAGACATTTAGCAGTTTTAATTCAACGTTTAAAGTCGGTTAACTCCTCTCAATGAAAGGCCGCTGCTGATGCCAATAAGTGCAGGAATATCTTTGAAGACATCTTCAGTAAAAATGTCTTTTTAACACCAAATCCTCGTGTGAACATCCTGAGAAAGGATCAGTTTCTCAGCATGTTCACGTTCAAAACCAGCAATCAAGAAAACCAGATATCAAAACATCATCGGTGGATATTCAGTGAAAACCTGCGATCGGGACGTCGTTAACGCTCTATTCAGAAACCAGTGTGTCACTGAGGAGCTAAAACCAATATTTGAGGAGAAAGAAAGCCAGAAGGAGGCTGGAGAAGACGTCTGTGTGCAGCAGGAATGAGTTTTTCTTGCATGAGTCCGTTTGCTCCTGAGGTCTGTGCAGCATGGAGGATAAATCACAGGCTGTGTTTAGCTTGAGGAGGTTTTGATTCAGAGGTTAAATGTGTGAAGACCAGAAATGGAATCAGCCTTTATGTCTTAATGTGACTTTCATCTCTGCTAGAAGCTCACCGCTGTCCCAGAGGACATCCAGGAGAGGCTTTGAGTCTCAGCAGGAAGTCTTTGTCCAAATAATTACACAGATCTCTGATGGATAAATATTTGGAAACGGCGTCAAAGTTATCGACCGACAGCAGCTGAACAATAACAACCAAACACACAATAAAGGAATTATGTCTCCTGGTTTTAGTGAAGACGTGTTCGTGAATACGACTAAAATGATCAAACTTGAATCGTTCTGCAGCAGCTGTGAGTCTGTAAACTGATCAACTCGTTTACTGCAGTTCATCGAGACGTTTCTCCGTTTGTTGGTTCATAAAAACAACAGTTTGTTCCTGAAACAAAGGAAACAGCAGCTGAGCCACTTTGCTGTCGCAGGAGAATGTAACGTCAACGTGACCTTCATCATCTAACAGCATCACTACGGGACATTAATGTGACCTTTACTATCATTATAGGATGTTAATGTGACATTTAATATAATTAAAGACAACTTCAATAAAAGAATGTGCAACAATTATCATTAAAGAACTTTGAACAAGAAACTTTTCCTCCACATTTTTCAAACTATAAAGTTAGAATCTTGTTGCAGCCAGAAAGTCCACAGCTTGATTTAAGTCATCTAATCATCTTTCAATCACGGTTTCCTGGCGCCTCCACGAGACGTAACTGGCAAAGAGAAGTCGACAACTAAATCACACTCAGCTGACTCAGCAGTGTGTGTGTGTGTGTGCTGGTAGGTCTGTTAGCTTAAAGGCAGTGTGTGTGTGTGAGGAGTCAGCAGGCGGTCGAAAAAACAGGTAATAAAAGGTGTTTCATTTGAGGAAAAACGTGAGTCACCACGACCACCAGAGGTCCGTGAGCAGGCAGCCGGAACCGTGCACACAAGATGTTCTGTTTGCTGCAGCAGCATGAGAGACGTGCGCACACACACACACACACACACACACACTCACACAGTCACACACACACACACACGTGACGTACATCGTACACATTGCGTAATCCTCAACGTATCCTCATAAAACAGTTTGTATGAACGTTTTGTTTTGTGCGTTTTCCAATGAAAGTCCAGCAACACGCGTCACTTTCTGCTCGTTACAGTTAAAGAAATAAACTTCCGTCTTCAAAGGAACCAACGAGGGTTTAAGCTACAAGACTCCTCACTTAGGTTCAGGAAAAGATTGAAGTTTGTGTTAAAATAACTCCTGAAGTGCAGAAGCTACGTGACAAATAAATCAGCGTTGACGTCTCTTTTCTCCAGTGAAAAGCGTTAAATGACGGCGTATTCGTTTGTATCGTATAGATGAACGTCATGATGAAGCGGTGTTTGCGTGTCTTTGTGTTGCTGCAGAGTTTCTTCTGTCGCGTCTTGTTGAATGCAGAGATGTTAAACCAGCAGACGTTCACGCTCACGGCGCTCGATTAGCCGGCAGGTAAACAACAACAGTCTTCTCTTTATGACGCTGACAGTTGGTGGAATTACACGAGATGAAGGAATAACAAGCTAAATGGCTGCGAGACGGAGGTTTTATAGATCCGGCAGCGTCTCGGTGGGTCAACACACACACAGTTTGTTTGTTTGTAGTCTGTCAGACTTTAATCCTCCCTGAAGGCAGAGCGGCTCATTACAGGAACACAGATCCTCACAGAGACACATTATGCCGACTGAACAGAAAGACAAACGACTGGTTCTGAATGAGGTGAAGAGAAGAGAGACGAGGCTTTGAGAGACGGGACGAGAAGAAGGATTAAAGCTGAGGACGGAGCTCCGGAGGCTTCCCGGACTAACCGGAGATCTAACTGGAGATGAGTCCTACAGAATCTGTTTAAAGTGTGAATACCTTCAGTCCGAGGATGCAAACATCACTCCTGCAGCTCGAGGTGTAAATATGAGAGTGAGCTGATTTCATCGCTGGATATCGGGACACGGTCTGTGTTTACTGTACGTAAACGTCTGTGTGTAAAAAAACACTTTGAGATTCATTTCATGAACTAAAAGTCCACGAAAAGCTGTAAAAAACTGCCCAGAACACCATAAACCAGCTGCTGGCACCAGATCACCCAGATCCTAACATTACAGACTCCAACAACCGTCTTCCAACGCCTTAGAAACAAAGCCTGAAGCCTCTCAGGATACCCGAGCTGGAGGCAGACCAGTCAGGTTATATTTTCACTTTGGGAGAGTAAACGTTGTGAACTCATCTCAGACTTTTTGTTTCAAACCAAGACCGAGATCTTCACCGAGTGCTGCCGGCGCCGAAACACCAGAGAAAAAGCTCAATAACGGTGAAGTCGCTACGCAATGTTTTACGTATCGTTGTCGTCATTCTGTGTCTCTTTGTAGTTGTTTTATATTTAACTCATTTAGAGTCTTTTGGAGTCTCGTCCTGGACCAGGAGGGCCCCCGACTCTGTGGTCCTGTGGCCCCTGAGTGATCCGGCCCTGTTTGCTGATGTGTTTCAGTTCAAACATTTTGAGTGAATTAATGCAGATGCAGACGGTGGGCGTGATGTTGACTATAAAGCGCGTAGATGTACATAAATGTAATATCTAACATGCATCAAAACATTTGAAGATGTAATATAAAGTTGTGGCAAATGAAGGTAAAATGTCCCGACATTATGAGGTGAAATGTTTAAAATGGAAACGAACAAATGTTTTGTCTCAGAGCCCGAGGACACGCTTTGAGATCACTCAGTTCTATATTACAGGATCTACATGTGGAGGTTATATATCCGACCGTACAGGCCGCTGCGCTCACAAGCTGCATCATTCATGCAGAGACTACGTCCCTTCATGCCGACTGACGCTCTGATTTTCTTTTCCCGCTGTTGTGAGGAGGCAGGAAGGATGAACGCGTCTGTCAGATGAAGATGTTGGAGCGCTTTAGAAGAATACGGAGGCTTTTTTCTCGGCCGTATAAAGCGCTTTCTTTCAGAGGTTTTGGTTGGAGGAGGAGGAGGAGGAGGAGGAGGAGGATGGAGGGACGGGAGGATTAATGTTTCTGTCACAGGAAGCTGCTCTGCAAACAGACAGCAGCGTCTCCTCTGCCTTCAGGCTCATACAAGGGTTTTAATATGGAACAGAGAGGATCTGCTACTGTTTGTTGAGAACATGTGCTGCTTCTCGGCACACTTCCCTCCCGTCTGCATGAAGAGTCGGGTACTGATTTTAAAAACAGCTGATCTCTAATCTGTGCCTTCACAGGGTCGTGGCCGATGAGTGAACAGCTGTCCAGCAGCAGCGCACGCATCTGTGGATTAATGGAAGTCCGCTCGCTTAACATTCACGAGTGGAAGATCTGGAGTATTTCATCTTCAGATCTTCTGATTTATTCGTACGCTCGTGTCGACGCAGCTGCAGAATCCAATCCTTTCATCTTCTTCTGTTAAACGTTGGCTCTTCAATCTTAGATGTTCATCAAGCAGACAAACCTCTCACACCACCAAATCACGGCTTTCATGGTTCGGTCACGTTTTCTTGCTGTTTGATTTATTTGAATTCATTCGTTTGCAGATTTGATTTGGAAGTTTGAGCAACTTATCGAATCCTTCAGTGCTCAGAAACATCACAATAAACACATAAATATACTTTAGTTATTAACAATAACCAACAATCAGATGATTCATAGTGTTTAGTAATGATCTGTTATAATTCATACTATCTTAACATCAGGTTTGTGTAATATGGAATATGGAATGCAGAGAGAATGAACTTCAGCCGTTCATTGAATTAGTCTGCAGTAATGTGACGCTGCTGCAGGAAGCTCCTCCAGACTCGTGTGGAATAAAGGAGTGTTTGGAGGCTTAATGTCTCTAAGTAATATCGTTCAGAGCTGGAAGTGTGTGAATTACCAAGTAATTCACTAATCTCTCATATCTTGGAAACATCAGCTTTAAGTAGTTTCTGGTGGGAAATGGAAGCTCCGCCCACCGTCCTGGAAAACCCACGAATCCATCATCAGTGCAGGCTTATCGTGGGCTGGATCGCAGGCTGGAGGCCCGAACGCAGAGGACATCCCGTTATTCATACGATATAATAGATATATATATATATATATATATATATATATTATATATATATTATATATGCGTGTGAGGAACCTGCGACCGGGACGAGATGATCTGACAAAAACCATCTTCTCTGCATCACAGTGAAGGAAAGTCACACCGTGTTCTACCGCTGTGCAGCGGGACAACAGGGTCCCAAATGTTAATATTACCATTAATCCATCAGGTTATTTAAAGGTCAGGCTGACCTGTTGTTACCCCGGTGACAGCAAAGCATGCCGACGGTTCAGACCTCAGAAACACTTTAAACTTCACCAGATTTAGTTATTTGACACAAAAGGTCTTAAAGTAGCAAACAGTTTATACAAACACAGCTGAGACGATTATTCTACCGTCTGATGAATCAATGAGTTGATTAACTCAACATGAATTCTACTGTTGTACTTCAAGTACATTTTCCTGATAATACTCACACAGTTGTACTTGAAAAAGACTTTCTCGACTCCTCTGGTTGTATAGAAGTCTATGAGAAAATGACTCTACTTCTCTCTTGATTTATTACCTCAGTAAACATTGTAAACATGAGTTTATGGTCTCAATCTCTAGTTTCAAGTCTTCTTCAATACAGCATGATGTTCATTTAGTAAATGATGGTCCATTTAGAGTCACACAGACCATAAAGCAGGGGATGCTTTAGGGGCGGGGCTACACAGTGATTGACAGGTCTCTACGTCACTCCTCCTCAGTCCATATACGGTCACTTCCTGTTCACTGGTTGCTAAAAAAACAACATGGCGACGGCCGTTATCCAAGATGGCGGCGCCGAAAAAGCCTAATTCCAGGTTTCAAAACATCATTCTACAAACCGAGGAGAGACGTCAACACGACTACGTCCTCACACAACAAGAAACCATGTTCCTAAAGGTCCTCGTGCTCTTTAGAGGGAGTCTAACACCTGAAGAAGAACCACAATCAGAGACTTCTCTCTCTCCTCAGACTGTTTGTTGTACGGAGATCGTTCTAACTCTCTCATGAGGCACGCGCTCATTGTTAACGTGCTGCAGAGCCGATAAAGCCCCGTCGAACTGAATCGACGCGGCATCGTGGAAGAGCGACGCCCCGAAAGCAGCGATGAAAAGGGAAAGAGAGACGATCCGTCTGTGAGATCGCTGCTGTCAGTCACTCAGACCGGATCCTGAAGGAGCCGTCACACATTCTGCCCTCTGAAAGAGAACCGGAGCCTTCAGAGAGACGAGCGGAGAACGTTCCTCTGCTTCCAACGTCTACATCAGATCCTCCATGAAGAAGAAGAAGAAACGCGCTCGTGCTGCTTCCTGGTTCCTTTCTTTACTTGTGTTTACCTCTGACCAATGAGAGACAACGCAGCGCTGCTTCTTTTAAACACGTTCACTGATTGAAAATGGAAAGATTAATGTATTCATTATAAGGACTAAAACTCATATGCATGACTGATCCACACACACACACACACACACACACACACACACACACACACACACACACAGCGTTGGTGATGGTTATAAATGACCCAGATATGATTCGCCATTAAAACAGCATTTCACTAAAATTATGTTTCAGTAACAAGGAGGCACACGCCTGTGTGTGTGTGTGTGTGTGTGTGTGTGTGTGTGTGTGTGTGTGTGTGTGTGTGTGTGTGTGTGTGTGTGTGTGTGTGTGTGTGTGTGTTGGAGAGCTGTCCTTGACTTTCTGGCAGACGAGATGGATGAGTTGTAATTACACTGATAGAGAGATGATCGGAGGGGAAGAGGAGGAAGACGAGGAGGAGGAGGAGGAAGGCCGTGCATGTGTTTGTCCTTGTTCAGGACCGCTGGACGCGTGTTTGTGCATATTCCTGTTTCTTAAACGTTACGGTTGTTAAAGCGATGATGGGATATCAGCTGAACGCAGCAGCGGAAGGTTTTTAAAATCTGAATCGTAACCGAGGAGACGATAAACAGCGTGAGGCGTAGAAATAAAACGCATAGAGCAGCCTCACACCCAGACCTCAGGACGAGCCGATTATTAGCTTCATGCATTAATAATTAATCTGCTTTCAAACCGGGAAGCAGAGACACCTCACGAGGTGAAGGGATGCATCATGTGGGTGTAATAAAAACAACGGAGTAATTTATGGTGGCTCGGTCTGCAGCAGCATCACTACTAAAGTACTTTAGAACTCTAAGTGCCCGGCCGTCACATTCTAGTCATAATTCACTCTGTTTGAGTCATAACTCAGCTGCACCTGAACACACAGACCGGCTACACGTCGCTGTAGATTCAGTGAGACTCTCTCTTTCATAGGATATCATTACCGCTCATGTCTGAAGCTAATTAACGTCCCTAAACCTACAAACCACGGAACACGATGCTCCTCAGGACCGCACGGTCACTAGTTCTCTGTACTGACATGAGCGCACTGCATACAGGAGCTGTAAACACAGAACCTGATCCAAAGCACCAGAGCGTCCCCGTACGATCCACATCTGGGAGGAAGTAATGAAACCACGTCGACCTCCGTACGGACGCAGAAGTTAATTATCTCTGTTCTCAGGACACCAACCTGATATCTTGAGCTCACATCTTAATGACGGTGTTATCCTGAGGAAACACACACACACACACACACACACACACACCGCTATCTGACTTCATTACATCATCCGGAGACATTAAAACTCTTAATGAGATTCAACGTGAGACGTTTTGAGTCATTATCTAGAGATGAATGGTGTTCTTTTGTGGTATTTTAATCCAGTTGTCCTGATTATGTAATCATTTCATTAAGATGTCATCTGGAAATAAATCATTGTTTTCATGCGATAACGACTTGAATGTGTCATTTCAGGACTATAAACTTGGAGCTGCCAGATGTATCCGATTATGTTGCATTAATGATAATAATAATAATAATAAAAGAAGAAGAAGAGGGGAATTGTTTTTTTCTGAATCACCACAAGTCAAAAGAGCTTTTTCTCTTTGTATTGAATCAAAGAATAAGATTTAAGAAGGATGAACGCTGCATAGTCGTTGATGTTTTAATCGGGTAAAATGAATTCCAAATCAATAAAATCAAAACCAGAGAAAATATTCAGTCTCAGTTTCCCCAATTAGTGAAGACAAGAAGAGACGTGCAGACCGTTACCGACTGTTAACTCACATGGAAATGATTCATAATCCACTCGTCTCTGCAGGAATCCGTGTTGAGGGACGACTGGAGAAGTTGATGCAGAGCTGGAGGGTATGTTTTCTATCTGCACGAGTAACGTTGGCCAGAACCAGTGAGAACCAGAGGTTCTACAAAACTCTGGTTCTGAGAAGTGAAGCCGAAGCTTCACGTGTTAAAGCTGCATTCTCTCTAATGTCCACCAGGGGGCGACTCCTCTGGTTGTATAGAAGTCTATGAGTAAACATTGTAAACATGAGTTTATGCTCTCAATCTCTAGTTTCAAGTCTTCTTGGGGACCGTCAAAAACCAAGATGGTGACGGACGAAATGTCAACTCAAGGAGTTAAAACTGTTCTCGACCCAGAGGGTGACGTCTCGGTGACGACCTCCAATTCCAATTTCACAGACAGAGGTAGCAACCATCACTTACGTAGACATTTAAAACTTCTCACTTCCTGGTCCTGACCTCTTTCCTCTGATTATCTTTGATATCAAGCGATCACAACTTCGTTATGTCAAATATTAAATGAAGATGTTTGGTAGTTTTTGGATTCAACGACATGAAACACAGCTTAGAGGTGATCGGGGCAGTTAAAGGTGCAAGATCCGGGATTGACAGCATTGCCTCTCGACGGCTCTCAACATGGAGACAGCGGGTCAGCGGCTTGCAGCTAACAGCGCTAACAGTGCTAGCAGCGCAAAACTACAGCTAGCAGAGCTAACAGTGCTAGCCTGAGGGAACATGGAGACAGTGGGTCAGCGGCTTGCAGCTAACAGCGCTAACAGTGCTAGCAGCGCAAAACTACAGCTAACAGAGCTAACAGTGCTAGCCTGAGGGAACATGGAGACAGCGGGTCAGCGGCTTGCAGCTAACGGCGCTAACAGTGCTAGCAGCGCAAAACTACAGCAACAGAGCTAACAGAGCTAACCGTGCTAGCCTGAGGGCCAACCGGAGGGCGGATGCTACGCAACGAGGCAATTGGTCGGGACAACGTTATCAGACGTAACCACCGTATGAGAGCAGAGCTCAACACACACATTCCTCCGCTCTGTCTTCACTCAGACAATAAGCTGTTTGCTGCTTCATTAATGCTCCGAATGTTCAGTACCGCTCTCTCAAACGTGTCATGTCGAGATAACGAGCTTCAGTAATTCATTCTCCGTCCACACAGCCCGAGACAAACAGGAGACCCCAGAAGAAGAAAAGCAGGTCGACAGAATCAACGACATTTGGTTTTGGGAACATACTGAGATCATTAAGTGAAGATCACAGGGTTGTAAAAACACAGAGAGGAGCAAATGTCTTCTGTGAGGAAAAGCCGATAATTAAGTCTGGAGGCTGAGATTAGAGTTAGAAAAACACCTTTATAATGTTTATGCTCGTTTCCTTATCTTTTTCAATATGTTTTAGATGCGTTCATTATATTTTCTTCCCTCTTTCTTGAGCTGTTTTTACCGTTTTCTGCACAAAATGTTCAGAGAGGCTGATACTGTGTGTGTGTGTGTGTGTGTTGAGACTGACCGTCACGCCGTCGTCGGTCTGCGTCTCCCTGTAGGTGAAGTTGCACACGGCCCAGGCCAGGTAGTAGGTGGACATGCGCGGCGTGCGGGCGAAGCGGTTGGTCAGCCAGCCGTCCTCGTCCGACAGCGAGCCGCTCTCCACGGGCATGTTGGAGAGCGAGGTGTACTGCGCGTCGTGGCGGAGCGTCAGGGAGAACGTGGCCTTGTAGACGGGCTCGTCGAAGCACGGGAAGGCCTTCCGGGCGTGGATCGGACTGAACTGGGTCACCGCCAGGTAGCTGTGAGAGAAACAAAGGAACAAATGAGGGAAGAGAAGAGACTCTCAGATGAGCTTCACGTGGTCCAGAGGACGACAACGAACCCCGACGCTGCTGCGTCAAAATGAAACGTCGGATATAACAAAATAATATTGTGAAGCATTTAGAGGAAAATGTGTTCATCACCAAACTTATATAAGCAGCTATTCTTCAATAAAACAAGTCGACTAATACTGCAGGGAGGAACAGTAAGCAGCAGAAATAACAGAGACTTTTATTGTGAACAATTTATAGGAAATTAATTGTGTTTTTCTTCCGATTAGAGGCGCGTTCTTAGTGGATATTCTTCAATAAAACAAGTCGAGCAAAGCTGCAGGAAATGAGAGTAAGCAGCAGAAACAAACCCTCCGCCTGATACAACCTGTTACAGTCTGAGTCTCACGTCATGTCATTATATCGATGAACCACGATGTGCTCCACATTTGGCCCGTGCAGCCAAATGATGTCAATAAAACAGCAGAGTCGCTGCTGCGTTCAATGACCCGCGAGGTGACCCATAATACATCCCATCATATCGTCACGTGTCTTTAAATGGTCTGCTCTCCTCCGGTTGAAGCGTCAACACACAAGCTTCTGGAGTAAATCCACACGGAACACGTGACGCGTTTCAGCCTCTGAACCTTTCAGAGGAATCAAAGGAGAACTGAAGGAGGTGGAACCAGAGTTCGGAGGGTTAAAGGATAATCCTCCGGAGTCGGCTGTCAACACACGTTTTTACATTTTGACTTCCTCAGAGAGAGATAATCCAAAATAAACAGGAGAAGGTTTTCTGTTTCCTCCTGATTTCTTTAAGCCGAGCTGAACGTTTTCATATCGGAGCTTTGTCACGTCCGTCCGTCCGTCACCTGACGGAGACAGGAAGCAAATTAAAACTCCAGGAAATAATCCCTCTGGAAACTTTCCTCCAGGTGTTTGTGGAGGAAGAGATGAGAAGGAGGAAGAGGAGGAGGAGGAGGAGGAGGAGGAGGACAGGAGGGAGTAGAGGTGGAGGAAGAGGAGATGAGGAGGAAAAGGTGAAAATATCAGAAGCCGCCATGAAGGACTAAATATTCAAAACAGAGGAGGTACCGGGGATAAAGAGGAAGAATAGAGGCAGAGGAGAAGAAAGGTGATGATGAAGGGTAAAGAGAAACGGGAGGAAGACGAAGGGGTGGAGGAGGAGGAGGAGGATGAAAAGGAAGAGGAAGATGAGAGAAGATCCGAGGAGAAAAGGAGTCCAAAAGAGGAGAAGAAGGAGATGAAAAAGAGAGGAGGGGGCACTGAGGAAGAGTAGAAGAGAAGATGAGAGTGAGGAAGAAAGACTGGGAGAGAGCTGAAGGGGAAGAGGAGGATGAGAGGAGGAGGAGAGGAGGGGAGGAGGAGGAAAGGTGCACATAAGAGAAAATGAAAGGTGTTGAGAGATGATGAATGAAAAGGAGAGCTGGAGGAGGAGGAGGAGGAGGAGAGGAAGAAGAAAATGACAGAGGACGGGAAGTAAATGAGGAGGAGGAGCAAAGAAGAAGAGGAAAATAAGAGGAGAAAGCGAGTTGGCAAAGAAAAGTAGGGAGAAGAGGAGAAAAGGAGTGAAGGAAGATGAGGAGAAGAAGGAATTAGAGGAGGATTATTAAAAAGTGAAAGGAGGAAAAAGAGAGATAAAATAAGAACAATGTGGAGGAAAGAGGAGAGAAGAGGAGGAGAATCAGGAAAGAAGAAGGGGAGGCAGAAATAAAAAAAGAGGAGAGGAGGAAGAAAAAGAAGATGAGGTGGAAAGAGAGGAGGAGGAAAAAGGAGTTAAGGAGGAGGAACATCATGAGAGGAGAAAAAGGGGAGAAAATAAAGAAAAGACAGGGAGAGAAGAAGGAGACGATGAGAAGAGAGGCGGGAAAGGTGGAGCTGGAAAAGAGGAGGAAGAAGAAGGAGGGGAGAAAGATGAGATGGAGAAGGAGGAGAGGAAGGAAGAGGTGGACAACAGAGGCAGTGAGAATAAAGAAGAAACTGAAACGAGGTGTGGAGGGATGATGATAGAGGGAGAGAGGAGGGAGGAGGGAGGAGAGAGGAGGTGAAAGACGGAGGGAGAAACAGAATAACAAACAGGGCGAGCGAGCTGGACAGAAAGAGAGAGAGAATAATGGAGAAGCCTGAGAGGGACGAGATAAAGAGAGAATCTATTAGACCAGAGTCTGTAACACACACACACACACACACACACACACACACACACACACACCTGAATAAAAGCTCAATAAAACCACAATATTAACAAGCACACGAACACAACGTGACATCAGACAATGCCAACAGCCGCCGGCAAGGTAACGCTTGTTGTCATAGTAATCCTGATTGACAACCAAGCCGACAGTGTTGTCCGGGACAACCGCGACAAGTCAACACACACACACACACACACACACACACACACACAGGCACTCACACACACACGCATGGATTCAATCGGCATCGCCACGCTTCACAAATGGCATCATTTCCTGCTGTGATGTTTGATATCATCTCTGTGTGAAGACACCACAGAAGAAGAGTGCAGGCACGTGAACGACACACACACACACACACACACACACACACACACACACACACACACACACACACACTCTGAAAAGCACCTGACTCGACAGTTTCCACTTCAGTAAAATCTCTGAATCTAAATTAGGTTTTTGTGTGTGTGTATGTGTGTGTGTGTATGTGTGCGTATTCGGTGTGCGTGTGTGTATTAGAAGTGTATTTCTGTTCTCACACACACACGTTGGACACTGATCTCTTTAAGCAACGTCTCAAGTTACAATTCCCCGCTTTCACATTGAAAAGCCTGCAGAGAGTGTGTGTGTGTGTGTGTGTGTGTGTGTGTGTGTGTGTGTGTGTGTGTGTGTGTGTGTGTGTGTGTGTGTGTGTGCGTTGCTGCAGCTATAGTTTTACACAGGAAGCCGGTGAAGAGGCTGATTCATCAAGTTTGGTGTAAAATATAAAATAACATATGCGACTGATGATGGAGGAGGAGGAGGAGGAGGAGGAGGAGGAGGAGGAGGAGGAGAGGGAGGAGGAGGAGGAGGAGGAGGAGGAGGAGGAGGAGGAGGAGGAGGAGGAGGAGGAGGAGAGGGAGCCGCTGAAGATCAATGAGAGTACTGTCCCTTTAAGGGTTTAACAGGAGAAGACAAACCACTCTGTCCAACAGTAATATAAGTCTCTAATGTCCATTCGTGACCGGTAGTGAAGGCGATATGTGACTCGGCTCAAAGTAGATGTTTAGCTGCAGCACAAAATGTTATCAAAACCAGAACCAACAGTGGTGGAATGTTGGTAAAACGAGAGGTTCTCTGACGGGACTCTGGTGCTCAGAAACACGACCACGTTCCTCCACAGGGAGCGCCAGAATCAACACATCGTGAAAGTTCCTCGTAGTAACTTTAGGTAGAAATCAGAGGTACTTGTACTTTACTTCAGTATTTTAATTGTAAGCTATTTAAGGCCTTTACACACTGTGGGAGAGATGAATAAATTACATGAAAATGTGAAAATGACCTGCATGTGTGAGTATGTTAGCATGTCGATGTTAGCACACACAGCCGCTAGCTTGGCTGTAGACTCTTGAAGAACCCGCGTTTAAGATTTAGTGACATCTAGTGGTGAGGTTGCAGATTGCATCCAACTGATTATTCCTCCGCCCGCTCGTCCCTTTCCAAGCTCATCGGAGAACTACGGTGGCCTTCAGGTCAGAACGTCTCTGGAGCCAGTGTTTGGTTTGTCCATTCTGGGCTACTGTAGAAACACGGTGACGCAACATGGCGGACTCCACTAAAGCTCATTCCAAGCTAACGACAACACAACCATTCTTACTTTCAGGTGATTAAACACAAATGAAAACATAGTTATGAATATTATATTCCATTTCTGCTAATAAATCCACCTTACGGCTCGTTTGATATGCTTCTTTTATTCTTATTGAGCATATTAGCATGGTTGCTAGTTATGCTCGCATCTACTACGAGGACTCGTCTTGTGCTGGTTCTGGCGCCCCCTGTGGACTGAAGTGGTAGTGTCTCTGAGCACCAGAGTCCCTTTAGAAAACCTCTCATTGTGCTGCAGCAGGTCTGACAGTCTGAACCCTCTCAGTCCTGGTTCTGGTTCTCCTCCAGCATTTAGAATAACTAGAAATAATCTTCTCTCTCATAGTCTAGTTTGCTGATATAGCTCATGTAGAGGCCTTTAGTATTAAATAAGTTTCATAACCAGTTAAAAACGTGTACGTTTAGTTCTAGAGCTAACTTATAGAGCTCCCCTGTCACAAGAGGAGATGGAGAGGAAATGTTGACCATGTCATTAGCATTCCTTATGTGTCATGACTTTAAATCCTCCTCCTCCTCCTCCTCCTCCTCCTCCTCCTCCTCCTCCTCCTCCTCGTGTTTGAGATTGAATTTATAAAGTTGACTGCCATGTTATATAGGTTACCCTCCTACACACACACGCCGCAGTATTGATCCCCAAACACCTCATCTCGCCTCTAAATGAAACTTATCAGAACGAGGGGAGTCGGGGGAGTGATGAAGAGGAAGACTCTCACCCCCCCCAAAAAAAACCTTCTCTCTCATTAACTCTCCGGCGTCCTCTGTTCCTCGTTAGCTGCCTCACTTCTCCTCGTTAACTGGAAATCCTGTCCTTGTTAAAAAGGAAGCTTCTCTGCAGAAAAAACAGCCTTCGTCTAATGAAGGAGCTCCTCACGGCGCTTCAGAAGTCTGGTTCCAGGGATCTTCTAGAGCAAACCATGGGGGGGGTTTAATTACACGAGCTCAACGACAAACCGAAAACAGAAGCTGTTGGACGAACGTACTGTTTTTTTGTTCGTATGTGCAGCAGTGCAAAGAGCAAATGGAGACTAATAAACACACTCTCAGCCAATCACGTCGCTCTGAAAGAGAGCTGAGCCAATCACAGGGGAGCATGAGGGGAGCAGCTCTACACATGGAGTTCTACTGTGTCTCTGCTGTCGATAACAGACCGGTCTGTGGTGTGTGTGTGTGTGTGTGTGTGTGCAGCAGTCGGCTGTCATAATGTCACATGTGATATAATGAAGGTAAACACAGAGGCTGCAGGCTTATCAACACGTATACGCGTCCTGCTGGCTGCAGACGTTTAATGAGGTGAAGAAGCTCTTCACACAGCGTGAAGCCGAAGCTGAAGAATCATCACGATTCATTCTAACGATGAAAACGCAGCAAACTCGTTTAAAAAGCTCCGTTTACTCTCGAGCTGCTCCGTCATCGCTGCTCAGTCACATATTTACTCTGCTCCTGTTGATGAAATCAGAGACGCTACGAAACAGAGCAAAGTCTGAACTAATTAGATTTTTCACTTTCACGCGGAACAAATATTATGGGATAAAAAAGAAAACATTTTCAGAACAAGGTTGATTTTTTCCCATCGCGAGCAAAGGGAACAACCGAACACAATGAGCGGAACGGACTCAGACATATTGTGGCTTTATTGAGCTTTCATGCGGCTGTGTGTGTGTGTGTGTGTGTGTGTGTGTGTGTGTGTGTGTGTGTGTGTGTGTGTGTGTGTGTGTGTGTGTGTGTGTGTGTGTGTGTGTGTGATGTCATGAGTCGTGTGACAGCAGACCAGTGGAGTTGGAGACTGAATCATTTCAGACTGGTTTCACTGGGAAACGACAGCAAACTCATCATGAGCATGAGGAGCAATACTGAGCCTGTCCAGCGATACTTTAGGGTGTGTGTGTGTGTGTGTGTGTGTGTGTGTGTGTGTGTGTGTGTGTGTGTGTGTGTGTGTGTGTGTGTGTGTGTGTGTGTGTGTGTGTGTGTGTGTGTGTGTGTATGCTAATTAATTTCCCCCCCGCCCTCTCAGCATTTAAGTATTTAAGCCCAGCCTGAGGTTTATAGTAACTCCTGATATTAAGCTAATCTCACAGTGGAGTGTGTGTGTGTGTGTTAGCATTAGCCACACAGCTGCATCAAGCTAATCCTTAAGCCAACACACACACACACACACACACACACTTGTCAGCAGGGTTGATGGTGACAGTAAACGTCTCTGAACAGATGTGTGAATCTGACATTTAAAAAAAAAAACAACCCTGAATGAAATAATAATTTGTTCTAAACGATCAGCTGTGATTTTTTACTACGCTCTGCTGCTTAGTCATCACATTAACATATTTATGGCTGAGATTGGCACCTCTGAAGGGTGTTAGTCATGTGTCTGGAATCTGACTTTATTCATATTTATTCATCCCAGTGTAACCAGGTTCCATTCAGCCTCCACTAACAGGTTGTTGTGTTGTGGTGGAGCTCTGCTGGTGCATCAGCTGCTCTATCGATCCGCCATCGATCCAAACGGCAGCGAGCAGAGCGTGAGGGACTGTCGGTGGGAACATGCAGAGAGACGGCAAAAAGCAAAGCTCAGATCACACGTCGTGCTTCTGAAGGATTAATTCATCGACAGAGAATTCAATCTGACGGCTGGTGGTTGTGCGTCTCCACCAAACAGTCCTCTCTTCTTCATTTCATCCTTTCAGACATTTATGTGAAATTGTCATAATTACGGCCAAAAACTAAACTGGAGTCCGGGTCTGAAGACTTTGATGTCATGATTCTAAAGGAAGAACATTCAGAAATCAATGACGCAAGAAAGCTGCATGAATACTAGTGAAGGAAACATGTAGACGCAGCGCTGTTTACTCAAACATCTGACACCAATATGTTCATGAAAAACTATTTATATCTATGTTTTTATTTGTTACATTTTGTTTTATAAAGTTACGATGTTTCCTTCCTCATGAAACAAAGATCCCAGTCTCTCCCACACACGTATTGATCAAACGCTGGCAACAGATCGGTGCTTAAAGCCCAGAAAGGCGTCGTCATCAGGACTGAAATAAAGTCTTTTCTCTGTATACGAGGACGACAACTGCTGTATGAAATTAAACCAATTTAAATTTGAGCTGATCGAGCAAAACCAGAAATCACCTCGACTCCACTCGTGATATAAAACAAGAGAAATGAAGGTACAGTCCTTATATGGTCATCACTTCCCTCCATCCAATCACAAGCTCTTCTGATTTAATCAATTAACCACAACTCCGTGTTTCTGCATTCAGCAGAACAGACGTGGATAAGATGTTCCACACACACACACACACACACACACACACACACACAGATGGCGCTCCACACGGAGACAAAACTCATGCATGAAATAATAAATGTATCAGCACACAGTCTGTTTCCCATCAGCACCGAGGGGAAGAAATCTGATGTGGAAACAACTCTGCAGCAAAGGCTTATGGGAAATTCATAAGGAAGGGAGTGAGTGGTTTGATAAGTGGAACGAACACACACACACACACACACACACACACACACACACACACACTGTCTGCGGTGTGTTTGAGTTAATCAATGTCGTGGATGTGAAACTGACCTTTTCTAGTCAAACCACCTGCTGCTACAGCAAAAATGAGTGTGTCCCTGTATGTGTGTGTTTCGGTGTGTGTGTGTGTGTGTGTGTGTGTGTGTGTGTGTGTGTACCGTCTCTCTCTCTGCAGGATGTAGGAGCTCCGGAAGAAGCCCAGCAGCTCGTCTTCGATGGCGGCGTCGAAGCTCACGTTGAGCCGGTACACCCTCATGGGCTTCAGCTCGCGGTGCAGAACCACCACGTACATCTGATTGGCCGGGAAGGGGAAGTGGCGGTGGATGCGCATGGCTCCACCCCCGGGCCTGTTGGCGGGGCGGCCGCCGGCGCCGCCCTCCGCTGTGACGGACACCCGGTCCACCTGAAGGGAGGAAGAGGAAGAACGATGGACCGTGAGGTGATGTCTTTTAAATGTACTATAAAGTAACAACTTGTAGAACTTGTGGTCGCTGTGGACTAAAGTGGTAGAGTAGCACCAGACACCCTCCCATTAAGAATAACATAGAAATAGACCATCTTCTCTCTGACGGTCTGGTTTACTGATGGAGGTCTGATAGAGGATCAGGATCAGACTGGTACATCCATTTGTCTGTGTGCCAGTAAATCAGCCATTAAATCATCTCCTATATGCTCGTTTCCTGTTTGATGCCCAAATTCCACCTTAAAATTGCCCATAAATGTTCTGTGCATCACAATACTTGCGTACAAATCAATACGCTGTTAAAGTAACCTTCAAACTGGTGAAGCGAAGAAGTGAAGTCATGAAAACCGGCGAGGAAACGGTCATTAAAACAGAAACGGAGAGCCGAGGTTGGACCGGTGGAACAACCCTCAGAGATGAGCAGCAGTGCATGATGGGAACACGCCCGGCTAACAGTGGGAACCATTAGGAGGACGTGAGTCTCTTTGTGGTCACACATCAGCGATCTTCGGCCAATCAGACGCTAAGCGTGTGCGTCTGAGTTAGTTCTCTGATGAATGAGGAGATCGATACGATCGGAGCGCCTGCTGACACGGAGAGGAAAGGTTGAGGATTAAAACGCTGGTTGTTGAGGTTTTCTTCTTCTTCTGGCGAGTCAGCGAACGCAGCGCCACGCTCCGTGATGCCTTCAAATGCTCCACTCAACCACAGCGCTTTTTTTTTGAAGGCACTTGTTTGTTGATTGGTTTGAACGTCCCGACCTTGTTCTTGTTTGAATACGTTTTTATCTAATCTGTGTGGTCGGTCATGCGAGAGCCACATTGTCCTCCACATAAAGGAAACCAGCCTGAGAACGGGTGATGCGTTTGTCTCAGCAGGACTAGTTCACGTAGGAAAACCAGTATCATGGCTGTTAGTTCATGAAATAGAGACCAGTGTTCCACACCGCGTGTGGTTTTATGGAAGTGGTTTTCCAAACTGTTCCTAAACCGAATTACGTGGTTTTGTTGCCAAAACCAATTTTTTTATGGTTCTGTTGCATAAACCTAACTGTTGGTGGTTTTGTTGCTTAAACCTAACCGTTGGTGGTTTTGTTGCTTAAACCTAACCGTTGGTGGTTTTGTTGCTTAAACCTAACCGTTGGTGGTTTTGTTGCTTAAACTTAACTGTTGGTGGTTTTGTTGCTTAAACCTAACCGTTGGTGGTTTTGTTGCTTAAACCTAACTGTTGGTGGTTTTGTTGCATAAACCTAACCGTTGGTGGTTTTGTTGCTTAAACTTAACTGTTGGTGGTTTTGTTGCTTAAACCTAACCGTTGGTGGTTTTGTTGCTTAAACCTAACTGTTGGTGGTTTTGTTGCTTAAACCTAACCGTTGGTGGTTTTGTTGCTTAAACCTAACCGTTGGTGGTTTTGTTGCTTAAACCTAACCGTTGGTGGTTTTGTTGCTTAAACCTAACTGTTGGTGGTTTTGTTGCTTAAACCTAACTGTTGGTGGTTTTGTTGCTTAAACCTAACCGTTGGTGGTTTTGTTGCTTAAACCTAACCGTTGGTGGTTTTGTTGCCTAAACGGTACTGTTGGTGGTTTTGTTGCTTAAACCTAACTGTTGGTGGTTTTGTTGCCTAAACGGTACTGTTGGTGGTTTTGTTGCTTAAACCTAAAACCTAACTGTTGGTGGTTTTGTTGCTTAAACCTAACCGTTGGTGGTTTTGTTGCTTAAACCTAACCGTTGGTGGTTTTGTTGCTTAAACCTAACTGTTGGTGGTTTTGTTGCTTAAACCTAACCGTTGGTGTTTTTGTTGCTTAAACCTAACCGTTGGTGTTTTTGTTGCTTAAACCTAACCGTTGGTGGTTTTGTTGCTTAAACCTAACCGTTGGTGGTTTTGTTGCTTAAACCTAACTGTTGGTGGTTTTGTTGCTTAAACCTAACTGTTGGTGGTTTTGTTGCCTAAACGGTACCGTTGGTGGTTTTGTTGCCTAAACGGTACTGTTGGTGGTTTTGTTGCTTAAACCTAACCGTTGGTGTTTTTGTTGCTTAAACCTAACCGTTGGTGTTTTTGTTGCTTAAACCTAACCGTTGGTGGTTTTGTTGCTTAAACCTAACCGTTGGTGGTTTTGTTGCTTAAACCTAACTGTTGGTGGTTTTGTTGCTTAAACCTAACTGTTGGTGGTTTTGTTGCCTAAACGGTACCGTTGGTGGTTTTGTTGCCTAAACGGTACTGTTGGTGGTTTTGTTGCTTAAACCAAAGTGTAAGTAGATATTTTAAGGCCAACCATGGCCTTCGTAAGTGGTTTTGTTGCCTTAACTCTACTTTTTTGTTGTAATTAATGTAGTCCCAAAGAAAAACGTCATGCAGAGGGACAAGAAAATAACTTCTACTTTACTTTAGTTGAATACATTTGGTACTCGTGACATTTCTTTAGCTCTGAGAACAAAGCGCTGCTTGCAGGAGTATTTCTTCTCCGCTCTTTCTCCCAGCAGGTTGTATTTTTATGCAGGTCTCTCTTCTCAACATAAAGAAAAATGATCATGCACGAATACCTTGGTAGGAGACCCGCCTGGCGCCCAACAACACCTCTTAATTCACAGTGTGCTCACACGCCAACACAAAAAGGAGCTGCAGGGTTTTTAATTGGCCTCTCCCCAAATTAGACGGATTCATCCTCCTCTCACATTAGCCGAGATGACCGGCCTGAAAAATCACGTTGCCGGGGCGTTTCTCTGAGGCTTTCTCCCAACACGCGCTCGTCTCAAAAAATTCGGCTGAAACAGCAACTTTGGCGGTTAATTAGCCTCGTTAGAGAAATCTCTGAGGCTAAATCTGGAAATAAACAGTCTTTGTTAGACAGCCGGTTGTTGTTTTTCTCTCCCCCAACACACAGAGAGCACATCTCCGGATGCCAACAAGAAGCTTCGTTTTGGAGAGAATCGTCAGGAAAGCTGTCAAAGCGTTCACATCTACAGACTCGTCTTTATCAATCACTGTCATACATGCTGCTGGAGAAGGTAGTTCTTCCAGAGATTATTAAAAATACTCACTTTTGGTTTCCTACTAAGAAGTTCTGGGGTTGGGAAGCTATATTAACATTTACTGAACGCGTTCATGCTCCCCAGGGGATGAACCCGTTGGAATCCATCACGATACACATGACGATTTAGCATCGTTGTCTGGTGGTTCAGAAAATAGTCTAAATGAAATAAAGCATATATTTGTATTCACCAGTGTGCATTAAATACTACAGTGAAAAGTAGAGAAAGTGTTTTCTTATTTAATCAAGAACTTAAGGGCAAAGTGAACGCAACAGTTTCAAGTGTAATTAAAGAAGAAAAAAGTATATTTCAGCACGGACGATACACGGACTATGTTTACACACATACAGAACAATCAGATATAGAGAAGAGTTTGATTTTTTTGGGAGAAATTAGAGTTATTATGCGCTTGTTGTTTGTCAAGACGACGTAATTATGTATCATTTAATCTCAAACTAAACTACGATCAAGACCCGACGGGAGCCACGAAACATGCGAGAAGTCGGCAAACTCCCAAACAACTATTTTGCAGAGATTGCCTTAATATATAAGGAATTTGCCTTTTGTCGGAATGAAGCCGATATCGTGAGGCGTATCACAGATATCACTACGAAGATACCGATGTTCCTAAAGATTATTTGTGTTTACCAAAGATTTCTACAGATTTATGTCCATACAGGCCACCGTACCTCAAGGCGGTCGGTGTGCAGCACGATGAACCGGGTGGCGTTGACGCACTCCAGCTCGATGCTGACCTCTCCGGAGAAGGTGAAGTTGTCCATGTAGACGGCTAGCCGCAGGTCGTAGTGCCGCGGCCTCAGCGAGCCCGGCAGCCGGGAGTTCCTCCACGGCTGGACCACCTCCTCGTCCCCCCTCTCCCCCGTCCTCTCCCCTCTGCTCCCGTTCAACTTCGTCGACCCCCTTGAGCCCGACTCCCCTGACGCCCCGTCGCCATCTCGCCCGGCGCACTCCTCGAAGCGGACGCTGAGCACCACGGCCACCGCCGTGACGATGATGAGGGTGAGTATGGACAGGGCGAAGCCCAGCACCAGGCGCTTGTGCACAGTGATGTGGCGCTCGGTGGTTCGAGGCCGGACCACCACCGAATCCGCCCACTGGTCCGAGAGCCCCCGGCCATTGCGCATGGCGCCCGGGCTGCTGTCGTTTAGCCCCATTTAGCCGAAACGGCACAGAAACGTCCTCAAAGTTCAGGGTCAGAAATGAGTCCCGATGCAGAAAAACATGCGCAGGTCTGACTCCAGCTCGTTTACGGACGGTTCGATGTGTTTTGATCGTCCCGAAGAGTCCAGTTCTCAATTTGTCCAACCTTCGATCTGCTCCTGCTGCAGTTATTCCTCTGAAAACCTGAACTCCAACCACGCCGCCGCTGATGGCGGACCGCTCTTAACGTTCCTCCGCTGAGGCGGGAAATCAACACCGCGGCACGTTTTACATTTCAGGACAAAACAGGAAGGACGAGACGGTGGTTGTGTGCTTTGGTTTTTGTGGTGAGGGGGGGAAAAAATCCCCAAAAGAAAATCAATGCTGCATGTCTCGATTTCAAGTTGTCGAGGAAGCCGAGAAGGAAGAGGAGGAGGTTTGCTGTTGAGGATGTGGCTATACAGTGAGCGGACCATCCATAGGCTTCACTGTAAACCACCACAGAGAGAAGCGTCAGACTGGGAATTAAGTCTGGTTATGCTGGATTCACTCACATTAAAATCACTTCTGGATGATGGAAATCCTCAGAAACGGTCACGGAAATCCTAAACCGAAGCTTTAAACTAACACGGGAGATTTAAAGCAGCAGGTTATCGTCTCCTGGTTGTTATAAAGTTAATTTCTTCTGAGTTATAAGCTCTTCCAGAGATGCTGCTAAGCATAAATAAAGCCCTATTGGACTATAATGAGATTATTATCATGATACAGAGGGACATGAAAGTGCCTCACAGAACATTAAGGTTAGTATTAGGAGCCAGATGCATCTACAATTATTATGATTACAATTCAGTTTTGGACTCAGGATAAGATCCACGACTTTCATTTTCCATTTTCACATCAAAACCAGAATAAATGTTCTATTTATATTAAAAAACAGTAATATTTGTATTTTTTTCAGGAAATTGACTGAGTCAGTCTTGGCTCAGTTTTTTTGTTCCTCTAATGTTTGCAAATCACCACATTCTCCTGTTTGTTGCTAAAACATTATTTATTATCATATAATAAAGAATTTTATTTTTCCGTGTTTGACAGATTTGCAGTTGATTTATCTCCGTAAAGACGTTTCATAAAAGGTGATAACTCTCACTGCGGTCTCCGTCGGTGTCTCTCCACCGCTCCCTCTCTTCGGGGGGGGTTAAGTGGGTAATTTACGGTCAGCATGTGGGGTTATTTCACCGTGGAGGAGATATAATTCACTCCGGTTCTCCCCCGGGTCTAAACGATCCGTGCTTCACACGTCGCGAGGCTGATGAATGCTACAAATAATGGATGCAAAATGTGACTGATACTCTGGAATGTGATCGATCCGAGAACACGGGAGGAAAGAGGCGTCTTTTTATCCCGTGATGGCATCAGTTCATGTTTTCCGGTCATAAACGGCCCGAGACTCCTCCGGTAACTTCTGTTCTCTCGCGGTCCACGGGTCCGTTTCTACCGGCGGGCCGGTGGCGTGTTATCCGTTATTTGTTCTTCAGTCCCGAGAGGAAACCGCGCTTTTACGCGCGTTACACCTGCACGTGTTCCTCCTCTTTTATCTTATTATAGTGCGCGTGTGTGTGTGTGTGTGGGGGGGGGGGGGGGGGGGGGGGGGGGTTACAGTCGGTCAGCAAACCCGGGACTGTCCGGGGATCCGTTACTCTAACGTTAAATAATCCGGTCAACACCTCACAGATCGGTTTGAACACACACAAAAAAATCCGTTTTGGAGTTTGTTGTCAAACGTTAGAAATCCGTTATTGATTCGTTAAACGTCAGATGCAAAGTGTAACCACCGGGAATCCGGTAGAAAAAAAGATTCGTTAAAACACCGGAGATCAGTTTCAGTAAAGAGATCCTTGAAAGCACCGTCAGTGATCCGGTAGATCTGCTACACAATACATCCACCGGCTCCGTGAAGTCCAAAGTAGAAATAACCGTGTGAGGCGGATAATCCCGGGTTTACACCGGGCCCCTCCGGTGCTCCGCTATTACACCGGAATCTCTTCAACTTTTCAGCCCACGGAGAGCCGCTGCTCCCCTCTCCCGCTGCTCCCGGTGGCGACGACGGTGACGAAGATGATGAAGAGGTTTGCATCCCTCCGTCCCGAGGAGGAGGACGGTGAAGGTGAGGAAGAGTCTCGTGCCGCCCGTTCAGCAGCGAGTCCGCTTGCGGTGTGCGTTTGGTGTGTGCGCACGAGCTGCTCCAACCGAGAGGCACGCGCTGAGAGAGAGAGAGAGAGAGAGAGAGAGAGAGAGAGAGAGAGAGAGAGAGAGAGAGAGAGAGAGAGAGAGAAATAGAGAGACAGAGAGAAAGAGACAGACAAAAAGAGAGATAGAGCTGTCTGGTTGAATGAAGCTACACCCAACTTTGTTCTTTTCTATTCTCTCTGGATTAATTAATTAATGATGAGAGACAAGTGATGCACTGAGTCTCTACACACACACACACACACACACACACACACAGTAACTGAGAAGGGTGACGGGTTAGCACCTTTATTTTGTACATTTCTGGAGTATAGAGAGGAAAACTCAGATCTTTACTTATCTTAAAGTAATACCACAGTTCAGAGATACTCTGTTACATATTAAACATATATTGTTTATAAGAAGTGGACCATGACGTCACCTATTATAGATACGGTTTGAGTTCGTTATATACGACTTTTGGCTACCGCCATCTTGGTTTCTGGCCATCATCTTGGCACCTTGGTTTTTGGTCTTTGCCATCTTGGTTTTATGCCATTGCTATCTATTTGACTCTAAATGGACCATCATTTACAAAAGAAGACTTGAAACTAGAGATTGAGACCATAAACTCATGTTTACAATGTTTACTGAGGTAATAAATCAAGAGAGAAGTAGAGTCATTTTCTCATAGACTTCTATACAACCAGAGGAGTCGCC
>NC_136549.1:16891760-16899260 GCF_910591455.1 Pholis gunnellus | reverse complement strand
CCAACCATTGAGTTACTACGATCAAACACACATTCAACTAAAAGTCACCAGTTGACTCGGTCACTCGTTAAACTGAAACACCTGTTGCTCTGAAATGGTTGTGATTCTGAAAACCAAAACACACAACGTTCAGACATTTTGATTTTAATTCAGTGTTTAAAGCTTTTAGCTCGTCTGGAGCAAAACAACACTTCTGTTACCATCAAAGACGCCGGCTGTAAAAGGGTCCGTTAGCATCGCACTCATTGTCAAAGCTAACGTGAACTACAGACGCAGCTAGCTGGTAGCTTAGCGACAGCCAAAGCGCCAAAACGTGAGGCTTCAAAGCGGTCGTACTCAGAAGAACGGGTCACGTCACGGCGACTAGATTGATACTCTCGTCTCTCCTCTTTGATTGTTTCTGTCCTGTCGAGTATTTTCTCATTCATCTCCAGTGTGTGTGTGTGTGTGTGTGTGTGTGTGTGTGTGTGTGTGTGTGTGTGTGTGTGTGTGTGTGTGTGTGTGTGTGTGTGTGTGTGAGAAAGTACAAGTACAAGTGTTTGTCAAGCTGTGTTTCCCGATCACATGCAGCCTTTTAAATCCATGTATTTTCCTAATGTGTCCCGTGTGTATGTATGTGTGTGTGTGTGTGTGTGTGTGTGTCCCATGTGTGTGTGTGTGTGTTATTATCTCACCATACTGGAGTTGTCAAACTGGTTTGCAACAGTTAAAGTGTGTGTGTGTGGTGTGTGTGTCTCTCCCTGTGTGAAGCTGATTAAAAGTGAGAGCTTTTTGATTGCATCGACCCTCCATGGAATTATTAGCATCACACACACACACACACACACACACAGCGGAGTAATTGAGCATTGCTACATCACACGTAACAGGATCCGATCCAACTCGTCACTGTTTTACTCTCCTAATTTAAATAAATGCAGATGAGGCCGAGTAAAAGATGAATGAGCTCATTTGTGTTTTGGAGGTAAAACCAGTTTCAAACTGGGACCCTAAAAAACTGCCAGTTCTCTAAACCGGCAGCTAACATGATCTTAGCCTAGCTTAGCACAACAACTGGAGGCAGGAGAAAACTGTCAAGTTGTTTTGCAGATTCAGAAGTCAAACATTGGGGAGCATTTATTCAGCTCGGCTAGAAGTTATATCGACACAACATGAAGGTTAAAAGCTTCATATCACGTCTTTGTGTCCCCGTTTAGAATACAGCACATGTTCTTACCTTCAGTCTCAGTCTGCAGCAGCTGGACAACTTGTTTTGTGGTTAGCTAGGCTAGCAGCCTTTGGGCTAAGCTAGCTGCATGTCCTCTGTGAAACAGGTGAGCACGAGGCAGAAAATACAGTAAACTAGTGAAAACACGTGAAGCTTAGTGGTACGCAAGAGAATAACAGGAACAGGTGAGGAGGTCCAGAGGCTGGAGGGCAAAGCAGAGCATGAGGAGAAGAGCTGCAATCAGGGAACCAACAGGTGTGCAGGTGGATGGAGGAGTCATGTGACTGGGAGTGGTGGGAAAGGATGCAAAGACATGGAACTGGATGTGGAGAAGACGTTAAACAACAGGATCCAAGTTTCAAGTCTCATATGCACGACAAGTAATGAGAAGTTGGCGATAAACATCACAGGTTCCCTCCAACAACGATCATTACATTTAAAAAAAATACATTAAATAGTGCAGGAGTTAAAATATAGAGTTAAAACAAACCATCGGCCTGTTTGTGTGAGCAGGGATGGAGCGTGTGCATATAAATCCACTGAATATATACACACAGAGATACAATTGGAAGCAAAAGCATGTAATATTATCGTTAATATTCAATAAAAAACATTAAAATGACTTTAATAGAGCAGTGAGCAGAACACACACAGTCTGTTGATCCTGTTTATATATATATATATTTATATACTGCAGCATTGTGTTACTGTGACAGTGAGCTACGATAAGAAGTAGCTCCAAGTGAGAAGATGAAATAACAACAAGGGTTGTTGTTTAAAGAATTCAATTTCCTCAGCGAGAGATTAATAAAGTGCGTCTCCACGTGTTGTGATCTTATATTATCGCTGTAAACATGTCGGGGACCGGAGATAACGCATCAGTTCTCTGGTGTTAAGGAGCCTCAGAGGGGGAGAGTGCGTTATCACTGCAGTCACGCGGTCGCGTTCGTCCAGCATGTTGAATCTCTGTTGAGGAGCTACAGGTGTTTGTTCTCTGTGTGTGTTTCTGTAGTTATAGTGATGGAGAGAAGAAGCTGAAGGAGACAAACAGACAGTTTGTTCATTATTCTAATTTTCTCCTAATGACTGCATGGTTGATGCATCACCATCTGGCACACACACACACACACACACACACTGTGATAATGCCGCCATTGAGTCTAATGACAACGCACCGCTTGTCGTAATGAGACTCTTCTTTTTTTTTTTCCTCCACATCAATCCAGAGCAAAGCATGATGGGTAATCTGGCTCGTTGGGGGGGCGACGCTTAGCTCCTCGTTCGGCGTGGAAATGACTTTGTCCTTGCGAGCCGGTTTACCTTCTCCTGAAGGGACGATGCTTCGTGGTCGGGGTGTCTCCTCGGCTCAGCGGAGAGTAAATGTGATGCCGGGTTGCCAGATAGTAAATAAAGAGGCTGCCTGCGTTGCCAGGTCATCAGTGACACTCTTCCCCCTGTAAATTGGGTTGTAAGTTAGCACGGTGCATCATGTCTGTGTGTGTGTGTGTGTGTGTGTGAGTGGGCGTCGTGCTCAGACAGAGGCACTCAAAACCAAATTGCCCCCCTGGTACCCACAATGCATCTGGAGCTGGCAGGAGCGTCTGAGTGTCTGTCTGTGTGTTTAAACCTCACGATGCCTCAGCGCTGCACACAGCTGCTTCACTGTGGCCCCTTCTGTCGTCTGGTGATGGATAGACTGACCGCGGGGTCGGACTGTGTGGACGTTGGGTCTCCAGTGTTTTCTTCCTCACGATCACGACTTGAGGAGCAGCTTCAGGTGTGATTACGTGTCTGAAAAGTGAACCTGCATTCTATCTAGTGTCCACCAGGGGGCGACTCCTCTGGTTGTATAGAAGTCTATGAGAAAATGACTCTACTTCTCTCTTGATTTATTACCTCAGTAAACATTGTAAACATGAGTTTATGGTCTCAATCTCTAGTTTCAAGTCTTCTTCAATACAGCATGATGTTCATTTAGTAAATGATGGTCCATTTAGAGTCAAACAGACCATAAAGCAGGGGATGCTTTAGGGGCGGGGCTTCATGGTCTCATGGGAAAGCGTAACCACGTATCCAACATTTTGACGTGTCATTTAACACCGTGAACTTACCGTGAAATGGTTGCGGTTGGGTTTGGGCAAATAAAACTACTAACTAACCCGGGCTTAAGATAAGTACGCAAATTAAGTAGCATACGTCTCTGGTCTGGGATTGTTTTTATCTTACATTTTAACTGAAAGTTACGTTAAATCGTTAAAAAAAAAACATTTTGATCGCCGACAATTGTGTTCATTTCCCCCCTCTTACGTCACTTCTGGTTGCAAAAAAACAAGATGGCGACGGCCAAAACACCAAAGCCGATCATCCTGAAGAGGTTAGCCTCGATGCTACAATAGCATCAGTTATATCAGAACTGGAGAGAGAACAAAGAGCGACACTGAAGGTTCTTCACAATGGAAATGATGTTTCGTTGGATTGACAGATGGTTCGTGGAAACCGTCCAATCAGATGGCAGCTCAAGTTAAATCAGCTGTTCTTATGTTCAATTAAAGTGAAACAGTAAGACAACGGCTCACCATCGTGGTTCACAGGTTTTCATAACGGTGGTTTTCCTCCGAGCTGAGCTCAGATCAGCTCGCTCCGCTCCGTCCATCAAACGCATCAACAACAACACTGTTTACTGTTACTGCGGCAACACTACGGCAAGACAAATACCGCAACATCTGTATCCAGAGGTGACCCGACAGACAGCAGCCGCATGAAGCAGACAGACAGACGTCGGGTTTTTAACGTGCTCATTCAGCCATAAAACACACACTTCCCTCTTTCCTTCAGGCAGCCAAAGTCACGCTGCCTTTATGCTTAACCTCGATTATATCCCTGAGCGTGCACGTGCATACACACACGTGCATCTACACACACACACACACACACACAGGAAGCCTAAGTCAGTGCAGTGAGGAAGGCGTGGGCTGTTTCTTCAGGTTACATCTCTCTGCAAAGATGATGGATGGAAGGTATCAAATCCATCTCTGCAGCTCGTTTAGAAACGAAATGAACACAGACAACGTAGGAGATGACAGACAGACAGACAGACAGACAGACAGACAGACAGACAGACAGACAGACAGATAGACAGACAGGTGGATAGATAGACAGACAGAGATATGTATTTTAATCCCCTACCTTGATAAAGAGCTGCAGTTAAAACGGGTTTACACAAAGATGAATGATGTTCAGAAGGAGGTTTGTTATATTCTGACCTTTATGGAGCCACCATGTTCCCCTGAGATGTAAATCTGTTTCTAGAGCTCGGCTGACGTCGGATGAACTTACGCAGAAACAAGACGAAAGATGAAAAAAAAAAGCACAAAACCATTTAACATGAATTCAATCAGCTGTCTCCACAGTCAGCGTTAACTGCCAATGTTTACATTCTGTCTCTTTGGCACCACATCAAGTACGCATCATCGTCATCAGCAGCTCCTGTTTTTAATGCGCTCATCTCCTCACACAGTCATCACTGGGTCACTGTGTCACAGAGGAAACCTTCAGAACGTGATCGTTCTCAGGCACGTTGTGAACGTGAGATTTATATTTACACACACTGAAGAACATTCATGTGTTTCATGTTTCGTTGTGTCTATGACACACCTCGTCCTTTTATTATTGCATGTCGCTTATTTGTCATTTATGAGTTCCGCCGTTACGTCCTTCTGTCCCACAGTACATGAACGCATCTCCAGCACCAGTAGTGCGCAGACGTTTCCTCGGGGGAAAAGAAAACAGAATAATGACATAAACTTAAAATTAATTCATAAACGGAAGTCTATTATCATAAAATAATAAATACAAACGCTTCACAATCAGGTGAAAGCTGGAGGAGGGTCTGTTTGAAATGTTACAGCCGACAGTTAATGCAGCAAATAAACCATTTTACTGAAGGACTGGTCGCTACTGCAGAGTGTGTGTGTGTGTGTGTGAGTGTGAGTGAGTGTGTGTGAGTGTAGGTGTGTGTGTGTGAGTGTGTTTCCAAGAGAGAGAGAGTGAGAGAGACAGATCAGTATTGGATTTTGAGTCGTTTATATTCAGCAGGGGTTCACAGAAACTCACTGCTACAGTATAACACACACACACACACACACACACACACACACACACACCATAAATCTATTATAAGTTATTGTTCGGAGGCGTGTTTCCGCGACAGCTTTCGCCGAATAAAACCCCCCCCTTGATTCAATTCCAAACTTTATTGTCTCACGAGGAGGATTTGGTTTGCAGAAACGTTTTTGATTTCATTTTTTTACGACGAAAACAATAAAAACACATAAAAAAGAAAATGGCCGCAGCAGCAGATGCAGAGCAGCGTGATGCGATCAGAGCCGAGTGGATGAGAGTCAAAGCCTGCAGAGTTGAAAAATTCAGGTTTTAACACGGTTACAGAGGAAACCTGCTGAAGTGACAGTTAAACGTGATTACGGAGGCCGGAGGCCGGCTGGAGCCCCCTAGAGACGGCCGAGGTCATTACACACAGCGATGCGGATAAACAACGTATATCACATCAATCACACAGATGCTACTGCGCTGATATTCTGAGAGAGGGAGGAAAGCAATAAAGGAGAGATTAAATACGCTAGAAGCTTCCATCGATTAAATAAATCAACGTTTCTCTGGTGTGTCGGGAACGGAAACTTTTGAACTCCATCAAGTTCCAGTAAAATACAGAATTTAAAGTGATGATGTGTCGCATTGCTGCTGATGTTAAACATGAGGAGATGTTCACCTGATGAATTAAGAGTCCAATATTCTCTCTTAGCTCCGTGTTTGGTCTCCTCCACCTCCTGAGGGAAATATCTCTTCATCTGATGAACTGAGTTCACCAGCTGCAGTAGAACCGAGTCTGACTCCTGTTTGCTGAGCAGAGAGAGTAAACCGATAACCGTCGACGCCTTTAACATCGTCTTTGAACACATTGATGTTATTATAAAAAACGTTGATTAAAGCAGCAGTTAATATGTTATCTGTCTGTTATATATGAGGCAGCAGACAGTTAGCTTAGCTTAGCACAAAGACTGGACGCAGAGGCAAACATCTAGCCTCCGTAGAGAGGTAATAAAATCGGACCTCTAACCTCTAAAGCTCCTTAATTAACACATGAAGGTGTGTTCACACCAAACAGGAAGTCAACTTCTCATGCAGTTCACAGTGATTTTAAGCCTAAACATGTTGTTTTCTATTGTAATTAGTGGTTTTGTTGCCTAAACCGCCGTTTCACAACGTTAACCCCGAGGTTTATAAATTACTCACAATAAGCCTGAGATGTGTCATAATGACACGCGGAGAGGTCGGGAAATGTTTTACTGTTTATACGCCTTCCCGTGAGATCGTGTTGATAGCATAGCATAGCATAGCATAGCATAGCATAGCACAGATCGATCTGCACCATTATCTAGTTATTTCTGCGACCTTTTCATCCGTTTATTGCAATTAAATCACAACAACTTGAGCTTATTCTGGGTTCATACGGTTGCGTTGTGTCCTGTTTTTTTAAATGCGAACGTAAACCAAAAGGCATGAAGAGTAAAAACATGAAATTATTCAGGTTATTCATGATACTGGAGCTCCAGTGTGTGTGTGTGTGTGTGTGTGTGTGTGTGTGTGTGTGTGTGTGTGTGTGTGTGTGTGTGTGTGTGTGTGTGTGTGTGTGTGTGTGTGTGTGTGTGAGAGAGAGAAACAGAAACAGTAAATAGTGATGAAGCAGCAGAGTTCAGTTCAGTCAGCTAAATGCTGATCACACGTCCAAACCAAACCTGCATTCATCAATCCTCCTTTCATCCCTCCTTCCTTAATTCCTTTTCTCCTCCCTCCATTCCCCTTGTTCCTTAGTTCCTATCCTCAGTGGTCTTCTCTCCTCTTTCTGTTGTTCTTCTTCTCTTTCCGTCCTTCTTTCCTTCCTTTTCTCATCTGCTATTCCTTCTGGCCTCCTTCTCCCATCTTCCCTACTTCTCCTCTCCTTTCCTTCCGTTACACTTCCACTCCTTCCATCTTTCTCTTCTTCTTTTGCTTCCTTTCTCATTCACTCTCCTCGTCTCCTTTGCTTTGGCCTTCCCTCCCTCTTGCCCTGTTTCCTACCTCCTTTCCTTCTCTACTTCATCTTCCCTCATTCTCCCTTCCTATCTTTCATTGTTTCTTCCTTCCTTCACTTCTCTAATGTCCTAACTCCATCTCTCCTCCTTCAGTCATCTCTCCTTGCTCCTGTTCTTCCTCCCTTCCTCGTCCTTTCATCTCTC
>NC_136549.1:16707416-16889916 GCF_910591455.1 Pholis gunnellus | reverse complement strand
TGAAAGAAGAATTGTGAACCTGGATTGGATGAAAATGAGCATATATTTGATTTAAAACGGCCATATTTGCATATTTAAACATAACATTTTAGAAAGCTTGTAATGCAAACTCATACAAAGAAATGTAAAATAATGTTGGATGTTTTCTTTGCACTCGTCTGAGAGACCAGAGCACGAACAGCATCGTCTGTCTTTAGATGTAAGTGATGCTGCAGAATGAACAAACACTGCAGGAAACATCTTCATGGATCCGGGGCTGAAATCACATTCATGCATATTCATCCTCTCCTCTGTGTGAAGGAACTTCTTCTTCTTCTTTCCCCTCCGGAGACTGAACCTCTCCTCAGCCTGCTATGTGGGTGAGCTGCACACTTTACATACATTAAACAGTGGAATGTGCGGCGATGACCTCGCTGCAGCAGCCACAGCTCAGGAAACGCATCAGTGACTGTACAGAAACCTTATTCTTTGCCTCTGAGTTGTAGTGGAGCAGAAAGCGGCATTAAATGGAAAATACTGCAGTACAAGTACCTCTGTGTCGTACGTTCCCATAGTTAGCTAATCAAAGAGTTTATAGACAGTGTGAACGCTGTGTCAGCGTTTAGTTTGGCTCATTTTGGAAATATGTTAATCGGGATTTATTTACGTGGGTTCTATTTATACGCTCGTGTTTTGATAAAGGTGAAATTAATGTTTTTGTCAAAGGAGTCCGGTGGCTTTGAAGAGAACATAGAAGATTTCTTAGCCACATAAAAAGAATCAAAATCAGTTTCTTGCTGTATTTTGAATATCTTCACCTCTTCACCTTCGCTGTCCATAGTTCCCTTTCATGCTGTTACATCGCTCTCTCTGAAGCCACCAGTCTCCATTGACACAAACATTTCATTTGACCTCGCGGATCACAAACCAACCGACTATGGATGAGGACATACGTACAGGATACACATTTAAATACAATAACCATCGAACATCCTGATCTCTACAACACCGAACAAGTCGATATCTTTAGAAAGCCTCAAATCAGAGATGCGTCCTTTAGGTTTTTACAGTATTTACTTCCTAAAATCAGACAACAACCCTGAACACTCAGCATCCGCTTAGAAAGCACAAAACGTATGAATTTGTTTTGAGAAGTGGATCAAAGGAGAACAGCCGACGCACCGACAAGAAGGTGAACTACGCCGCCGACAGAAGTGAAACACACTGAACTCTTCTGAGCCGAGCAGCTTCTCTCTCTCTCTCTCTCTCTCTCTCTCTCTCCGTTCTCAAGTCTTTCAAGTGAAGACGTTCGGCGCTGCGTGTCGACCTCCTCACCTTCCTGACGGCCGACCTCTCTCCGCCGCTCTCTTACTTCCACTCCTGCGGGACTAACCTTGTTAAATAAAGCTTGATCTAGAATATCTCCGCCCCGCCTGTCTGCTCTGCTCCGCTGAAAATCCTTCATCAAACACAGAGGAGCGAGCAGATCAATATCAAACCACCAACACTGACCTGTGTGTGTGTGTGTGTGTGTGTGTGTGCGCGTTATCTTTTGAGTGATAACACTGACGACAGCTCTTTACCAGCTAAACAAAGCTCAGTCAAGGTTATTCAACGCTCATTCGTTCATTTTTACATGTTTTTGTCGTCATTCACGTCTGTATGTTTACAGGCTTTCTGGGGTTTAAATGTATATAAAGTGTGTATTTGTACAGCATGTAATACAGGTTTCAACTTGATTAGTCAAGTCAAATATGAGAACTATTATTATTGGTGCTGTGTAGTTGATGACTCATCAGGTTTGCAGTAGTTAAAGTGTGAAGAATCAAAGCTCGATGTTGATGTTTTTGTCACGTGACTTTCGTACGTCAGCAGCGTTTATTTTAACCCAAACGAGAATCTATTCCAAGTAGTGTTGTTGCCTAAAACAAACTGCAATTCCTGTGAAAACGGAAGTTTATTTTGAAAGGACTGTGCGCGTGTTAAAACCGTAAATTGACACGTGTTGCTAAATTTCGTAGGAAAATAAACGAAAAATTTGAAGAAACTTTTCGTAATAAATCGTACAAACTTCTGTGTGAGGACACGTTGTTCCCCGACACGACACGACACCAACTGTACGACTGTAACACAAGATTCCCTCTCTGTGGTTTCTGTGACGTGAGAAATTCTGTCAAAATACAAATATTTAGAAACACAAAAATACACAAAACTACGTCACTCCGCACCACTTACTCTCTCTATACAGTTTTCTCCAATACAGTTATACAGTTTATTATTATTATTGAGTAGCAGTAGATATTTTATGAGTAGAAAAGTCTAAAGTTGATGCGTTTAATATCTTCGGTTTATTATTCAGAAGTTCAGGTTTATTAGCGTATAAAATACAGATTGATGCCGTCCTATTAAAACTGCGTTTGAGATTATAGGAACTGAAGTTATTTATTATCCGTTATTCATACATTATTCATAAGAACAGAGCGAGCAAGACGAGCACTCGTAAAACAACGAAATAAAAGCTTCAATCCGAAATGTGAAAAGAAATTATAAAATGTTTATTACGAAAACACAGTAAAACACGAGTGGAGCAGAACGTCCACTTGTGTTCCTGATGACGTTGTTTATCAGTGACGAAGTTGTCGGACATTTCATTGGTTGTTGGCTTTGAAACCAACTGGAGTCAACAAACCTAAAGCCAGAAACAAGTGAAGGACACGACGTGAAGTAGTCTCACTCAGACCGGATGGATCCTTCAGGTCCAGATGTTTCCTCCGCAGGTCGACTGTCCAGATCCAGATGCTCCTCCGGGTTCGGATCTTTCCCCAGCGTCAACATCTCTCTACCTGCGGTTGTGATACTTTCCTCCTGCTCGTCACGTTCACCGAAGGTTTAGAAGACGTTTGACCCGAATCCAGACGCTCTGAGAAAGGTCAGGTTGCGTCTCCTCCGGTATCGATCGGACCCGAGATGTTTCTAAAAGGTCGGTTCATGTGGTATCGACTCTAGAAGTTTGCGTTATCAAAAAAAAGGCCAAAACTCGTATCACGTTTCTTCCTCTTTGTTCCTGACAAATCGTCCGTTTGTGTCGTACTCAAGTGTCTGTTGTTGTTCGTCCATTACGAGGTTCCTCGTGATTTGACTCGCAGCCGGTCGGAGCTTTAGCTACGAGGTGTTTCAGAGAGTTTTTCATGTTTCCCACCGAATCAAAGTAGCTAAAGACATCCGGGCATCGATAGACGGATCGATCGACGTGCTAAATGTCTCGAGCTTTTATTGTGAAAGGTAAGGAATGAAGTAGATCTGGTTCTGCGCTTCCTTTGAAATAAAGTTAGCCGTCTGTTTAGTAAATGTTGGTGCAACCCGACATGTTCTGCACAACGTGATTGGTTGATGCCCATTTTATGGTGCGAAAGCTAAAACAAATAACTTTGTTGCCCAAAAAAAATTGTTGCAAAACATTCACGCTCTGTGTAAAATAATTCATGAAAAAAATATATATTATTATACATATAATAATATACAAACAATTGATTTATTATTATATATATATAACAATATAAAATCCACTTGCCACTTTAATAAAATACTTGTTTTAATGTACTGTTATTTATTAAGTTGTGTCTCATATTATTGCACATACATATTATATATATATATATAATATACATATTGTGTTTATTGTTACCATTCACTGAGTCATATTCCTTGTATGTTTAACGTACATAATAAACAGTTCCTATTCTGATATCAATAGATTGTATTTAGTGATATATTTCTCTTAGTGCCGTGAGATCGTGTCGTTCTTTCACATCTGACTTTCTTCGACAGCGTTACGATGTTCTGTCCAGTTTTAGGTGTTTTAAACTCAAAATGTTCCACACGGGTCGGACTAACCCGCACAGATAAAGATGCTTCACCCACAGCGAGAGTTTATTTCAGGTCAAGTTGTTCTCGCAGCCTCCCCCGTCTCATTGAGATGTTTTCACTGGAGTCTGACCGGAGATAACTAACCTAACGCTGGCAGAGGATCTGCCTTCATTATCTCAGGAGCTGAGAGGTTCTGGCGTCACACCAAGAACAAACACAAACGGACGTATGAGCCGCACTCAGCTGCTGGCTGAGTTCCTCTGCTGTTTGTTAATTAACAGCTATGTTTCAGTGCAGCAGACTAAATATAGTTACTTACTAATTGTTCCCAAAAATGGTCAAACACAAAAGGATGAAAGTTAGGAAGAGAAACAGCAAAGAAGGAAAGAGACACCTCCACCTGCAGAGCGCTCCGCTGGCCTCCTCCTTCTATCTTTCCATTGATTCTTTTGTCCAAAAGTCCGATATTCTTCATCGCCATGGAACGGGACACACCCCTCATTTATGGGATGTTCCACTCCAAATGTACCCAGCAGCATCTCAACGCCAGGATGTGTGTGTGTTAAGTGTGTGTGTGTGTGTTGGAGTTTTTAGCTGTGGTGGATGAGTAAATTAACAGTGTGTGTGTGTCCTCAGGCAGTAGACCAGCTCGCTCTCATCCTCACTTTCTAATGAGATTTAATGCTGAGTTGTCCAGCTAACACACACACACACACACACACACACACACACACACACACACACACACACACACACACACACACACACACACACACACACACACACACACACACACACACACACACACACACACACACACACACACACACAATCTTAATAATAACTTCCTGTATTTATCCCGGTGGCACTTTTCCCGTCTGACTCTCACTCTGCTGCTACCGATGAAGTTATTCTGTCGTTTCAGAATAAAACCGACCGATACAACCGGGCTGCATCGGCAAACACATTTCAAGGGGAAACATGTATTTTCTCCCGGATTACATTTGTTTCTGACGTAACACAAATACATTTGATTGAAGTTTGTGTGAGGCTGCGTCGGGACGAGGTCGGGGTGGATGGATGGGTTAAATGTGGGACTTTCACTCTGGAGACCAGTGTTTGTGTCGGACCAAAACTATTTTAACCCAAAACATGATCTAATACTAAACATGGCAAAGCAGTTGTGTTGCCTAAACCTAATTGAGAATGCAGTCTCAAAAGGGAAAAAGAGTGTTTTTAGAAACGTGTAAGGTATTTTTGTTTGCAGAAAAGCCGACATTTAATTCTTCCAACTAGTTTAGAACTGTCTTTTACCAAAGCATCTTGGAAACTATTGATTGTCATTAATAATTAAAGTAATTTTTGCGTTGTGAAAGTGCTCATGATAAAACCAACAGAGAACAAACACATACTGATGTGCCAATTCATCGCACGCAAAAGAAAAACATTTTATCCTTTAATCTGACAATCAGGAACCGGGATTTTCCCGTGATCATGAAGTCAAAAAGTTTGCGACGACGTCGTCCCTCAAACGGAAAAAATGATTCACTCCAACAGGAAAGAGAGAAACAAAGAAACAGACGTACAGTAAGAGACCAGAGAGAGAGAGAGAGAGAGAGAGAGAGAGAGAGAGAGAGAGAGAGAGAGAGAGAGAGAGAGAGAGAGAGAGAGAGAGAGAGAGAGAGAGAGAGAGAGAGAGACAGATTGGCAACAAAAACAGAGTTTGACAGCTGAGCTTCAGGGATCTACCCCGAGGAACTGAGTCAGCCAAACACACACACACACACACACACACACACACAGGAAAGACAGATGAACACACACTCAGAGAGTCTCGTATCACCACAGGAGGTTGACAAAAATCTGTCATGACACAACCATTGACTCAAACCGTGCTTTGAAGCAGAACCATGCTGTCTGCACACACACACACACACACACACACACACACTGAACAAGAGTGCTGACGGTTCTGAGTTCTTCTCTTCTGCTGTCACAAGTTTATCTCCACAAGAACTTCAGAGAGAGAGAGAGAGAGAGAGAGAGAGAGAGAGAGAGAGAGAGAGAGAGAGAGAGAGAGAGAGAGAGAGAGGAGATATGTAGAGGAACAGAGGGAGAGAAGAACTGATGGAATAAAAGAGGAAGAAGAAGAGAAACATCAGATTCTTGTTCTCCAGCACATCAGTGACCTGCAGACGAGTACTGGAATGTAACGAAGTACATTTACTTGAGAGCTGTACTTAAGTACAAATTCAAGGTACTTTACTTGAGTATTTCCTTGTTCTGCTGTGTTCCACTTCTCTGCTTTTATATGTTGGACTTTTTAACTCTACTACATCTCAGAGTACATATTGAACACTTTACTCCTCTACGTTTGTCTCCTAAGTTGACTTAATGATGCAGGATGATAATCTCCAAAACTGTCCAATAAATGAGTTCAGTCTGTATAACGTCAGGTTTATTCCTCCGGTTCGTTCGTCAGCGTGAACAGGAACCAAAACCAGAACTAAAATAAACTTTGTATCATTTTTCCACTTGATCCGTAACAAATGAATTCAACTAAAAGTGTGAAAACAGACTTGAAACAACAATCTTTCAACTTTAACCGAGTGCTGCAGGTTTCTTACTGATTAAAGCATTAATGAATGCTTTACAGGGAATAAAATAAGGATGTTAGATGTGAACTTTTCATGACTTTGCTGAGACGTTCATTAAACATTATGTTGATATAAAACACATTTCAGGAGTTAAGTTCCTCTCAAAATGTATTTTCAGCTGCAAATTTGTGGTTTTCGAGTCCAATATTTAGGAGACAAAGTTAAATTAAAGCACACTGAACTAATTACACTTTTAAAAATTCTCTCAGATAAAGGTAAAGTGTTTTAATCCTTAGTGAGAGATACATAATAGATGAAGTCGAGATACGTGTATACGAATATGTATATCTATATACAGAGTTATTTAATTACAACTAAGACAACATTGTGAGGATTCTGGAGATACAAACCAGCAAGATGTGCTATTAATAACTATTAATTTAATCGATGCTCAGCTCTGTGACTCAACTGTAATGCTACATGAGCGGCATGAAACTTCCAGGCACTCTGAGTCGTGGATGTAACAAAAACCCTTTAATATTTAAAGGCCCACTCCCACACATCTCATGTAGGTGTCGGGATGAAGCACTCAGGATTGTGAGCGCTCTTATTTTTTTTGTCCAGTGGCCCTTGACTCCACAGAGCACCTTCCAGTAATTGATTCTGACTTTTCACATTATTTCATGTTCCCGTGTTCCAGTTCAGCGTATTTTAACTGCTCTCTGACCTGCTGAGAGACACAAGACCTGATAGGAAATGAACATGTAACTCTGATCACACTCCTTGTAAGAGAGGAATGCATTCATAGTTCATGAATACACCTATTGTGAGTGATTGAGGTCATTAAAAGATCCAAATACTATGTATAAAACTAAGATGGTGATGGCTAAAAACTATAATGACCACAGACAAAAAAACAAGACGGCGACTGCCAAAAAAAAACAGGATTGCGATGAGTAAAAAACAAGATATATCGACAACCGAAAACGATGATGGCTACGGACAAAAACCAAGATGGCGATGTCCAAAAACCGAGATTGCCATAAACAATACCAAGATTCCAACAGACAAAAACTAAGATGGTTGGTCCAAAAACCGAGGTGGCCAAGATGACAAGAGACAAAAACAAAGACTGCAAAGGCCAAAAACAGAGATGGCCACGGGCAGAAACCAAGATCTCGAAGGCCAAAAACTAATGTCAACAGAAAAAGAACCTCGATGGCCACAAAAAAACAATAATGGCCATGGACAAAAACCAAGAAGAAAACCAATCCAAGATGGTGAAAGCCCAAAACCAAGATGGGGACCAATCAAAAACTAAGATGGTTGGCAGCGAAAAACCACAAAAGCCGAACGCAAGGCTTTAAAACTGTAGTCCACAAACCAACGGGGGACTTCATGGTGACTGCACTTCTTTTATTCAAATCAGACTTCAAGGAAGTTGTTTTTTTCCCTCTTGTTGTTTTTTTTTTGCATGTCTCCGCAGCAGATTTTAGCTGTTTTGAAGAAACAGCTCTGTGCATCTGAGGTCACGACCACAGCTGTCACACTGCGGAGAGAAGCACTGAATGTGTGTTTGTGTGTGTGGTGCTGTGTGTGCCAGATAAGAAAAAGAAAGTGAGTTTAAGGTCATACAGGTCATGCAAAATTTAAACTCCATTTACAGCGCTGTTATACTGTCACAGAAAATACACTCAGTAAACCCATGCACGCACACACACACACACATGCACGCACACGCACACACACACACACCTTTTAGCCACTGCTGTAAAGACCAGATATTGGGGCTGACAGCTTAAAAAGGTTTCAGTGTCGGCAGCAATACAAGACTAAGTTACACCTTCAGAAATCCACTGGAGCGCAAACACATTCGCTCACACACACAGTCGTGTTTCCATCACTTAGAGAACCTTTATTTCCTGGAGACTAACCATAAGCGCTACTTGTTTAGTACAAACCTTACCTAAATGTAATGATTCATGTTATGGAGTTGTGTCCCCAAAAGGAAAGCGAGTCCCCACAATGTGACTGTGTAAACAGATTTATGTCCCCACAACATCAGTAATGCGCACACACACACACACACAGGATTACAGTCTCAGCAGTGTGACAGCTGCGGTCAACTCTCTGAGCGGTTTCACAAAAATAAAGAAACTGCATCGACGGCACAAAAACCGGACAGACAAAAATGTACTTTTCCGCCTCAAAGCTGGCAGAAGTGTTCAGATCCTTTGAGTCGTTTAAAGAGAAGAGAAGTGTTACAGAGAACAAGAGTCGTCTGGACTCGAGGTGGATTTAGTTGTTGTTGTTGGAGCATGACACTGATGCTCCTCCCGGCCCCTTAATGTGAAGTCACAGCTGGAAACACTAATGGTACTCAGCACCTAGGTCATGGTTTGAACGTAAGCGTAGGGGGTTCAGACGTGGTTCTATGAGACAACACAGACATAGAAAAGGCCCCACAGACTCCCATACACACTGTAGGAGCACATAACTGAAGACTTGTTCAGTCTGTATTTGTTGTTTTGTTGTCTCTGTTGATTCGTGTCACTTTGGATTTGTTTTGGTCTTTTTGTAGTTATTGATTTTGTCCGTGAGTGTTTTCCTCCTTTTTGTTGTTGCTTTGCGTCTCTTTGTAGTTGTTTGGTGTCTCCTTGTAGTTTTTCTTGTCTCTTTGTAGTTGTTTTGTGTCTTTTTGTGGTTGATTTGCCCCCTTTTATAAGTGTCTTTGTATCTCTTTGCAGCTGTTTGGGTCTCTTTGTAGATTTCTTGTATCTCTTTGTGGCCATTTTGAGTCTCAGTGTTTCAGTTCAATCATTCGATCTCTGATGAAGCCACTGCTCAGCAGCAAACAGACATACTGCCTGATTTCCATGTTGTTAGCAGACAAGCTAGTTATGAGTCCATCCTGGAGTCAGCTGCGTTTTATTGTCAGTAAAGAGGTCAAACCTGGCAACCCCACTATGAGGACCGGACTCCTGTGTGCGTCCAGTAGAGCTCTGATTAAAACCACAATATCTATTTTTTATACTTCTATTTCTACACCTGTTCAATAAAATGAAGCATGTGGTTGTTTAAGGTTCCCTGTATGAAGGAATCTGTCAAACTACAAACTGTGAAAACTGCATCAGGATTCATCTGAAGGGAAATAATTCAGTTTCCTTGGAAACCAGGCAAACGTGACAACTGCGGCAAAGAAAAACTCTGTTTTGTTTTTTTTAATCTCCCACTCGTTTGTCTTCCATGAGCGTCACAGAAAGCTTCACATCAACTTCACAAACTCCTCAAGCAGCCAAATGGAGATAAGGTCAGAGGGCAAAACGTCAACGTCACGCACACTGGAAACCTGCCAAACAGACTGTTTTCTACCACTAAGAACCAGAGGAGGTTCTCTGTGGAGGCTGGAGTTTGATCATAAACCAAAGTGTTGGACATGTTAGAATGTTGAAGTCAGCCCAACAGCTGTTGAGACCGTTCACTGGAAAACACAAACGTCCGCCTCGTGGTGGCGCCAGATGAAAAGTCAAGAGGATCGCCAACGTCAGCAGAGCTCATCCTCTGGGAATAATGAATGTCATAGAATACAAACGTCCATCAAATAGTTTGTGAAATATTTGACCAAAATGGTTGACTCACCAACTGACTGATATATATGTAGAGCCACACAGCTAGCATGGCTAAAGAAATGACTCTTTGTACTCTCTTACTTGTATTGCTAATCTTTTTAGCACAGGTGTTTGTATTACTTCTTACACACATAATACTTATTCCTCCGTTGTTCATATACATTTATATTCTTACTCTATTGTTTGTTCTTATTCTTCTGTTGTAATCGTTGATCAATCTCTGGCAAAACGATTTCTTCGGGGATTAATGAAGTTAAATCTCATCTTAAGTCTGATATTTCACTCAGGAGTTGGTGGAGACCGAAATGAAGTGAATATAAGACTTAAATTTATCAGGTGGAAACAAACTAAATGTGGAAGGAAGCAGCTGTTTGCGAACATGTTGGCCGTGACAACGTTATATTGTTCAGGTTTGTCAGCTCACGATGAAGTTCTTCTGCCCAAAAGTGGTCAGAAATGTCAATGGATGCAGCTTTGAATAATCACAAATCAATTAGTAATCAGTTATAAGTATTCGGAGAGAAACGCTTCTAATTTCAGCCTCCACAGTTCTTCTCCTCCGTGTGAATCTTTAATGAGGACGCCTGAAGAAGTCACTCTTGTTCCAGCAGACTTGCTCCCACACAGATGGAAGTAGTTCACTGCTGATGGCTGAATTAATGTGACGACTGATCATTAAGTTGGATTGTTGAGTGTTTTCAATCATTTGTATTGGAGAGCAGAACTACCAGAGCTCACATGTAACTGTGTGGCTGTCGACAGTAACTCGCTAAACAACCAGCTGGTTAACCGACCGTAAGAACAAGTCACGGAGAGTTTCAGATCACGGGAAGATTTACATTTCGTGGTGAGCCGATACTCAGAGGAGAGGAATACTTCAGGAACACTTCCTGTGTAGAAAACAACTCACAGAACAAGAGGAAGCATCTCTGTTGATAAATGTAACCAGAAGTCTTTCGTGAAATATTAAAGCCGCTCTGATTCACGTTGGTGTTTCTGTTGTCGGTGTACAGCAGCAGGTGTGTTTCCATCCACTGAGACGTAGATTCTCTGAGTTTCTCCAAATAAAACTCTGCTTATCGGAGTCTTTTACAAGAACCGGCAGCAATAAATAACAAGTTACTTTATTTGAGCCCCGATTGTCAACCTGCCTTTTTATTGCACCAATTGGGGAACAACAGAACAACAGAAGTGGAAAAACTTTAAATATTCAACGACACACACCCACAACACTGAAACACTCCATTCTTTATAGTATTTCTGCGTCTCTTTGTGGTTGTTTGTGGTCATCTTGTGTCTCTTTGAGGTTATTTTGCATCTCTTAAGGGTGAGTTTTAGCCTGTTCGTGGTAGTTTTGTTTGTCTTTGAGGTCTTTTGCACCGGTTTGTGGTTGTTTTGCATCTCTGTGTTCATTTTGTGGTAGTTTTGTGTCTTTTCGTTGACGTTTTGCATCTCTATGTAGTTGTATTGCGTCACTTCATGGTTATTGTGTTTGTTTTTGTGGTCGATTTGTGACTTTATAGCTCTTTAGCATCTCTTTGTGACTGTTTTTCATCTCTTTGGGCTCATGTTGTGTGTCTTTGTGGTCGTTGTACGTGTCTTAGAGGTCCTTTGCGTCTCTTTTTGCTCATTTTGTTTGTCTTTGTGTTGGAGGTGAAGCCTCCTGTAATCTAGTAATCCGTCCATATAGAGCACTGCAGCAATTTATCTCAACTATATGTAAGAGAAACACGTTTATACATTCAACATTTAGCAGCTGCCATATTTAATCAGCCAGCCGCCATCTGATCCGATCGTCTCCACCATCTGTCTCCGTTTAGAGTTTACTGCGATGACTTCACAACAAATATTATATTGAGTATGTGATTTAATCATTTAATTATAGGCAAAGTATCCGCTATTTATTTCTAAATGCAGCACGTATAGGAGCTGAATGGAGAATTGTTGATACTTGCAGCCTGTATTTCATATGATTATTACTGTGACATTATTCATTTTCATCGTTTTGATTAATTACTGTATTTCTGTAGCAATTGAGAGATCAGAAACACACATTGTGTACTTATTGAAATCATTACATGAAGCTGCAGGGACGCGTTGATTGTAATGTTTTTCTCCATCCGTCTTTAAAATACTTTGTTTTTAAATCAGCACAAGAACGGAGTGAACGCTAACAGTCGCCTCCACACACACACACACACACACACACACACACACACACACACACACACACACACACACACACACACACACACACACACACACACACACACACACACACACACACACACACACACACACACACACACACACACACACGCACACACACACACACACACACAGCTTGTGGATGTAATGAATAATTGATGTCATTTGAATGTTGTGGGTTGAACATAGTTAAATGTAAGAACAGCCTGCAGGGAAATCACAGCCAGACATTTCCCGTCTGTCACTGAGTCTCACTCACAAACTCAAATTCAATATTATTGGATGGATTATTAAACACGACACAAGACGACAAGAGGAGGTGGAGGACGAGAACGTGCACGAGACAAACAACGCTCAACCTAATGACACATTAACGTGAAATATTCAATCACAAAACATAACAATGACTCACGTGAGATATAAATCCCGTCTTCTGCAGCGACAGAAGGAAAACTCAGATCTTTGTAGTTCAGGTTTAGTGTTCCAGAGTCTAAACCATTCTGCTCTCTTCTCCTGGAACGAGCTTCCTGAGCCTGAAATCAGGACTTTAAACATTATTAACTGGATTACTAATTAACTAAATACATAACTTAACCTGTAACTACTTATTTGCTTCTTTGTTTGTCGTTATTGCTTTTAAAAAACTTGAATTCTTTAATTTTTAACTACTTATTTGTTAGTTGTCACTTTTAGTTTTCAGACATTGTTTTTCCCTGTAAAGCACTTTGAAGATGTTAAATAGTGCTTTAAAAATAACATTTAATTGCTTTAAAAAACATGTTTGAAACATTTATATACACACTAGTTTTTGTAAAAACATGAATTTTAAATTCACTTTCATCAAAATAATTTAAATAAAGTCCCACAACTCTTCTCCAGAACAACATGTTTCATTCATATGAGATGAGATCAGCTGGTATTCATGTGGTGGATGTTGTTGCAGCACAAGCAGAGAAGTAAGAACGGAAAAAGTCTTCTTTAGAAAGTAACAGAAATAAGAGGAAGACAACCGTAGCTCAGTATTTAACAATCTGAACTTTACGAAGCCGTTTGTTGTGAAGACGGAAGTTTATTTTGACTGTTTTCATCCAACAAGCAGAAATTGACTCGTGATGCAGGACTATCGGAGGAAAACGCACCAAAAGCAACTTTTCCGTTGGCTACTGTTCAGAGGAACAAATCAAAATACTGAAAACAATCGCACACGGAGGTGACGTGGTCTCAGATCATTGTGTTCCAGCACAGATGCTACATGAGGGGAGAACGTCCGATGAGGGATTTATGGATGAAGAGATACCAGAGACTACCGGTCAAAGAGAAGCTGGATCTGTTCCTGGACACAACTCTGAGAGTTTGACGAGTCCGGTGATGAGATTTTTAATATGTTTAAATTGAAATGATTGATCAAGCCAATGACCGATACGACTCTCTGCCGTCAATCAGGTTCGTCGGTGCGGAAGCGACCTGAGACTCTTCTTCTTCTGTATTTATTGATAATCCTGCAGTCAGTCCTCCTGCGAGCACACATTCGTCCAAGGTTGTCTGCATAGAACAGACGTTTTATTGTTCTGTCGCCCGCAGAGAGCCGGAGTGATGCAGACGACGGAATAAATGATGAGTCGGGTGGCGTTCGGAGGGAATCCGCTCCGGGCGCACTGCCAGAAGAGTTCTGTTCATTTATTATCAAATCAATCGGTTTTTAGGCTGAAAGGAGAATAATTAGCCTCGGACTTATTTCTTTAATGATGGTGTGGAGAGTTTATAAGTTTTCCTTTAAAAGGGAAAACTCTCAGAATTCTGCTATTTAGGACAAAACGACAAAAAACGAGGAGAAAAGAAAACAACATGAAAAACAACAGAGAACAGAAGATTCATTACAGAAATACAAGTATTCAGACAGACAGTCTTTCTTTTGTGGTTCTTCACAGAACTTAAGGACAGCGGTGGAAAGTAACTCCGCACATTTACTCAAGTTCTGCACTTAAGTACATTTGTGTACTTTAGTATTTCCATGTTTTTTATGCTACTTTGTACTTCTACTCCACTTCTTTTATCCGACAGCTTTAGTTCAAGTCAAACTCCACGTTATTGTCCATTCTGTCGTATGTAAAGAACATAGAGAGGATCAACACGCTGCTAAAAACAAGTATTAAAACAAAGCAACAAATATATATTACATCAAAATCATAGGACAGAAACCAAATATTATAAATAGAAAATACTAGAATAAAAACCAAATATATTAAATAAAAAATACTAGAATAAAAAACAAATATATTAAATAAAAAATACTGGGATAGAAATCGTATATAGTAAATAAGAAATACTGGGATAAGAACCGTGTATAATACATAAAGAATACTAGACTAGAAACCAGATATAATAGAAATAGAGCAAATAGAGCAAGTGAAAAAGACGTGCAGGTAATGTTCCACCACAGGACGAGTGAAGAGCCGACGTTCTCTCCTCGTGTTCTGGTGCTCAGTGGAGGCGTGAACACGTCTGAATAAAGACATTTCTCTCTGCTGGAGCTGCGTGGGAACAGAACGTTACAGCAAAGACTTCTGGGAGGCAGAAGAGGCCTGAAGGATGAAGCCGTTTGGAGAGTTTGGATCTAAAACGTAGCTATCGAGATATAAACATGACATCATAAACATCTTGCTTTACAGAAAACCCTCTGATGTCATCAGCCCTGTTCGTCCTCATCACGTCTGAAATAACGCTTTTTATTTGGTTTGCAGAGGCCGATGAGTCTGCAGCACTTCGTTTCCTTCAGCGGCTCATTGAAGAACGCTTAGTCAGCCGTTTGTCTTGCTGCAGAAATAGCATCTTTTAAATTAATTTCAGTCGCAGAAGTTAGATTTCTGGTTGATATTCTAGGCTTTGATTTGCGTCTCTGGTAAATGTTTGTCTCCGTTGTTTCCCATATTGTACTCAGACCTCCTGGAATCTGCCGTTTTCCTCATTATCTGATCTGCAGGGTTTCTGTCTTTGTCTCTTTCTGCTTTGACAGTTTTCACAGCTGGCGTCTTTTATTTCAGTCAAACTACTTCCTTTAGCTGCATCTTCCTTTGTACGTTGTCCCTTCGTCGACATCAGAGAAGTCAAGTTTTAAAAAACAAAGTTCTTTTTTCCATCAGCATCAGTGTAGAAGCGTTCCCATGTCAGACATGAACTCTTCCTGTTATTGGTTTCGTTCTCTCAGATATCAGTAATCAACACGTCAAACGCAAAAGTGTGACGGATGAACGACTCCGAGCCGCCGCAGCCGACGGCTCCACCGACGTGTTCAGATCATCAACACATCAAACACACAGCGTGACGGATAAACAGAGAGACGAGAACCTGCAGAGAAAAGGAATCAAACAAACAGCTCGCGAACGACTTGTCAATTCAACTTTTAGTTTTTTTGTCATTTGACGCAATTTGTAATTATCCCACAAAATAACTTCCTCTGTGATCTCCACACAATGAAACCCAGGAGACAACGTTCCCATCAGGAGACAACGTTCCCATCAGGAGACAACGTTCCCATCAGGAGACAACGTTTCCATCAGGAGACAACGTTTCCCATCAGGAGACAACGTTTCCATCAGGAGACAACGTTTCCATCAGGAGACAACGTTTCCATCAGGAGACAACGTTCCCATCAGGAGACAACGTTCCCATCAGGAGACAACGTTTCCATCAGGAGACAACGTTCCCATCAGGAGACAACGTTCCCATCAGGAGACAACGTTTCCCATCAGGAGACAACGTTTCGCCAGGTTTACATAAGTCGTGACCTCCGTAGCAAACGGGAACATATGACTACGAGCCTTCCTGTATGTTTGGAGTCTGAGTGGTGTTTCACTACGTTTCGTAGTTATTTCAACCCAAACGACGATCTTTGACTAGAAGAATATCATACGAACCATTGTTTAAATATACGTTTAAGTTCGTTGCATTGTTTTCTCTTTACTTAGTTTAAGTGCCTAGTTTAAGCTCAACCACAACGTTTTTCCTAAACCTGGCTCAATGGCTTTGTTTGCCTAAATCTTTATGGTAAAGATGTGGCGTTAAGAGCTTAACTGTGTTATCGTGACACGTGGAACGTCTTTAAAACATTGGTGCTGTTTATGAATCCCGGTTTCTCCAGAAACACACGACCCACATGTCTCCTTTTAGTGCATTCATGCACATACGAGAGTGTGTCGGTGTGTGTTTGATGGTGTTTCTGCCTGTTGCATCACTCCTCCACCACAGGAAGGTCTGATGGACACTTTGAACCCATGAAAGGACGCGTCTGTCTGTCAGTCAGTCATCGGTTCAGGGTTCTCATATCCTCACAGCAGCAGCCTCTATATTGTCTTGTCTGACACTCGTCATTTCCGACGGAGACGCTTCCTCTCTGAGGACACTGACCCGTCAAACACGGTTTTATTATGAATCTAAAAACACAAAATTTAAAGCCATTTGCTCCATGTTTTTTTAAGAACAGGTACATCCCGAACACGCTGCAGCTGAACGCGAGGTTCAAACCGCCTCCTGTAGGAATCATTTTTTCTTTGCCGCGGTTACAGAGACGCCTGCTTTGCAAGTTCAAAGAAGCGTTTCACTCAACCGCCGAGAAGAAGAAACGAGACGGGACACACGAGGAATCCTAACCTCCGAAGAGCTGAGACGAGCTGCACAGACCTGCTTCCAAAACACGTGGATGAGTCACACAAGACAAACCGTTTCTCTGTAAACTGGAATTAAAAAAATAAGGTTACATTTAAAGCGAGGAGTTATTTGTGTGCTTGTTGTTTATCCAAAGTTCTTGTACAGTCTGATCTTATACATTCCGCTGCTGTTGTTGCCGTCTTGTTGCCTGGTTTTTTGATTTGTCGTTGTTATTTCGGTGCTCTCTGTGTTGGTTTTGTGAGAAAAACAAAGAAACCAGAGTGAGACAGCGACTCACCTCCCGCTGGAGCGTCACATCAGTGGAGCTGCTGGAGATCAGCGGGGAGCCTCCAGTGCGACGGCGCTCAACAATCCCCTGGATTCTAGTACTTCCTGCCTCTGTCCTCCACATTACATCTGATTACAGCATGAGTTCAAGAGCATCAGGAGCAGTGAAGCTCGGCTCGTGACGGGTGGATTGCTGGCAGGTTGCACTTCAGCTCCCGGATCGCTGTCGATCATCACCTCAGTGGTTCCTCTCTGTGAGCTTTTGTTCAGAAATAAACAGATTTAATAATGTTAGAGAACTTCCACGCAAGACTTCATCAAAGACGCGTTGACACAAGTTAATGGCAAACCATCATGTACTAAATGAACATCATGCTGTGTTGAAGAAGACTTGAAACTATAGATTGAGACCATAAACTCATGTTTACAATGTTTACTGAGGTAATAAATCAAGAGAGAAGTAGAGTCATTTTCTCATAGACTTCTATACAACCAGAGGAGTCGCCCCCTGGTGGACACTAGAGAGAATGCAGCTTTAACACACTTCAGCCACCTGGACGTGAGGGAACATTTCAAGTTGTTCTTTGGAGACACAATAGAAATAGAAAGTAGAAAACTTCTCCTGCACACAATCACAGCTGGATGTGAAATCTCCCAGAAAGCAGGAAATAACCTCCGCAGTCTCCGCCATCTTTAAACTTAGTTATCATGGATGGAAAGAAGCTTTAACTCACCTTTGAATCGTGTTTCAAGTTTTACAGAGTGATTCCTCCGCAGAGATTTAAAGGAACCAGAAGCTGTCACTTTAAAAAAACAAAACAAAGAAACTGACTTCGTTTGAGCAGCTTAAAGTGCCTCAAATCTCCTCCCAGGTTTTGAAAGCAATAAAGGAGAGCCGGGCAGGAAACTTGAGGGGATTTGTTGGGTTGTTGTCGGCAACAACAACAAACGTTATTGTGTGTGTGTGTGTGTGTGTGTGTGTGTGTGTCTTTAAGATTTCATATTCATGTTGTAGAAATTTACATGACAGAACGTTGGAGAACAGAAAGAGAATGAGGCAGTCTGCATGTCTCAACAGAGCAGAACTGACACCAATCTGTCAGACATCCCACACACACACAATAATGAAGACGAAGAGGAAAAGAACAAAGGAGGAAGACGAGTCTGTCATTCAGATGACGAATTCTGTGTTTTTCAGCCTGTGATTTTACTGCAACTCTCTCTCTCTCTCTCTCTCTCTCTCTCTCTCTCTCTCTCTCTCTCTCTCTCTCTCTCTCTCTCTCTCTCTCTCTCTCTCTCTCTCTCTCTCATTTATTGACATGAGTGTAACAAAGACAATGATGCCAAAGCATCAAGGAAACTTTGAGACCTTCGATATCCAAAAGTGTTGTTGTTGTTTTTCCTAAACGTTTTGTAATGTAAAGTTATTCTGGACGATAAAAACGTACAATCCGTGTCTTTCTACACAAAACCAAAGACATTTATTATTTATTTTTTATGGCGGTTATTTCAGAATATTGTGATTTATGGAGTGATTCTTTAAAACCCGTTCAGCCGGGCTTTATCCAATGCTCAGACGTCTGCTCTGGAAATGTATGCAAATGATTTAATAAGATAAAGCCTCGAAGGCATATTGAAACATTTTAATTCATGTAATCAACTGGGGAAGTTTCATTTGTAATCTATTCACGCTGTTAAACAGGAAAACAATTCATCCTAGCAGCGGGAAGGATTCAAAAAAACAACCTTCCTCATTATTCGCGATGGACTTTAACTTTAAATAATTGATCATTTGTGAAACTGTTTAATCCTGATAGTTAAGAGGACTTTTCTTCAGTGATTAATAGGATTAAACTGGTGTGATAATGAGGTAAAGCCTCTCCTGTACCTCAGCCCTACATGCAGTTTAACCAGATCAACTCGTACACAGTCGGTCCTGATGTGGGTGAACCGTCCCCATCATGCAACATGTAAAGGTCACGCTCATCCATCGATTTACAGTCAGTCACACGGATCACAGCACAGTCACGCCGCTGCAACACGAACACACATTAAACCGTGTGTTTAAAATAACCTCGCGGTGAATAATCTGTCGCCGCCGTCGATGAAACATTCATCTCGGCTGCCGCTTTTAATTTGGAGCCAATTCCCACAAACCCGTCAGAGGTATGTTTAAACGTGCCACATTAACAGGATGAACACATTCGCACAATTAAAGCTGCAAACTGCGACCTGAACGCCTCACGAGGACAGAGACGGAGGGGAGGGAACAGAACAGGAACAAAAGCCTGATGTAGCTTCTTCCTCTGTGCCATTGAGCTCCATTGTCCTCCAAAAAACAATTAAAAACACATCAGTGGGAAGTTTGTTTGAGCAGTTGTGAACACAGTAACTGTGCTCTAGTGCCGAGTTCACGCAGAATATTGTAATCCCGTGTAGAGAAGTGGCAGCTCTCCAAACCAAAAAGACAATTTGTTGACTGTGAAACCGAACAAACTTACCAAAAGTATCAATCTCCGTCTGATCTGGACTCGCAAAACGGACTATAAAGCGCCCATAATGCATCACTTCAGCCACGATAGCAGCAACAAACTGAAACCTCTCTTCATGCTACAACTTTATTAAAATGGGTTTCTTTGCTGATGACACTCCGTTGATTAAATGACGACAGAGATCTTTAGTCCAGTTATTCCTACATGATGTCGTTCACCTTTATCGCCGTAGTGTTTGGCTTGGAAACAGTATTTTGCCAGCGTCGCTGCCAGAAACATTTATTTTATATTTTCCTTGCAGTTGTCGTTGTTGTGTTGCTTTTAGTTTTTTCTGTATTTTAAATTTAAACTCAATACAGAAGTTCAAAAGACAGAGAAACCATTTTCATTAAATGTAAAAGAGATTAGGCCTAAAATATGAGAGAGAGAGAGAGAGAGAGAGAGAGAGAGAGAGAGAGAGAGAGAGAGAGAGAGAGAGACCCAGATGCAGACTAGTCCCCTCCTCCCTCCTCCCTCCTCCCTCCTCCCTCCTCTCTGCTCAGCTCCACCCGGCTCCCGGTGCCCTGAAGGCGGCAGCAGAAGGACAAACCAAACGCTCCATCTGAGCCTGGAGCAGCCGGGGGGCACTTCATTTACGCTACAGAGCCTCCCTGTTTAACCCGGCACAACAACCCTGCAGCACACACACGCACACAGCGGGTTACCTACGCTTGTGAGGACTCTGCTTTGACATCCAATTATGTTTTTAAAGAGACACATAAAAAGCCGATGATTTGTGTCAGTTTAAAATACCTTCAACCCGTTTTGGTCTTGGAGTGACTGTCTTTGCCGCGTTGTCTTAAATCAAACCTTTTTCCTACAAAACGATGTTCCCACACAACTAAACTATCCTCAATGACGTCTTCAGTGAAACGTATTTCCTCCCAGATCACGCTCGCAGTCTTAAACACATGATTAACGTTGGGAATTAAAACATCACAAAACTACTTGATCAGGTTTATTAAACTATGGTTTGGCTTAAAATAACTACGTTTGTTACTGACGTGAATTAAAATGAGTCACCTTATACCTTTGGTTTGACACGGGACACTAACAGAACTTCTGGTTCTACGTCCTGTGTTAGTTTGACCCCATCCATCAGCATCACATTACGCCTCCCTAGAGCCAGTCTCTCTATATCCACAAGATGCATTCAAACTTTCCACCTGTCTCAGTCATGTTCCTTCCCATCACCCACCTGCTCACCTCTTCCCTCAATGCCCCTGAAGTATAAAACCAGCCCATTTCCACTCATTTCAAAGCAGATTACAAGCCTCTAAAAGCCTGAATCCTATATTGTCTCGGCCTGGACTAATCCCTGAACCCTCATCTATAGCTGGCTGCCTGCCAGATCTTTTCCCTGTCTCGTTCCCGCCGCCCTGTGGACTCATTACTGCTTCTGTTTAGACTTGCCAGTGAGCTCACGTATCGTACCTTCAATAAAACCCTGAACTGTTCCTGGCTGCTCGATTTGTCCGCATTTCAGCCCAATTCCCTGTCGCCTCAGACTCGTTTCTGCAAACAAGTCATAAGACGACTGATAAGGAGTTAGAAACACCAAGAGTGAGTAAGGTTGTTTAACTGAAGTGTGGTAAAAGTACACTCAAGCATGAAATCATGAAGAAACCAACCATGTTAAGCTGTTGTTCGTAAAGGTTATTGGTTGTCCTGTTTGTCCACACAGTCAAGATAAAACAACCTCTTGTGACTGAATATTAATTCTGTTTCAACACCAACAGAAATGTTTCTGTTGCACGAAATATCAAAGAAGTTGTCAAGAATTGAAAACGACACACATCTGCCCCCTGTGGACAGTGGTGGCACAACAACTACTGCACCATTGCGCCGTAAACAACAGTCAAAAGTAATGATTATTAATGATGTGACGGACCAGCAGTGAATACACGCGGGTTGAATTTCAGAGCTTTAAAGCATTTAAGTGTGTTTATAAGTGTGTCCATATTAACTCTGCCTCGTTTCCCCGAACTGAACAACAAAACAGCCGTGAAAAAGTAATTAAAAGGAGCTGAAGGAGCTCGCTGCTCCGAGACAAATGCCTGTCTGAGGAAGAAAATACACTCTTCATCACTGTCAGGAGAGGAGGAGGAGGAGGAAATCAGGGAGTAATACTGCTTCCATCACTGCAGGATAGAGGAGAGGAAGAGGTTCAGGAGGTGAAAAGGGAAAGTTTCTTTTTTAAGAAGAAAGTGAAGCAAGGAATCGAGGAGAGGGGATTAAACGGAGGGGGAGGAGGTTTTATTACTGTGTAAAGACGAGGAGATGGAGGAGAAATACAAGCGTTATCACTGCAGAGGGAGGATTAGGAGAAAGATGGGGGAATAACAGGTTTTTATCACATGGAGAAGTGGATGGGAGGTAAAGAGGAGAGAACGTGAAAGAAGAGGAGATAAACAGATTTTGGTGCGATGAAAGAGGAGGAAGAGGAGGGGAATGAGAGGAAGAGGAGATATAAAATGGTAAGTAGGGTGAGAAAACACAGGAGGAGATGGAGGTAAAAGAAAGAGGAAAAGAAGAAGAGCATACTGCTATAGACATAAAATAGGAGGTTGAAGAGGAAAAAAAAATAGGAGCGGCAAGAATTTAAAGTAGGAAGGAAGAAAATAGACACCAGAGAAGAAGAAAGAGACAGCAGAAGAAGAGGAGAAGGACGAAGAAGAAGAGGAGAAAAAGGAGGAATGACTTTGCCACCTCAGCTCCTCAGCAGATGAATCTCTCTCTCACTCTCAGCATGTGATCGGTCACCCGATCAATCGGAGCTCTGGACAGCACCGAGCCTGCTCATTGGCTAGCTGTCCCGAGCTGCCGGCCGGTTGACCTCATTGGTCGGCCGATTGATCGGCTCTATCGGAGGCCTGCCTGTCGATCAGCTGTCGGCCCGATCAGAGATTGATCAATGGACATGAGGCAGAAACACGGGTTTCAGGTTACTGACCAGAGATCAGTTAGTTTACAGCTAACATGTTCTAGTAGATAAAAGACATGAAAACCACAGCATGATGGTGAATAAAGTGAAGGATTTAGGAGCTACAGCTAGTCTCCTAAAGGGGCGGGGCAACGGTGAAACCTCTACTGTATCATGTCAGTGAGGTATTGATCTGGTTCTTCTACTTTAAATCAGGTTGGTCGCAGCTAGCGCTTCTAGCTATAACTACGAAAAATAAGGAATTCATAGATATCCCACAAAATCAATTTGTATGTTATTTTACGTAATCAAAGAAACCCAGCAGACGGCTGTTAGCTCGCCATGAGAAACGAGAAGTCAACGGTTATTTATTCGTCACGTAACTCGCGTACTTCGGTAACGGTAGTTTCACGATCTTTTTCCTGAACCTAACTAAGTATTTGACGATCTTTTCTAAACGTAACCAAGTTGTTTCCTGTGCAGACGGAGGTTTATTTTGAAAAGACCGTATACATGTTGACATACGTTTGGTGGAAAACGCACAAAAAAGTAATTTCTCATAAGATATACAAACGAGGATACGTTGTATCAAATGTAACTGAAAGTTGCTTCATGTAAACAGGAGTGTTTCTGTTCGTGTGTGTGATCTTGTTGTTGTTTCTGCTGCACAGTTTATCTTGTTTGTCCGTCTTGTTTTCACGTAATTGTGGGTATTGTATCTGAATGTAAAGTGTGTGTGTGTGTGTGTGTGTGTGTGTGTCGAGTGCAAAATGTGTGTGAGAGCACCTTATCAACAGCTCATGAATAATTCAGATCCGTTTAGAACCCTTATCACTGTCCCTATGGCAACCAGCCCCATGGGGTAGATACATGCAAACACACAAACATGCACGCACACACACACACATTAACACACCAGGCCTCACAACTGTGTGTGTGTTTGTTGTCGTTGTACTGATCTCCCAGTGGCCTCTGTTTACCCTCATTCCAAGCTGGACACAATGTTGGACTCATGTTTTATTCATGTTTTCTAACTCTTTTGCAAACGTGTGTGCGTGTGTGTGTGTGTGTGTGTGTGTGTGTGTGTGTGTGTGTGTGTGTGTGTGTGTGTGTGTGTATGTATATGTGTGTGTGTGTGTTAGCCTGCTGCTCGGTCAATGAGGGTTAAGGTGCGGGGTGATGTTTCATGTGTACGACTGAACGCTTACCTGAGATCAGGACGACCTGCAGCTTCCTGTTCGGTGAAGCACCGGAGGAGCAGCGCCCGGCAGATACAGATGTGAAGTTCAGATGCAACATTTAACATCAGGATGAAATGATCCAATAATGTTCCGTCTGAAATGTAGAAGAGTAGAAGTATAAAAGTAGCATGAAAAGTTCCTAAAAATTGTACTTGTTTTAAATGTACGTCCACCAGCAGAGCGATACGTATTTAGACTAACGGCTGCATGGATGTGATGTTCAGCTGATGACAGAGCCAGTGATTGATCTTCACACATCTGTATTCCTTCCTGTCAGATGATGATGTGTGCGTTCCTTAATGTTCTAAAACGGTCTTCTTCTTCTTCTTTTTTAATTCAGCTGTCACTTCCTGTCATCACAAAACACTCATGCCTTCATCTCGTCCTTCTGTTTCCTCTTTAATAATTCCGTCATTCGATCCGTCTCCGACTCTTTGCTGAGCTCAGCAGCGAGCAGCGCGCTCACTCCGCTTGTTACGGTCACTTAGGAGGACATTGACTTGCATTACCCGGGCACTGAGTGAACAATATCACGAATGGCACCACATCTCAGGTTACGATGTGGATCTGCTTTTTTTTTACTAACTCTCCGACCGGCAATCAACTCAGCTGGTGTTCCAGGCTCATCTCAGCTGCAGCCTCACACTCATATTCAACTGTTATTCAAAATATGTCATTATTCTGAATTTGATATGTTCACGTCGACATCATATTCAGTTTGGAATTAGGTTGTATTACGAATGTGAAATTGATGTTCAGGTTTTAGGATCATTCACTATACGAGTCTCAATAGAGGTTTTTACGTCTGTTTCCTGTATACCAGCAGCGCTGAGAGTAAAGCTGCAGTAGAGATGCTCGTCCAGAAGAAAAGAAGGAGAAACACGCCTACTTTTCATGAAGGACGTGGATATCAACAGGTTTTTGGGTTGTTTTACGTTAATCAGAAAATGCACAACAGCATGTTAACGGGAATATTGGGAGAATATTCATTTTTATCAGCCACTTTAACAGCTTATTCGGAATAAGGGGGGAAAAACTGAATATTTGGTGCATGTAAGCGTCAGTGACTGATCTCCTTTTTCTAAACTGTTCAGTAAACCGAACGGTCCTTTCGTCTCATTGCCTGCTGTGAATGTGATAAACAATAACCACAAACATCTACACCCCAAAAACCAAGTCTTTACCCTCAAACAACCGCGAAAAGAACATCTTACACATCGCCCTCTGCTGGAACCGATGGGTAATACTCTCCTCCAATCACGAGTACACATTCGCACCATACTCTGCTGTGGTGGCCTCGGTTATGAAGATGTAGGTGGACTGCAGCCACTAGTCAGGAACACTGTGTTTAGTTAGATGCATTCATTGGTCTCCACACAGTCCAGTAGAAGACGGAGCCTGTACGAGTTAGAACGAAGGTTACAGTATTGTAACCCTAGTTCAATGAGCACAAGTGAGCCCTCTACTGTAGGATAGTTTGGTGTCTGGGTGTGCTGCTTTATATAGCGTAGGGCACGCACGCACTCGGGTAGACACGCCCTGGTTGAACAGTTATGTTGATGTAAATGTTCAGGGAGCAAATGCGTTCTCGAGAAATGAGATTTTACCCATCGAGTCCAGTCGAGGGCTCCGTCTGTGCTCATAGAACAAGGGTTACAATATCGTAACCTCTACCGTCGTTTCAGTTTCTGCCCTTTGTGTTTCCTCGCTTCCTTGATTGTCCACATCTGCCCTCGATTACTCTCCCGCCCCTGATTTTATATATCCTCCCTGGTTTTCCCCTTTTCTTCTGCCAGACTGTCTTTGTTCATCCCCGCGGGTTCATCGCTTTTCCCGGAGTCCCACTGTTTGCTCCGTCTTCTTGGTTTATGGATCACTGCCTTCTCGTCGCCCGGTATTGTTTGCTATTTGGACTGATTACCTGTGAATGACCGCCGGCCTGCAGTAAAGACCTTGTTTTGTTAGAATGTGTGTCTCTACTCTGTCTCTCTATCCGAGTCTCTGTTCCTACCAGTATTGTTACATCTTTCAATAATGTCCTCACTATCAAGGGCTAAAGCTGCTTCCCACAAAGATAAAAGGTACAAGAAGACACACACACAGACAGAGTGTATTATTAATAAGAGTTGCAGTCGGGTAGTTTTATAACTCCTCTTAAAAGAGATTTACTGAGGCAGGGAGAGAATTAGAGGTATAATAACAGAGTTATCTCTTTTATTTCCATTTCCTCAAGCGCGTGTGTGTGTGTGTGTGTGTGTGTGTGTGTGTGTGTGTGTGTGTGTGTGTGTGTGTGTGTGTGTGTGTGTGTGTGTGTGTGTGTGTGTGTGTGTGTGTGTGTGGAAATACAGAAAAATCAGTCATGTTCATTCAGCAACGTTTGTCTAATCGGAGCTCCTTAACTAGTGCATACAAACAATAAACTCAATTAAGAGATGAAGTAAAAACAGAAGAAGACAAAAACAAACATGAAAGCAGTGAATATGAATAATAAAGGGAAGAAGAAATAGAAGAAGAAAGGTTGAAAATAAGGCGTTCATAAACAAAGCGGCAGATCCTGGCGGGAAGTTGAAGTTAAACAGAAAGTGTTGAGCTTGCATTAATATTTTTTCCTGGTTTCAGCAGATCTGCAGAGAGAATCCTGACAGCAGCTTCTTCCTCACGATCTGTTCGGAGTCAAACAAACCTCTTCTCCCATACTGATGTCCTGCTAGTGCCCTCCACGGTCTGCAATCATGAATACTACTCAAAATATAAACATGTTTCATCACTGAATTTAAAATGATGTAAAGTTTGCCTTGAGGGAACGTCTAAAAATCTAAAGGGTTCATCCTCTGGGGAAAAGGAGATGTTGCCATATTTTCCTCTGGACCAAAGCGTTGGATGGAAAAACAGAGAAACTCATGACCGGTTAAGTGTACAAAATAAAATATAGAATACGTACGGAATAAACAGCTCGTATGATCAACAGGTATGATTTGACGGGTACAGTATATGCAATAGGTCCAATAAATGCTAACAGTCACACTCGTGGTTAACGTTGTAACTCGTGGTTAACATTGTTACATTGTGGTGGTTTGGCTTAAAATAAGTATGGTTGTTACATAACTTAAGCTACATACGTAACATGATGTGACTCTGTGGCGTGAAAAGTCAGAAGATAACCAAAGGATTCATCCTCTGGGGAACATACATTTCCAGACTATTTATTGGAAAAATGAATAGATAACCATCAGCAGCAGCGCTGTCATTAATATGTACTGCTGTCTGCAGCCTCCATCAGTTTCAGCTGATTTAAACACAGAAATACTGACAGGTGTGTGTATGTGCTCGTAAATTTACAATCTTAGACGGACATTCACAATCAGCAACGTAAAACACACACACACACACACACGAGCTTGACCCTGTTTGGTCAAATTAAAGTCATAAATTGTGTTTCCATTAACGTCCTATTGACTGGATTTAGTTTATTTCAGCAGAGGGGAGGTTCAACCCTTCAGCTGCTGTTTAAAGACTCTCCAACTGTTTGACGAAGGTGGATGGAGAGGAAGAGGAAGAGAGAACAAAAGACGAAGGAGAAGGAAAGAGAGATAGAGAACGAATGAATATTCATCCGTCTACGTAATGACGATAAACTTCTCCTCCATAAATCACTTCAGTCTAATTTAGAGAGCGTTATCGGAGCAGCAGACGAGCTGTTGATCCGCCGACCTTTGGCAACGAGAAAAAAAACTGTCACACACACACACACACACACACACACACCAACTTCCTGTCTCTCCTGAGTAAAAACGCTTTGCTGAGTCGTGATAATGACGCTGTCTAACTCTTTTAACATCCTCGGCTCTGTTCCATTTCCATTAAAGTGCTTCTTCTCCTCTTCGTTTTTTTTGCCAACTCTCATTATCTGTCTTCTTTCTTTATGTACCTCATTCTTTCCTCTCTTACTGCCTTTTTACCTTTTTTATATCGCCTTCTTTCTTTATCTACTTACTTTAAACATACACACACATTTTTCGTACGTTTTCCTACGAAAGCCAACAACCGGTTGCTTGTTCCTGCTTTGTTACGTGCAGTCTTCTCAAAATATTGTTTTAGTTTTCACAGGAAACAACAGTTGGGTTTAGGCAAGAAAACTATTTAGGGCTCGGAAAAGTTTGTGAAATACTTTGTGAGGATGAGAAGGTCGTGGTTTGGGTTAAAGTAACGCTGGTTGTTGAACCGATCCACCTCCCCTCCCGTCCCTCTGTAGACTTTTGCCATCTTTATACTTCCTCCTGTAGAATTACGTGGCTAATATATGATTTTGTGGGATATCTACAAATTCCGGCACATTGTTTTTCATATAAGACAGTTAGAAATGCTAGCTTAGTGCCGCCTGCTGTAAGGGACCGTATGTTTCAGAAGTGTGGTTGTATGAGGTACTTCACAGTATTACTACAGTCGATGTACTGCTGTGGACGTATTTTAGACTCTAAAAGAATGAATATCAGTTGGAGTTTACGCTATATTTAGAATACTTTCACCGCTTTACTTTTCTGTCAGACAGCACTCTTTTTTTCTTGTTTAATTCCATTTGTGCATTTACAAACATGGTGGGAATAAAAGCACATTCAAACAGCATCGTGTGGTTGTTTCGTGTCCGTATTTCCAGTTGAGCGATAATGGTCTTTTGGGGGAAATGGTTGTCGAGGTGATAAGTATGGCATTGTGTTGTTTTTTTGTCTTTAACGTGACTGATGGTGCGATTTCTCCTGAGAGGCAGAGCGAAGAGGAAAGTGAAATTCAGTAACCGGGGATTTGTATGATGATGGTGATTATGTTATTGGCGTGAGAAGCCGTCTGAAGAGACGAAGAGACGACCGCACCGCGGACTCACGACGCTGTCGGCTAAACCCATTAAGTGCATCCTGTGTGAGCTCTGTGTGTTCTGTGTGAGCTCGTATTGAACCGGCTGTAATGTGAGGCTGCTGCTCATCCAGAAGGTGTTATTGCAAAACCTCTTTCCAGAGGGTTGCGTCATGATTTATTTAAAAACATTTCTCCTGGTCTGTGGTCCGGACAGTCGAACAGGCCTTTCAGAGCCGCCATCAATGCTCTCTTCAAAGCTCATATATATATATATATATATATATATATATATATATATATATATATATATATATATATATATATATATATATATATATCTCAGCAGTTCAGTTATTTTAACCAAAATGTTGATCTTTTGTACTTTTGTTGCCAAAACTTAACTAGGTTTTTTCCTGTGAACACTGAATTTTATTTTGAAAAGACTGTATTCAAATAAGGAGCGGAACTTTACACTTGGTTTTTTGTAGGATAGTATACGAACTATACTAAAGTCCTATTAATCATAATCTACTTCTTGATTGTATTTTTAATCTGAATCCGCAAAAACATTATCAAATGAATGTTGTGCAGTGAAAAGTGTAATATTTGCCTGGAGGTGGAGTATTTATCTCTTGTTTATTCTTATCATATAACGTTTTTAAGGGATGAGAGAACCAGAGCAGATGCATTTTTATTGCATTTGAACATATATGACAATAAACTTGAACGTAAACATTGTACAGTATTTGTACTAAATGTACTTTCTACCATCTTGCTCTGGAAACATCAGATGCTTCAACTTCACTTCAGTCTCTCCGGCTAAAAGTTTGGATGAAAACTAGAAGAATGAGTGACTGTCGGAAATATTTTCTCCAAACTTAAAAATGAGCATCATTAAGGACTAATCCTCACCTCCTCCTCCTCCTCCCATCTCTCCATCTCTCTCTCCTTCATCTTATCGACTCCGTTTCTTTTCCTGAACGCTGACAGGAAACTGACTGATCCTGATTTCAGAAGGCTGAACCGAAGACAAATGGAAAAGTTATTTAAAAATAAGATAAATGCGATATTATCACCTTTTGCGATGCGTAATGAGCGATGTAGTTTTAATGAACCAGCTCGCGCCTGGTTCCCCCCGTTTATTTAATGATCCGCCTCCCTATAGATCCTGAACCAACAGCCAGGAGCCTCATTGATCACGCAGCTACGAGCCGGCAGCCGAATAAGCATATTCATTTCAGCTGGCATTTACGGCAGAGAGACAGATGGAGGGAGGAGGAGGAGGAGAGTGATGGAGCAAGCAGAGGCCGAGGAGAGAGAGCGTGAAGAAGATAGTTTAATATCTCGGTGAAATTACATTTATATGGTGGAAGAATTACATTTAAAGAGGAGCAACACATTTCCATCTGTCTCTTTCTGTGCGGCTACAAGTGTAACACTGTTAATATTACTCAGCTAGTAGTTCTGTTCTCAGCTGCACTGAATCTACAGTATTCAATTAAGACTCGGGCCCAAAAACCAGGGATTCAGGGAGACAGATACATCATAAACCATTGTTCTTGCACATGTTACATTATTACAGTCAGACCTGTTGTCACGGGGCATTGGTGGAGGACTCAAACGCAGACCAGGCAGAGTAACGTGAAGAAGGTTCATCTTTAATGAACAATATCAACCGACAGCAGACTTACAGGACACGATGGGGAATCCATGGACGAGACAAGAGACGAGGCAGGACGAGGACAAGCCGACCGGGCGGGTAGACCTTACAGGGATCTGGCAGTGAGTGACTGAGGGGCAGGAGTTTATGTAGAGGTTTAAACAGGTGAGAGGAGTTGTGCTGATGAGGGGGAGGAGCTTGATTAGTGATCAGAGGCAGGTGAAGGGAGGCTGAGGGAGTGACTGACGGGTAGAGTGAGGAGGGTGGAGGAGTAACACAAAGACACAGAACACAGAGGCAAAGCCTAATCGTGACACCTGTGACAGTTCTGTGCAACATTCTTTCATAACACCTTTATCAAAAGCATGTTGAACATGTTTAAGAAAGTTAATGTGTTGATTCTGTGGACGAAACATTTAAAATGCAATAATGTATCAATAGCGCTCATATATGTGATGTAAATGACATCAAAACAACAAAAATATGTTGTCGTCCCCTGGAGTCATGTCACTGGTGTTACAGTCTAACAAAAATCTCTTATTTTGAAATTAAGAATCAGACTGATTCATGCATTCTCTCTAGTGTCCACCAGGGGGCGACTCCTCTGGTTGTATAGAAGTCTATGAGAAAATGACTCTACTTCTCTCTTGATTTATTACCTCAGTAAACATTGTAAACATGAGTTTATGGTCTCAATCTCTAGTTTCAAGTCTTCTTCAATACAGCATGATGTTCATTTAGTAAATGATGGTCCATTTAGAGTCACACAGACCATAAAGCAGGGGATGCTTTAGGGGCGGGGCTCTAACACGGCGTTGTTCAGTCTGGGAGTTGTATTTCTATACTGTAGAATTATCATTTTACTTAAGTACAAGATCTGAGTACTTCTTCCACCACTGCTGCTACCATACTACTACTACTACTACTAGTAGTACTAGAGCCCGATTTAGACTAGATTTTTGGAGCCAATACCAACATTTTACAGTTCAAATGTTGTTTTTTATGTAAACAATATATTTTTTTAAATGATTCAACATCATCTGTTTCTGTTTCTGCTAATTACCATCCATTACAGCCTGAAGCAACAGGAGGCATTATATACCCGCTTACATATATTTATATATATGTGTGATGTGCAAAAGTGTTTAATTTCTTAGTTTCCTGCAGAACTGAGAGAAACAGCAGCAGCAGGATCTCACAGCTCTGAGCAGAGAACAGATGGAAGCTTTAAATCGGGCGACGAGGGTTCGCTGAAGGAGACACCGTTAATGAATCAGCGTTGATACGATCTGATGAGCTCCTGATTGGATGAATTTTATCCTGGCGATCAATGACAGATTTAGCTCAGTCTCTAACAATAATCAATGTTTTTCTCTTTTTAAGGAGGCTTTGACAAAAGTGCTCTGACTTTCAACCAAGCGGGCCAATTTATAACACGTGATGTCTTTAGTGCAACCTCAGAAGACCCTGAAGAGCTTTTTCCTCGAGTAGTTTATTATTAAAGTCGCCGAAAATGTGTGACCTTTGTGACCTTCACTTTACTGACTCGAGTTTGAGTTTGACATATGTTTAAGTATTCGGGCTTCAAATTCACTCAAACTGGGCTTCCTGGATTTTATTTCACGTCCCACCGGTGGACGTGAGGAGCAATTCTGTTTTCCTTTTTTTTGGGCTTTTAATTTTCAATTTCCTCGTTGCATGGCAACAAACGTGTCACTGTGACTTTTTATGGTCAAATTGGGCATTTTTTCATGTAAATGAGCCCAGTTATGCAAGAGCTGGTGGGATTTATCATTGCTGATGGCACATGGTGTGATACATAGTACAATCCTTGTTTTATTCATTTAGTACTGGACTTAAGTACAAATCTGAGGTACATTTTCCTGCTACATTCTACTGTTACTGTACTCTCAGAAGTACATATTGTACTTTTTACTGTACTGCACCTCAGAGGTACATACTGTACTTCACTACATTTGTCTGACAGCTTTAGTTTCTTCTCGATGACAGTTTTTCGTCTCCTTCCTGTTCAGGTAAAACCTCGTATCTCCAGATGTGTTGCTGTTGAATGTTTGTGATGAACTGAAGGATGAAGTGTTTCCTCTACGTGTTGTAGAAATCCTCCTGCAGCTAAATAAACTCTTTAAAAAGCCTCTTGGCTCAGCTGTAGAGCGCATCGTCACACACACAGAGCCGTATTAGTACTTCCACCAAACTAAAGGCTCTGAGTACGTCTTCCACCACTCAGACGTTCAGAGGAACAATGCTGTGCAGAGATGCTGGACCGACGCCACTTTCAGAATCACATTATTTCTGTTAGCGGCGTCTCTGGATGACAGCAGCTCTCCACCCACCTGCAGCCGTGTGTCTCACACCTGCTGCTTCCTGCCGGCAGACGCCATGTTTAGTTGTTTTTTTCACCGTTTCATTTAGTTTCTCAAATGAAAAAAGAAGAGCGGAGACTCGGTCACACCTGACCTTTTTTTTGTCTCCGAGGGTTGCCACGGTAACATGGCAATGAAAATTGCGGGGCTAAACATAGACAACTAACACACACACACACACACACACACACACACACACACACACACTCATCTCCCACTCACGCTCATGTGGACAAAAGCTCAGAGTGAAGCCGCTGAGATGAAGCTTTCATGATTCCTGTGGGGGGGAAATACTAGCCTTTTAGATATAGACACTAGAATAACACACACACACACATATATTAACATGTGTGTGTGTGTGTGTGTGTTCACCTCATCTGACCAGATCTCCTTCAGTCTGATGTCGTTCATGATATCTCGTTTGGATCCTTTTAAAGCCACATCAACACTTTGGTGTAGTTCTAGTTCACTGGTCGTATTATTTTGTTGAGGTCTGGAAACACATCGTCCTCGGTCGGTGCTTCGAGCAATGTAAGTATCAATAATGGGTTTATTTAGGCTCACGTATTCTTTATGACACATTCAAGTTTCAGTAAGACAAAATAAATCAATATATGTTGATCTGATATTATCGGTTAGTTCGCCTTTAGGCGAGAGAGATCTAATTCTTCCTTCTCCTATCTTGTACTATGGAGTGATGGTGTTCATTTCTATTGTTTTTTATGTATAACCTCTTCTGTTTACTTTTAATTTAATTCATTAAATTGGTTCGGAGGCAAACAAAGCAAACAAAGTCTCTCTGGGGCTTTGAGTTTGGTCTCTGCTCTAATAGAAACACAATGAAGCGTGTTAGAAAACATCCTGGTGTCAACTCTGGGTCGTCATGTTCGTGGTATTTCTACACAGTAGTACTACTTCTATCTGAATAAAACTTCTTCCACCACTGATAGTGTTACATCAGAAGTATTTAGATTCTATACTTAGGTAAAAGTATTAATACCACACTGAAAGTACTCCAAGTCTAAGTCCTGCATTCAAACCCTCTCTTAAAGCTACCACAAGGAACTTTCATGTTGTGTTGGTTCTGGCGCCCCCTGTGGTCTAAAGCGGTAGTGTCTCTGAGCACCAGAGTCTCTTTAGAAAACCTCTCATTGTGCTGCAGCAGGTCTGACAGTCTGAACCCTCTCAGTCCTGGTTCTGGTTCTCCTGTGCCTCCCTTCCCTCCAGCGGGTCCAGCAATACACCACTGATTATTGTTTTCTAGCTTTTTATTGGTTCGAAGAAGTGTTGTTGTGAAGAACCATAAAAGTTGAACAGCGTTCTGTCTTCATCAAACCAAGAATTCACAAACTGTATGAGAGGAAACAGTGTGAGAGTAGTGATGGAACATCTGCAGAAACCCTTTTAAAGTTACCTGATATCACAGCCTGAAGCATTAATGTTGTCAGCTCTGCAATCACAGAAACAGCTGTTTATAGAACCGAACAAAATTTGTTCTTTTCGTGTCGCAGAAAAACCTGAGATATTATTACGTTCCTCAGACTGTAAAGCAAGCGGTTGATTCATCGCTGTGATTTTATTTCACCACTGCTGTTTAAAAGAATCACTTTCAGTGTGTGTGTGTGTGTGTGTTGGCATCAGAAAGCAAACCTCGCCTTGACGTATTAACCAAGTCAGGCCTCATTACACACACACACACACACACCTTTCCTCCCCCTCTTCTTTCTTTCACAATTTTCATTTCTCCGTCCTCTCAACCGTAAAATCCATTCAATCTTTTGTCAGTCAGTAGATGTTTCAGGACGTACAGTTAAAGTGAATTTACTCACACAGAATACAGTTTATTCATATGGAGAACACGTCGCATACGGAATCCTGAGAACCACAAATTAAATTTACATATGATATGTAATTTACATATATGTAAATGTGGGTATCAAAAACAAGCTAAAGGCTGAGAACTGAGGACGAACGGTGTTTGTACGACGTTAAATGATTTGTTTCACACAGAAGAATTAAACACAACAAAAAAACAAAGTCATTCTGAACACAAAAGGTTAACGAGGTGTAAATGTTAATGTGCATGTAAATGTTAATGTTAATCTATGTAAATGTTAATGACTGTCCAACTAAGACAAAAGTCAGGTGACATTATAGAGCGCAGGCCACAAACATCTAAAGTACACATTTAGCTGTTTTGTCTGTAATGTAACTAAATGTCTCTTTAAAGGACGTTTTCTCTAAATGAGTTTGTTCTCAGACTCTGATGATAAATCTCCACTTCAGCAGCTCTTGGCGAGATCAGAAGCAACCGACCCAGTTTCATCTAAGAACTAGAATTACCACCTCTCTGTTGTTTTTGCCTCCGCCAACCAGTCGTCTTTCACTGCGTTATTGTGTCTGTTTGTATTACATTTGTGTAATTAGCATATGAACTCTTGAATTTATGGCCCAATACGTGTTTTGTGAGGCCACAGTTTGACCACCGAATCTGTTAGTCGACGTTTGAGGCAAAGTTGAAGACATTTGCTCAAGAAATTCCAGATTTATCGTGTTCCTGAGAATGGGAAGGAGGTGAGGCTACATAATGGGATCTTGACCTTTGAACATTCAAATCAGTTCTTCCTTGAGTGCGGTGGAATGTTTGTGGTAAATTTGAAGACATTTCCTCAAGGCGTTCCTGAGATATTGCGTTCACGAGAATGAACTTGTAAAGTTAGAATCTATGGCTCCGACCACGACTCTCAAATGTCAGTCGGCCACATTATTGTGTTGTATATTGATAAATATAAGGCGCTGTCCGTGGTGCTGAAGTAGTGAACTCATGTTTACAATGTTTACTGAGGTAATAAATCAAGAGAGAAGTAGAGTCATTTTCTCATAGACTTCTATACAACCAGAGGAGTCGCCCCCTGGTGGACACTAGAGAGAATGCAGCTTTAAGACACTTCAACATTAACTGACAGACATCAACGTGAAATACTATTTCAGCAGTATTAGACTTAGAAAAGAGAAGGACAAACGAACCCAAACAGCCATATATAATAATAAATATTGTGATTTCTCTCTCTGTGTCTGAGCCTCTCTCATTTGCTCTGCTGTGTGTCAGCTAGCGTAGCGGCTCGATGGCCGGTAGCCTGTCGCACACGTGCAATCTGAAGGAGCCCATCCATTTAAAACCTATTACACGCACAAAATACATTACAACAGGTCATTAAGAATATATTAGAGGTGTCGGTGTCGTTTTAAATTCACAACATATTAGAGAAGCCGTTACGAAATGAGGGTCAATGCAGACACACACACACACACACACACTCATGTAGCGAGGTTATTAATGTCATTCAAGAATGAGACCGACAACCTGAAATGACAACAGCAAGGCTGTGTGTGTGTGTGTGTGTGTGTGTGTGTGTGTGTGTGTGTGTGTGTGTGTGTGTGTGTGTGTGTGTGTGTGTGTGTGTGTGAGATGGATGGACTCAGGTGTGTGTGAAGCTCCACCCTCTCACTATTAAAGAGTGAAGGGGGCGGACCTTTGACACACACACACACACATTGTTTAGGAGTGTTAAGACCTCAAACACCTTTAACACTCCTTTACCGTGTTTATATAAACTTTGAACACACTCACTAACTCACCTGCTGTTACATACTCTCTTTGTTTTAACATATCTGCTACTTTTGTCACTTATTTATTGTATTGTATCATATTATGCTGTACAGTGTTGTACTATAGTGTTTGCTGTTGAATTGCAATGATATTATTATTATTAGGCCACTTAACTGTAATAACCTGCCCAGAGACAACCGACAAGCTCTCTAGCTAACTCTGACCCGTTTACATTGTTTTTATTTTATTGATTTACTTTATTTACCACGGACAGGGCACATTAATCAATACAATGAATGAATAATCATTACACCTCAATGTAAATGTGCCAGAATTAGCTCAAGAGTGGATTTTACATCTGAAATATTACCATTTTGTGGCCTAATATCAGTACAGTTCATCAGCAAATGCAAATTGAGGTGGAAACTGAATTGTTGATTAACGTGGACCTCCCCTAATGAAAAGCATATTTGCCTGAACTTGGACCTGAGTCGTAACAGAAGAGGAATGTGGAGGAGTGAACAACAGAGAATGTCTTTACTTCCTTCCCAGTAACACCCAAACTGGTTTACCTGCATAGAGAGGTGAAGACTAAACCACTCATTGTGAGCATTCTACCAAGAAGGTCCTGCACAAGACGGAACAATTACCAAGAAATATTTTACTTTCTTCTCCGGGCCTTTGAGGAAGTCCTCCCCCGACATTGGTGAGTACAGTTGGTGTTTCTAAAAAAGCCATCAGGGCCCAGGGTGACACTTGTCTTTTGAATGCTATACTCTCGTCATTCGATCGCACCAGGGAGCATTAACTGTAAAGAACTGTGCGCTCCGAGAGCCAGACCACATGCCGAAGTGGCCTGGCCCACGTTGGGTTCTGATCTCAGTGAGGTGTGGACAGCATGTGGACACAATCTGGACAATTTGATCAAAAGTAGATCTCCATCATCTTCCTCCCTCACATGAGGGCGAAGGGAAGATATGAGGAAAAATGTGTCCTGTTCAGTTACTGCTGATGGAAAACCCAACATTTCCTAATTTTGCTGTTTCAAAATAAAATGTATGGACATATAGTGTGATGAATTAATCGGAAAATGTGTTTATCAGCGAATTTGCGGAGCTTTGTTTGCAGCAATTCTTCAATAAACAAGGCTACCAATACTGCAGGGAGCAAAAATAACTGTTTATTGTGAAGAATCAATAGGAAATGACTTTTCATCAGTGAATTACAGGAGCTTTGTTAGCAGATTTTCTGCAGTAAAACAAATCTTCTACTACTGCAGGGAGGAAGTAGCAAAAATAACGGGGGGGGGGCTTTTATTGTGAGGAATTCTTAGGAAATGAAATGTGTTCATCCAGCGTTTTACAGACGCTTCTTTGACAACGAAGTTCCCATCTGGTGCATCCGATCACAGAAGTTGCATTAAAAAGACGAATGTAACCATGGCCAATAACATGCACAGTTCAGAGTGTTTCTTTTTATTTTAAGTTCACATTTGACACGTCTCCTATAAGAAAGTCTTTTACATCATATACAAATAATTCTTTTTTTATATTTAGCATTATGCATGTATGTTTGTGTTTGTGTAATGACAGTGTTGTAATGTCAAGCTTTTGGTTTTAGACTGTCGACATGTCGTCTGCCAGCTTTATGATGACTGAAGAGCAGTTTCTGTGCGGCATCTGTCTGGATGTGTTCACTGATCCAGTCACGTTACCATGTGGCCACAACTTCTGCAAAAACTGCGTCATACAACACTGGGACAGTAGCAACCAGTGTCAGTGTCCCTCATGTAAATTCCCTTACTATAAGAGGTTCGATCTGCGAATCAATACTTTCATATCTGAGATGTCGGCTCAGTTCAGAGAGTCAGCTGGAAGGAGCAGCTCGGATCAACAAGCTGCCAAACCAGGAGATGTTCCCTGTGACATCTGCACCGAAACCAAAAGAAAAGCTGCAAAGTCCTGCCTGGTGTGTCTGGCCTCCTACTGCGACGCTCACCTGCAGCCACATCTGACGGCTTCACGCCTGAAAAGACATCAGCTAAGTGATCCTGTGGAGAACCTGGAATGTAGGATGTGTACGATTCACGATAAACCTCTGGAGCTCTTCTGCAAAACCGACCAGATCTGCGTGTGCATGCTATGTCCGGTTTTAGACCACAAATTGCATGAAGTCATTCCGCTGAAAGAGCAATTTGAGAAAAAGAAGGCCGAGCTGGGGAAGAGAGAGGCCAAAATTCACCGGATGATCCAGGAGAGACGATTGAAGATTCAGGAGATCAAACACACGGCAAAGCTCAGCAAGGAAGCTGCAGACAGAGAGATGGCAGTTGGGGTTCAGGTCTTCAACGCTTTGATACAGTCTTTGGAAAGAACCCAGGCGGAGCTCATCGAGACGATTGAAGTGACCCAGAATACAAACGAGAAGCAGGCCAAAGGCTTCGTCCAAGAGCTGGAGCAGGAAATCTCTGAGCTGATCAGGAAACGCGCTGAGGTGGAGCAGCTCTCACGCACCAAAGACCACCTCCACTTCCTGCAAGGCGTTGCGTCCCTGGATACTTCTGCACCCACCAAGGACTGGAAAGAAGTCAGCATCGAGCAGCCATCATTTGAGGGGACAGTGAGGACAGCTGTGGATCAACTAGAGGAGAACCTCGGCAAAGAGATGAAGAAGCTGCTCCACGAGGCCGAGCTGTACAGGGTCCAGCTGTTTGCCGTGGATGTGACTCTGGATCCCGATACAGCACACAGTGCTCTCATCCTGTCCGATGATGGCAAACAAGTGTATCATAGTGTTGTGAAAAAGAATCTCCCAGACAATCCTAAGAGATTTAATCCGAGTTGCTGTATCTTGGGAAAACAGAGTTTCTCTTCTGGAAGATTTTACTTTGAGGCTCAAGTTAAAGAGAAGACTAGATGGACTTTAGGAGTCGCCAACATGTCGATCAAAAGAAAGGGAATAATCCCACTGTGCCCAGACAACGGCCACTGGACCATATGGTTGAAAAATGGAGAAGAATACGCTGCTCTTGTCGGCTCTCCTCTTCCTCTCTCTCTAAACTCAAAGCCACAGAAGGTGGGAGTGTTCGTGGATTACGAGGAGGGTCTGGTCTCCTTCTATGACGTAGATACTGCAGCTCTGATCTACTCCTTCACCGGCTGCCCCTTCACCGAGAAACTCCACCCATTCTTCAGTCCTGGTCTCTACGATGATAACGTCAACTCTGCCCCTTTGATCGTTTCTAGCATCGTTCGCAGTGATTTATTGAAAAAATGAATTTGTGTCACGGTTTTCACAGAGGCAGTGATTAAATTCTGTCTTGTCATTGTCCTTAAATTTGCTGTGTTAAATAATCTTTTTCTAAGTGCATTTTCAAACGTTGTTTAGTGCGGTTGAATCGGACTCTGGTACATTTTCCCCCTTGGTACAATTCTTTAGGGCAGATCTGAACACTGCAATCGTAAGCTTGTGCAAACCAAAAACTAAGCACCGATACCCTTCAGTGGAAACGATCCAAGTCCGGTCACAACAACATTCTGGAATGTTTGTGGTTTGAACGTGACCTAGATTAGCAACAAAGCACGTTCTTTCTTCCACTCCAGACACACCTAACCAACGAGCGGAGTGAACATTTTTACTTTTAAGTGATGCACTTTGGTTCGTTTTAATCTTTTTCTGTGCAAAACTAAACCAAACCAACGGGGGGAATGTAACAAGTTTACCAACTTGATCAATGATTTAGACATTTGGGATGTGGGACTAGTGACATTAATGATGCCTTGGGCACAATGGCAGTGCTCAGAAACTGGTGATTTTATAGGAACAGTCAGGTTTTTCTGGTATTTGTTAAATCTAATATGATGAAGGTCGTCATTGCAAATAGGCTATTTGCACTACTTGTCACAGAAGGAAATGTCACTAATGACAATATAGCAATGGCTCCCATCTATTCAAGTGTCCCCCTAAGCCACAACATGACCCAAAAACTGACATAGTTAAATGGAACTCAGCCATCTATGATTAGATATTTTACACCTGTGCTTTTCCTACTGTGACGGGTCAAAATGGTCTATGTGGTGAACGCTTGATAGTCTTAGTTATAGTACATACAAAATGTTTTGTCCTCGTGTAGCATAAAGGGACTACAACTTGCATTTAGTTGTGCAACCCTGTGCAATATATGAACATTAGTGGAGTGTTTGTTCAGGGTGACTACATATCCATTGAAACATGAGAAGACAAGTCAGGTCAACCTGTCAATCAATCGCTCGCTCTTTTGTTATAAACTGGAACTGCTACATTGCTCGCTGCCTCATCACCGCTGCTTGTAAACTTCATTCACAGTAAACTAACACACCTGCAAGTCTGCCGATGATCCTATGAAGGAATTTGCAACACGCATTCCTGAACTCCACTGTTTGGCTGTCATCAAATGTCTTATGAGCTCCTTGCTGCTGCAGTTTGGATCCGTTTTAGCAACGACACAGAAATCAGTTTTAAGCTGCAATAACCTGAATTGCAGGTGTCCAAACAGGATGAGATAAAAGCATGGATAACTTCAGGATAAACATATTTTTTAGAATGTTTTAAAAAGAAGAAATCAGGACAAGGGGCTTAATATGAGCATCGCAGCAGAGGTCAGGGTTGATGTGCCAAATGAATTAACCTCAGACTCTCTCTTGTTTCTCTGCTGAAAATAATTCGACGAGATAGCGTGCAGCTGGAAGAGGCGGTTCAGCTTGTGAGGATCGTATACACTCTTGACTCGCTGTTAGACCTCCGAACCATCCGTGGAGAAAGAGCTCTGATCATTCAGCTGGAGCAACTAAGTGCCTTTTCAATAAGATACTTAAAGAGTTTCTCATCATGTTTATTTCTCACAGGGAGGTTAATACAATTTCCACCACACCATGATGATGATTATATGCTGAATAGAATATTGATTTTGCATGAACTTTATATTTCTTATATTTTTCATGAGCCAACTGGTGTTCTGGTCAATTTGAACTGAGAATAGACAACGGCTTCAGGTCTGACAGCAAGGTAAAGAGGTGAAAATATTCTAAAAATAGCGTACACTTAAATAAATATAGACTGTTTTAGGTGTTTAAAATACGTCCACATCCTGTCTGTTTCTCTATCTACTGTCGTAAAACACTGACTGTGGAGAAGAACCTCATTCAACCTCACTTCATAACATCACAGCTGTCACTTTAAGCCGCATGAAGGTGTTAAAAATCTTCAGTCAAATTGTGGAAAGAGGAGGACTCTCTTTACAGGAATCCTACGACACGACTGGACCAGTCGCACGAGACGTCGGTGGACGCAGCAACATTTTCAAACGGTGAATCACTCGTGTACGCTAACGAGTTTGTTCATTCAAGGAAGCAAATTGAAAAGCAGTAAACAACCCTAAACTGATCCTTTGGATTCATAATTGTCAGCAGAAGACGCTGTATAGTCTTCCACATGTAAATTGTGTTTAATGCTAATAAATGAAGGATGATAAACCAACTGGGCATTCATTGGTCCTTTCTTAAACCATGAACAGCAGAGTAATGTTTCTCTCTGTGAGAGTTTTCAGCTGCGTATTTTCTGGACAGTCATCGCTGGCAAAAGGCCCGTATAGTGAAACTGCCCGAGGCTTCTCACATGTGGTCAAAATAAAAACTCATGTATGCACACGTAGCCTCCAGGAGAAAAACGCAACTTAAAGCAACAAACACAACCTTAAACATGAGGCGCCATGAGTGTTTTTCCCTCCGGTTTAATTAGACACAAAAAGAAATTCCCATAAGCCTGAGGATGAAACCTGGATGCTGAGCAACTTCATTAAAGAAGCGTTTCACTGGTGATCCTGGCACAACTATTAATGACCTTCCTATACAGCTAAAGTGCGCTCTCAATTACGTTTCAACGGAAACGTATTTTCTCCCAGATTAAGTCGTTTTTTAACAGTGATAAACTCTTGCATCCTCTATAGTAATGCCTGTAATACTATTCCAACTGAAACATTATTGGGTTAAGGTAATGTGTTTGTATATTTACCCATAGTGTTAATACTTAAAGTGCTTTCCTGTGTAATTTGTTGCCAATAGTATTGCTATATAATATATTATCGGACGCCTACAGGCATGAATCAACAGCAGCTTGGCAGACAGGCTGCGAGCTAATTATTCGTAATTATTATGCAGCAGGATAAAGAAACATTCTTCATTTCTACAGTGAATAACAGCTTTGATGAGATGTTGCGTTTGAGGGTCCTCCCCCAAGGAAATGTGAAGGTTTTTGACTTTATAATAATTAATAATTGTGGACCGCTCTATAGATAACGCCCAAAACGCTAAAAGACAAAACTTGCTATAATTAAATTATTATTTGTCTTAATTCCCCTGGATATGTTTCTCCTATAAAATCATTAATTATAATTAAAACACACTTTTACCCTTCCACCACCAAAGGGGACAAAATACGTTTCCCTTCAAATTCACTGAAGCGGTTTTGTTGTACGGGAACCTCGTTTTTAGGGGACGGAGCTGGACGACACAGCGCCACTTCACTGTGAAGCTGCATTCAAGATAGAGAAGGAGGTGACTTGTGTTTGGAGAACGGGGAAGCTATAAAATACTCGAGCATGAACTCACCTGTCAGAGGAAAAGGTCAGAGAATTGAATGTGGACACCTGTGCAGCTTTGTGCTCTCCCCTCTCAGCTTTTAAAAAGAGCAGATTGTCAGTAACTGAAACCAAATCTCACTGCTCTGGTTGTGTTTGAGTATCCTGGGTGTTGACACAGCGGTGGGACCAAGAGGAGATAAGAAACGTGAATCCTGCGCTGCTGCCTCCACATCAACAAAAAGACTGACTTTAACCACTAGTCCTTTATGACTGGTTTATCTTCTTCCCCGGTTCATTCACACCAGTGTGATCTGTGCCTGCATCATAAAGATAAAGTGTTCCTCTGCACATGTGAGTCACGCTGCCTGTTCTCTGGTGTGCACTGCCATCTAAAGGCTGCTGGTTCACTCTGTGAGGAGGCCATGTGGCCAAAAGTATCCGGACACACGAGCACTACACTTATAAGTGACGGGGGAGTTTCTTATTTTAAAACCATGGGCATGAATCCGCTGTTTCAATGGTTTCAGAGCTTTGCTAACAAAAGGCGCAGGTGTTACCCATAATATTAATGATGGCCGTCGCCTGACTTCCACCTGCACACCTGTTCACAATCCTTCAATCAGACTGCAACACTTAAATCTTCACAAACCCTAAAAGAACAGCTATGTGTCATACTGTCCTTGTTTGGATTTATTTGTGTTTGTATAAATGTGTTTGTATCTGGTATTGTATTCGATCCTTTATTCATTTGTCTGCCTCCTAAAACACTTTTTGCCACATAAATAATCTTTATTATTATAAATCACAAAAGATATGTTTTTAGATTGAACCTTCATTGCACAACATGAGACTAATAGCTAACAATCTAGCGTTAAATATTACAATACGCAGAATAATTAGGATAAACATGATGTTTGTTGTCAAAACTAAGAGCCAATCAGCTCTTCAATCTGGTGACAGCCAGGCGTTTCCCATCATGCCCTGGGGTCATTCAGTCAACTGTGACGTCAGAGCAAAGTCGGACAGAAATCTAAGCGCCGTGCAGCGATCACCGGTGATCAACCCCTCGAACCCTTTAACCGTCCCGCTCTACTCCTCTGTTAACGCCTTTAAGCCGCCTCCCTCTTCCCTTTAAACCTCTCCATTGGCCTCCATGAGCCTGTTATGTTATGGAGCAAATAAGCCAAAGGAGAGGAAGTACTGATCACATTAGATCACAGTGGTGCATGTTCACAGTCTCTTAAATTTATTCTGAAATGATACGAGTACAGATTTCACAATAAAACAGATCCTGTCACAGTATTTGTTTTCCATTTTAATCATCGTGCTTTTTTTTTTTATAACGGTAGTGATGTGTTCTACATGAACAATTATAATGACACAGATGCTTTTTATACTAAGCTTATGCTCTAATTTTGGTTTTCAGTGCTGCAAGTGTTGTTGGGATTTCCATCTCCCCAACGTCACCGGCTCTCTTCTGGGATTATGAAAATGTCAGGATTTGCCATTTAGCCGCGTGGAAACAGGTCTTCACTTCATGGCAGAGGCTCAGCGGAGCGTTTCCCTTTCACATGACTTAAGCGCTTTACATAGATATACACATATGCATGAAAAAATACACAAGTTCATTGTACTTCTTTTTTTACAACACATACAGCTGACAGCTTGAGTGTACTTCTGAACTGATCATTTAACCCCGAGGAGGTTTGTTGGTGACTATTCTTTGGAAATCCCTTCAGAAATAAAACATTCTCGAGAGTGCAGATTTTGGTTGGATTTAAGGAATAATAACACAGAGTTTTAAAACTAGGCTAGCAGTTCCCATCCTACTCGGAGTCTTTGTGCTAAGCTCGGCTTAAACAAAGGCTGAACTAATCTCTGGACAAACAAAAAACTGATATAATAAATGTACAATCAACTCTAACTAGAGATCTGACAACACCGAGCTTTAAACCAGCAAAATCAATGAAGTTGATGGCTTAAGACAATACTGTTGCTTTTTAAAGTCTCTGGGTGTTACGACCTCCCCGGGTTAATGAAGCTGTATAGTCAGATGTGGTGAAGGTTGAGTGCTTCTATTCTACAATACGTCTCTGTTACATAAGACCATGAATAACACAAAAGAGATTAAAAAAAAACACAAAAAAATAAATGTTTGCTATAGAAAGCTGGAAGTAAAGAAAACTTCTCAAATGTAATCTTCCTGCAGAATGCCCCGTGGTCTCTCCGTCTCACACACATCCTGCCACTCTGAGAGAAATTACATTAAAAAAAGTAAAGAAGAAGTGGTCGCGTACCACTGAGTCCTCCTGTTTCAGTGCAGAGGTTAAACGGGAGGGGTCAGGGGGTTGAAGGGTTTCTTTTAGTAGGACTTCATGGCCATGGACGCTCCTCCGCCGCTGTCGTGACGTCTGACCTGATGGATCATCAGAATGGAGACCAGCAGGCCCAGCAGCTGTAAAGACGGGTACTCAGTTAGAAAGACAGACAGGTGACCAGTGCAGGTAATTCAGAAGTAAGAGACTTTACGCAAGCAATCCGTCCAATCAACTGTTAAGAATTTAAGTTCTGACTGGAGGCCAACAGCTATTATACAGACCTTTTTTTTTAAATGTTGTTTGGTTTATTGTCAGCATATTGTTGGTTTAATAGCTCGGTCTAATAGTCTTCAAACTAAAATACAACTTCAAAATGGGAGCTGGTTGTTTTTTCCCACTTTAAATTAAGATTTGAATGTTTCCTACAATAAGTATCCTCAGCATTAGCTCAACAAGCTAACATGAAGCATTGGCTGCACAAGAAACATTTCTTATTCAATTACTTTTGAAAGTAACCAAACCAAAAACCCAACCTGAGGCCAAAGCTTTGCACAACATAACAAAATCGATCCAAAAGCTGAACTCAACCCTTATGAGGCTAGCAATGAAGTTGTATGGGCAGCTGGGGCTAACACTAACATTAACTAACAAGAGCTAAGTATTAAGTACTCCGCAAACATGAAATCAAGAAGCCTTGGGCACAGTCAGCAAGGCAACAGAAACTTGCTACCCTAGATCTGACAGCGGTTTAGTTTTCTCTTAAAATCAATAAACAATCTGCATCGTACAGCGTTGGCTCTTTTGTCCTTTAGGGTGGTAAAGAATAAAAGTAAAGACCTCAAAATGCAAAGTTTAGAACTTGCACTTGACTTGAGACTTTCTTTTACGCGATTCCTTGACCTACTCCATAGCTTTGTCCACCAATGAGACGAGCTGAAGCAAATGTTGAAAAAAAGTTAGAGACAAAACACTAAAGCACGGTTTTTGGATCCTTCAAAGACTGATGCAGTCACAGAACTTGATAAAACTCAAAGGAGCTTACAGCTGTGACCGCCAATCCAAAGAAGAAGCCCATCATGACCTGGAAGATGATGTTGAACCACCAAAAGACTGTGTCCCTGCACGACTGCAACAGAAGAGATTGAGAAAGGTCATTATGTGGAAACATCGCTGACTGGTGAATTGGATGGTGCCTTGATTGGTTGGTTGATTGATTGAATACCTGTTTAAAGATTTGGTCTGGGCCGCTGGATCCCTGCAAGAAAACAATAGCAAGATATGATCATAGCAATAAAAAAAGACAAAAGTATGTGTTTGACAAAAGTATAAATACTTTTGCACTTGAATGGACAACGGACTAGTTTGTTTGAAGCTTACTGACTCCTTAGTTCTTCCAGTATTACCTGTAACTTCTAAACATTTATCATTTTTCAAATACTGTTCATATTCTATTAAGAAAGTAACCCCAGGGTTTTTAGGGAATTTAGGGTTTAGTATCGTCTGAGTACACAAGGTCCTCAACTATAATTTACTTTTGCACATGAACTCAAGCTTTCTCATGAGATGAGGCTCACTGAATACCTATATTTATAAACTTGATCTTCCAGTTTCATTTTACAAAACTAACCTTAGGTCTGGATATACATTCATATCCTGATGCTCCGGATGGTTGGTATCCACCTCCAACTGCAAGGTCGCAATCACAGCTGTTGGGGATGGTCGTATTCCAGTCCTCATAGCTCAGCAATCCACAGCAATAAAGCTGCAATCAGGGGAGAGAGTTTCAACAAGCGGAAATGGTCTTCAACGGGAAAAGGAAGTTTAGAGTGAAAGAGAAATAAATATAACACCAAATCACAAATCAAAACCTTATAGATAATGTCGACTGTAAAGCATTCGTGCTGGAAGAGTAGTTAGACTACACTCTTAAGGTTTTAATAATTAAACAGACAACATTACAGTTTTCTGTATATCCTCAAGCATCCCTCTTGCTTTGTCGTCTTCTATGTAGGACTTTGCCTTCTCAGCAGAGGTGCTGTCAAACATATCTTTGACCTACAAGAACAGAAGGAACAATATTAGCATCAGGACACAGAGAGAACTAAGCATCATGATAGACAGACACAACACAATATGTTAGCATCAAAATACTTAAGAGTAAAGAAGAACTAGCATCTAGATACGGAGAACATTGGCATCAAGATAGACAGAATGTAAGCATCAAGGTAGATAAAGAGAACATTAACACCACGGTAGATAGAAAGGACATTAGCATTAAGAAAGATAGAACAAAAGACAGAATGTTAGAATCAGGGTAGATAAAGAGAACGTTAGAGCAAAATAAGCACCAAGAAAGACAGAGAAAGAGCTGACAAAGCATAGATAGAGAGAATGTTAGCAACAAGATATAAGTAATGAGAATGTAAGCATCAAAAGAGAACATTAGCATCAAGGTATAGATAGACATAATGTTAGCATCACAGTTACGTTAGCATCAAGGTAAATATAGACATAATGTTAGCATCACAGTTACGTTAGCATCAAGGTATATATAGACATAATGTTAGCATCACAGTTACGTTAGCATCAAGGTAAATATAGACATAATGTTAGCATCACAGTTACGTTAGCATCAAGGTAAATATAGACATAATGTTAGCATCACAGTTACGTTAGCATCAAGGTAGAGAGAGAACGTTAGAGAACATTAGCCAAAGATAGATAGAGAAAGCATAACATCAAGGTATTAATAGAGAATTTTAGCATAAAGGTAGATATAGAGATAACATTATATCATCAACGTAGATAGAGAGAACATTATATCATCAACGTAGATAGAGAGAACATTATATCATCAACGTAGATAGAGAGAACATTATATCATCAACGTAGATAGAGAGAACATTATATCATCAACGTAGATGGAGATAACATTATATCATCAACGTAGATAGAGAACATTATATCATCAGCGTAGATAGAGAGAACATTATATCATCAATGTAGATAGAGAGAACATTATATCATCAACGTAGATGGAGAGAACATTATATCATCAACGTAGATAGAGAACATTATATCATCAGCGTAGATAGAGAGAACATTATATCATCAACGTAGATAGAGAACATTATATCATCAGCGTAGATAGAGAGAACATTATATCATCAATGTAGATAGAGAGAACATTATATCATCAACGTAGATGGAGAGAACATTAGCATCAAGTTAGATCAAGGTACATAGAGCAGACTTCAGCATCAAGGTAGAGAGTGAGCATCATGAAAGGTAGACAGAATGTTAACATCGAGGAAGATAGAGAAAACATTAGCCTCAAGGTAAATAAAGAACTTTAGCATACTAAAACAGAGAAGATCAAGATAGGGAGACAAACATTTTCATCAAGATAGATTAATAGGAGGGTAGTTAGATAAATAGATGACCTTGTTTCTGAAGACAACCACAACGATGCCAAAGATCATCATGATGATCAATCCAATCCCCATGAAGGCTGCAAACTGTAAATGAAACAACATTCAAAGATATATTTTCTTTTGCTGATTGTGGCTTGATTATCTTGAAATGATCAAATTAACTAAAAAATATATATATATTTTTATGAGTTTGACATGTTGTACGTACTATTCTGAGGATGATTAGCTTCTCGGTGCATGCTGCAACGATTCCCAAGATGGAGATGCCTAAGACGCCGATGGCAAACACCCAACCCCAAGCCATGCTCGTGTCCACATACTCGGCCAGCTGCTCCGCCATGACAGGACAATGAAACACAAACACTGGATTAATCCAAAGATTTAATCTCTAACAAGTGGATTTCATAATAAGGCTGGCATTATTCTACATTTTACTTATAGTCAACAACAACAAAAACTAAATGTGAATCTGTAAATTCTGTGTATCTACTTTCTCTTATTGCAGTGCTAGATATCTAACCTGGAAGTTTCCTTAACTTAACCACGATGTAACAAAATGCCAATAATAAACATTGTTTCTATAGCAAAATTCAACCATACATGCAAAACACAGCTTTACATAATAGTGAATTATAGCAAAGACGGTAATGCACACATTATTTTCACTAATTTCGTAAAAACACAAACTTTTAACAATTACGTTCCATTACTTTAGGCAGCACATTGAGCCTCATTGAAGTAAATACATCTTCCAGGACTTATTGATCAACTGAAAAAAATGACAAGTATTGTGTTATTCTATTCTAAGTGAAGTGAGATGATGTTTGTCGCCCATAAAACAGTGTTTGGGTGTTTTTGATCTAATGATTCAAAGTAAATAATGCTGGAGGTTTACATTGAGAGTTTCATTGTGGACGTCGGACAAAATAAGTAAAACTACTTAACAAGTGTTTTTAGACTGAATAACATCACAAGTGAATTCCTCACCAACTCAAACATGCTTTTAATGGGATTCGTTGTCGAAACGGAACATAAATATGATTAGTTTAACTCAAAGAGCTGATGGGCTGAATACCACGCAGCCCCCAGTAGTTTGTTACAACATTGTCGGGCATCCTGTTTTTTTCTGCAAGTGGAAAATCTTCACCAGGCCACATATGCTTTGCATTAAGAAAAGGAATGCAAGTCTCCACTACGTCGTGGCAGCTGCCCGTGTCCTTATATACACTCTGAATCCTTCACCTCCATTTGGTTCAAACATTTCTAAACAGGCGCTTTGTATTTTCAGACACATGTGATGTTCTGTGTAACAAAATCAGTCTTTATTTTCACAAACCATCTGTTTTTGTTATAATCCAAAAACCTTACGTTCATAGTGTTTATGCTGTTTTACAAAGTTCTCAGAATCCTGTTTTATGTCATTTCTTGAAAGTAATCAACACAAATAAGCCCTGTAACCTCCTCCCCCCCTTAACCTTAAACTTTGTTGTTAAAACTGTTGTTCACATCTGACTCTGATTTAGTTGTTTCACTCTGTGAGTCAAATTACAGTAAATATGCCGACGTCCCGTAAGTAGTAAATGTTTGGCAGCAACCAGCTGTCCATGAATCCAACGGAGACGACGAACGAGGGGGTATTCAACGACCCCGCTTCTGGTTTAGCTCCAGTCATGTTTTAGTCTGACTTGTGTTTATGTTTTCCTTACAAGCGTCAGACGTGCGGTTTTGTTGTAGCCTTCCGAGCAAAAGTTGGTGCCAAGACATACTCGTGTTTAACCTCAGTACGAATTAAACAAATGAGATATGAAGTGTCAATCAGTGAGCTTTCGATGTGCATGCAGATATTGTTACCCTAGCTGTATGCCCCTGCTTCCTGTTTTTATGCTAAGCTAACTGGCTAAAACTGTGTGCAACAAGTCTGTCAGTCTGAAAACTGTGATGGATGTTTATAACAGACAGTTTGGGTCATCATTTTACCAATTTTCATTGTAAATTTGGCTCATCTTGGTGTTTAAAACTTGTGAGATCTGTGGTTTCTTTACTTTACGTTAGCGCATATGCTAACTACGATTTGGCCTGAATAACATCCCCGTAGTACACACTCTGAAAGATTACAAGATGCATTTTGTTAAAAAATAATGTTCTCTTTCAACACAGTGATAGTTGTATTTGATCCTTATTTCATTGAGGTTGTCTTTATTCAATCAAATGCATATATAGGTTTATGAAACATGTTAACACTTTTTATGTTTTATGTTTTCTGCATTTCGATGCCAAAATGTAAAAAAGGGAATTGGATTGACTACTTGTGTTGTTGTTGTTGTTTACCTGGCTGCTGTAGATCTGGAGCCTCACCATCACGTAGATCAGCCCACATCCGATGATCTGAAGGCACGTCACATCAGTTAGTTTGTGCTTTAACAAGATTAAAAGCCCAGAGTATGGAGGCTGAACACCAAAATATTGATTCTTAAAAAAAGAAAAAATGAGAAAGTGCATGAAATAGAACGTTAACAATGTAGAAGAATAGTTATAAGTAAAAACAAACAACCTGAGAACATTTTTTAAACATTTAAGTTATTAATACAGTAATTTAACACATGAAGCACATTTAATTTGGGGAACATTTGTATAAAGACTTTCAAAACATTTCCATTTGATGATTAAGCCATAAAAAACACTTATTGGGTTTGAATATTTCACTCAGTGTAAACATTATGTAACTTCCAATAACAGCTGAAACAAGGAAGTGCTTGAGAACTATTTTCCAGGATAAAATCAAAACTTTAAATTGTAAATTTATAAAAAAGTGTAATGCCCAGAGTTTAAGATGAGTCATAAACATATTGTTTATGTTTTACAGGAAAATATTCAAAACACAAGATTTAAAAATTGGAAAATGTGTTTTTCATTTCAACGTGTCTTTAATTAAAAGTTTTAAGAGGCTGGAAAAAAGTTTCAACTCTCAGAGGAGTTTAAAGTCTTAAAATCAAAAGCAATAATGTGTGTTTTCACAACTTCAGAAGTCTGTTTACTATCTACATAATTTATACATGCCCGGTTTTTGTTTTATTTCATATTTACTTCCTGCTTTGAGCCACTAGAGGGAGACGGATACTCTAAAGACTGAACTCTTCCTCTGATCAACTCCAGAATCTTGCAAACACTTTTAAACGTCTCCATCTGGACACGAAGAGTGGGCGTGAAGGGCTCAGAAAAGGAAAAACACATTTTAAAGAATGGGTTTCAGTCAAAAGGTTATGTTGTTTATGCTGTTTCTGTATTTTTCCTGCAAAACAAAAAGGAGCCCCTAGATAGTATTTAAGCTCCGCCCCCTCGCAGATGAAAACATGTCTTTGCAGCAGAAAGGAATGAAACTTCATAAGACGGAATAAAAGAGGTTCTGTGCACCAACTGAAACATGACTCCGGTCTCTGCTGAGGAGATGTTGTCTCCAACATTCCTTCTCTTTACGGAGTCAGAGAAACTAAATCTAAACCTGCTGATTGTTTACAAAAAATTCATCTTTTACAACTTCACTTTAAAAAAAGAAAAATTCACACACACATATATATTTATAGGAGTTTGTTATTAAAGTTTAGAAACTTTTAGAAACTTTAATAATAAAAGTTTCTAACCTTTAATAACAAACCCCAAAAGTTGATTTTCTCTGGCAAATCTCTGTTTTTTTAGCATAATTAACTTTTTCACCCTATTTTTTGTTTAGTAAAAGCTGAAAATCTAAGAATTAACCGACTTCACACATTTTGTTTTCCTCTTTTTTTCAAACCCTCTTATTTTTATAACATATCAAAGGAACTCACATGAAAAGAAAAAGATAACTTAATTAAATCTGAAGCTTCTATTTCGGTGGATTTATCCTTTACAGTCTTTGTTTTCATCTTTTTAAATCAACACTCATAAAATGATAAGTGTTTTTACTTACTGCAGAAATCACATTGAAGAAGATAAAGAGGCATTTTAGGCATCCGTTAATTTTTCCCATCTTCAGTTTTTTGGATTGTCTCTCAGAGGTGCAGAGGGAAGCCGTGTGCGTCGACTGTAACAGTCGATGTGAAGATGTGCAGCAGTGTGCGCTGAGATAAACTGCAGAGTGAATGAGGCTGAACACAGAGTTGCAACACACAGAACTGACCTGCAGCCAAACAACGTAAGCCGTAAATGAACTTTCACACACGAGTTGAAACAGGTTGTAAACCTAAAAAACAGTCGATAAAGTATCTAAAGTGACAGATTTAATTTTCCTTTTAATTTATATGTTTATTTTAGTCCTTCAGGATGGTTTATCATCTTTAAGAGTCCAAATTAAGAAGGTTGACCTGCTAGAAAAACATTGTGTCCTGTGTGAAACCAAAAAGGAACGTTGACTATATGCATGAAACTTTAATTAATTTAAGATTTTCAAATAAAGAAATAAGAGAAACAGTGTTTACAGGTGAAGATAAATACAGAGAATATTCATGACCATTGAAAACCAGAGCTTGCAAATACAGGGACGAAGAAGAGGTTTGTCCTCTCTAACTGCTCTAGATCTATGAAGTGCTCACATACCCACTGTGTGTGTGTGTGTGTGTGTGTGTGTGTGTGTGTGTGTGTGTGTGTGTGTGTGTGTGTGTGTGTGTGTGTGTGTTAATGGCTTCATCCTTCCCGCTGACCTCTCCAAGAGGAAAAAATGTTTGGGTCAAAGACAAAAAAGGGAAAAGAGAAACAGAACCTCCACGACGGCTCTCAGGGGTGGAATAGGTGGAATAGATTGAATAGGTGGAATAGGTGGAATAGGTGGAATAGGTGCGTCCAGTGTCGGACATATAAAGTGCTGTTGAGTGTTTAGGAAGGCTCTCGAAATAACAGACTTTTAAAAATAAAAGGAGGGAAAGGAGAGAGGAGTCGTCTCGGAGGTGTAACTGAACAAACACAAAGGTTGATGAGAGAAAAACCTCAGAGCTGCACAAAAAACAAACGTGTGAGACACGTGGTGTCATGTGTGAGACGGCAGTAATTATTGGATCTGGGGATTACAGATCAAACGAGGTGAAGACACAAAGCTCAAGTCGGCTAAATCCTGTTAAAAATGTGATTCAGAAACAAAAGAAGTAGAATTTAACTTGTTTTGGTGCCAAACAGGAAGTGAAACGACAACCGTTTGAAGCTGTTTGGTTGTGTTTGAATGAAGTAGATGTGAGTTGATTTTGAATAATGTAGACTGACGGAAACGAGACATCCGAACATAACGTTTGGTTAAAACCACTTCAGTCAATTATTAATCATTCGTATTTATGTGAAACTGAACTTAAAAAACACACAAGATTCAAACTTAAAAACGCAATTACGTATAATTACGTATATATTACGTTTTATAACGTTAGATCATCAAACTCTGGAGATGATCCTGAAGTTTTGGGGCGATTGGCACGACGGACTCTGATGAGTTAAACAAATTATAATCATTTGAAGATTTGGAAATGTTATTTATTTTATATTTATGTTTTTTATTTGTTTCAAGTCAAATATGAATGATTTTATAAAGTGACTTTGTTGTTGTAAACACAACTGTTGCTGCTCTAGAAACAATATTTAGTTGTATTTTAAATATAAATTCAGAATTTGTATTTAGTAGTAGTATTTAAGTAAGTATTTAAAACTAAGTATTTAGTCGTGTTGAAGAGCAGAGCATTGATCAAAGTAGCTCCTTCACCTGTAGGCCACCGTAGTTCTCCAACGCTCTTGATAAGGGGGGGGTGAGCTGTCCCAATGCCCCCCCCCCATTTACAATTTGATGACCTGCTAACCAATCAGAATGCAGGATTCTGTCGTGGGCGGTGCAGCAGAGAGACAGTCCCGTCTGTCTCTGCGTTCAGGAATGTGCTGGTCTGTGCACAGAGAAGTTGGGATTTTACGAGTGTCGTTGTTAAAGTGTTTATTCGGGGGAAAGTTATTCCGGTCTCACTGATACACACCGACTCCGCAGATTTAACAGGATGGAGGGGACCACAGGGAGGAAAGCTTCACATGACAACGTGAAGACACAAATACAAAGTCCTCCGTTCAAACGGAAGTACAGTTCTGCTATTTCAGATAAAACCTTATTTATCGAGAGAGAAATTGCAGCTGAAGTGCAAAGAAGGAAAAAGTTAAATTACAGTTAAGAGTGCAACTTAAAACAAAATCTAAACAATAAATATTATCAATAAAAAACAAACATACACAACGCCAGAAATCATCCAAGAAATAAACACAACAAAAGATTTTGTGAACCAAATCAGGTCAAAATGTCCACTAGGACAGAATAAAACCGTCTTCCATTCTGTGTTTAGACGTTTAAATCACCGCATCTCTTTGTGGATGAAAAACTAATCGAGCCAATCACAAAAATGGGGACTTAAACTGCCTCGTTTACACTTACAGTGTAAATACTGTACGCACATCTCAGCTTCTGTACCTGAAACCACACGAAGTGGAACAAAGTGAAAATGGAGAATTGTGGTTCGACTTCCTGTGAGCTGAGGATTCTGAGAAGAGGTCGTGACTGTTAGGTTGGTGCATCTGCAAACATCCATGCAGGGCTAGATAACACCAACACTGTTCTTCTGACTTGTATCTGAAGACCAACTTCTGATTTGACATTTCGTGGTCGATCTGGTCGTGTGAGTCCAACTTGCCGAGAGTCCCGTGGGCTTTTATGACAGACTTGTTACTTGTGTCTTTGACTTGTCTGTCATGCAGGTTATTGTTTCAGTTTTATCACATTAGCAACTTTGACTTGTATTAATCGTGTCACCGTTGCAACTTTTATTGCAAAGGATTTGTCTCTGACATGTTAACATTGAAACACGAATTTCTCGACTCGATTCATTGACTTGGAACGTAGGTTTTGTAACTTAGATTTGTTGTCAGTTACGTGTGCATTGCGACTTGGAATTGTCTCTCTCCTGTAGATTTTGTTATTTAGCCCCGTGTCTTCTGTTACAAACCTGTCTTGGTCTGGTAGGTCTTATGACTTGGACTCAGACTAGTCTTGGTTGGGCAGACTTTGTAACTCAACCTTTTATTTGTCTGGTAGGTTTTCTGACTGATCTGTTCTGTAGGATATTGATGCAGTTTTGTCTTTGTGGTTATGATTGTGGCTTGAGTTGGCCTTAAAGGTTTTGTGACTCGAATTTGTCTTGGTTTACTAGATTCATTGACTTGGACTTGTTACGGAAGGTTCCTAGTATGTTTTGTGACTTGGACTTGTCAAGGGTCATGGAGGCTTTGTCACAGACTTGGGACTAGATTTTATGACTTGGACTCAGACTTGTCTTGGTCTGGTAGGTCTTATGACTTGGACTCAGACTTGTCTTGGTCTGGTAGGTCTTATGACTTGGATTCAGACTTGTCTTGGTCTGGTAGGTTTTATGACTTGGACTCAGACTTGTCTTGGTTGGGCAGACTTTGTAACTCAACCTTTTATTGGTCAGGTTGGTTTTGTGACTTGGACTTGTGTGTTATGTGGGTTATGATGCAGTTTTGTCTTTGCCGTGTGGGCAGTGTGATTTTGGCTTGAAGGTTTTGTGACTCGATTTTGTCTTGGTCTACATTAATTGACTTGGAATTGTTACGGAGGGTTTCTAGTATGTTTTGTGACTTGGACTTGTTTCAGATATTCAGGCATTGCGACTTGGAATTGTCTCTCCGGTAGGTTTGTTAATCCGCCCGTCTCTTGTAGGACTGTCTTGGTCCTTGAAGGTTTTGTGACTCGGGCTTGTGTTGGTCTGCCAGGATTCATTGACATGGACTTGTTACGGAAGGTTTATCCTAGGTTTTGTAACTAAGACTTGGGCATTGTGACTTGGAACAGGTTTTGTTAATCAGCCCCGTCTCTGCCATGTCGGCTGGTACAGACTTGTCTTGGTGGCGTCGGCTCTGACTCACAGGTTGTGGTTTGGTGTTTTTCACCTTCATTCATTCATTCAGGGCGGCGTGTCACTGGGAGTTACTCTCTCTTCTGCAGGATCTGGACCGCTGGCCGCTGAGCAGCTCCACTGGAAGGGTTAAGGTTAAGGGCTTTGCTCAGCAGCGGTAAAGAGAGAAGAGCAAGCGCTGCTTTTGCTTTTCTCACTTTCTCCACTATTGTTCTCTGAACAACAGTTCAGGACTATTCACACTCTGTGTGACTCTAAATGGAGCATCATGTACTGAATGAACATCATGCTGTACTGAAGAAGACTTGAAACTAGAGACTGAGACCATAAACTCAACGTATCCTCATATAACGGTTCGTATGATATCTTACAGAAAGTTACTGCTCGTTTTTAGTGCGTTTAATTCCGTACGTTTAATTGAACCTTTGTTTTAATGTAACTTTGAGTTAATCGCTAGTTGATGAACAAATGATCAGAAACACTCACTTCATGTGAACTCTCACTTTTAATGAAGCCGTCTGACCTGTTACACCCGTGTGAAAGTAAACTATGATTCAGCAAGTTGTGCAAGAAATCAAATTATAAAAACAAGTCTTCACTCCCCAAACTACAGAGCAAGAGGAGGAGCTGCTCTTTATTAAGCTCTGATGATCCAATGCCTGCAGCAACATGCTGCTCTTTGTGTCCAGATACAAATCCAGGTTTTTTACATTTCTACGTTTGTTTCTTTCGCACCACATTGTAACCACCGTTTTTGAATTAAGTTAAAGCTTTTAAGAGGGGAGGAAATGATCCTGGATGCTTTATGGAACGAATTGAGCGAGGAAGATGATGATTCACGTGTGAAATTGCACGAAGAGATTTAGATAAATACATAAAAGTAAACATCTGCCGGCCGGCTTTTGTTCTGGGGATGTTGGAAAACGTTGCTGAAGGACGTCTGGAATAACCTCCTAAGGAGTTTTTGAACCTACTGGTTTCCTTCCGTGCGTGTGTTGTGTTCGCTTAAAAGCAGCAGCTGTTTTCTGCCTCTGTCGCCTGATTCGTCACACATTCACAAACATATTGCTGGAGATCTATATACCACATCTTATATCAATTGCAGGGATTACGATTGTATAAGTGAGCACTACATCACAGCCACGTATGAAGAAAATATATTTATGGAAAGATCACAACAACCTGGATTCGAACCCTGTCCAGCGGAATGGTCAAACATCCTAACATCCAACTGGTTACCTGGAGGGCTGAACTCAACACACGCACGGAAGGAAACCAGTAGGTTCAAAAACCAGCAGGCACGTAACACCGGCATTCAACGTGTGGCGGATAAACACGACGAAATAAAATGATACGATCGGCATTAAAACAAATAAAACATGCATAAATAAATACTACTCACAATACCGCTGAATCAGTGGAGCCCGGAGCTGGTTTCTCTGCAACGAGACGGTCCATCTGGGGGTGATGGGAGACAATGACCAGTCTACTGCGTTATGTTTTGATCGCTGTCACTGCAGAACATCTCGCTTCACAAAGAGGACGTGTGACATGGAAGCAGGGTTTCAGTGCTTTAGTGGAGATCTCAGGATATTCAGCCTGGATTTTAGTCCAAAACACCAGCAGAGCTGTTGTCTCAGACTGTTCAGGCCTCCATCACCTACAACCTCCAGCAGCTGATCTTCATCTGTCGCCTCATATTCTGCAGAGCGGCAGAAATACTCCTGATATTTAATTACACTCCTGATATTTAATTAGACTCCTGATATTGTCTGTTAAATGAAGCTTTGTTCTTGGAAGTTGTCGGCTCTTCTTCTGTCTCCTTAGCGGCCTTTTCCTCTTTGTAAAGAAGCTCTCCAAAAGTGTTTTACTCATTTTCGCTAGTTTGCGGGCTTAATGTTTGAGGTAACGTGACCGAGACAAGCGTCTTCCATGTGTCACGAGACACAGGCGGATACAATTAACAGAGAATCCGGTCATTTTTCAAAATAAAACTTAAAAAACCCAAAAAAATAATATAATATGTATTCTTTCTGTGCGGCTCTAGACACTTCGTCCACAAGCACCGCCAACATCTAACACATTTAAACTTTCTTATGTTCAAGGTGTTATTCATTCACACTTTATGAAAGTATTTTGCACAGAACTGTCACAAGTCTGACCGTATATGATGTAGTTTACTGTCTAAAGCACAAACGCGTTACATTAGCAAGAAACCACGTGAATGTCGTATAATGACATATCTCATCTCATCTCATTTATTGACATATCTGTGGCCCCCAGCACACACACACACACACACACGCACACACACACACACACACACACACACACACACCCTGTGGTGACTCGTCCCAAATCAACATCTTTGGCTGAGCTCCAGCGGCTGGACGCGCACAGACACATTTATTTTTATTCATAAAGTAATGAGAGAGAGCTCTGATGACCCGTTTCTTTCCAGAGAACAGATTATCTTTTCAAAAGTCAACAACAACGTGCGTTGGTGCCCCGAGGTTAAACTACCAAGTTGCACAATTCAAAAAGGTGTTCGTTGGAAAAAGGGGAAGAGTTTTAAAGGCAACAGGCTGAAACAGGATGTTGGCATTCACACAACTCCCACAGCAAGAACTCCCTCCTAATAAAATATGTTCCTAAAAACACGTCCTCCGAAATGTATGAATCACTGTGTGTGTGCCTCATAATCTCATGTATACTCAGATATCTGAGGCTGTTTCCTGCATAATGAGTACTTTTACTTTTAACACTTAAAAATGCATGTTGCAGATAATACTTTTACTTTTAATGGAGTATATATTGTGTATATATAGAGTAAGCTCACGTGACACAAACACAGACCTGCTGCAGGGTTTGGCTTGATTACGTCATCAGCGCCCTCTGGTGGCCGCTGAGGAGAACTACAGCCACAGACCACACGAACAGCACTGATAAAATAAACTTTATTTATAACGCACTCTTCAAAGAGACAAACGTTCAGCTACCAGCTGCCGTTCCGTCTTTATTTACGTCATGACTGGATTAGGTTTTCAAATCGTTTCATCGCTTCTTAAAACTGGTGTTCGGTCAAATATAAATATGCTGTTTTGAGAAAATCAAATGTCAGCTCCTCAGAGTGTTATTGATGCTTCTGAGCACCGGTGGTTTGAATGAGCTGTAGGTTCTGGGTGAGGGGGGGGTCAGAGGTCAGAGGTCAGAGGTCAGGTGAGGGAGGGCTTGGGTTGGTATTTCACTCTGTTGAAGTCGTCCACTGTGGTTTCTACCGGGGGCGTCGTCCAGTATTCCTCCAGACCCAACGTCAGACACAGAGCGATGGCCGCCATCTGTAACACACGTCAGAAATACTTTCACATTCACGACGTCGTCCACAGATACAGACGAGTTAAAGAGAGGACGACAACACTGGAGAGAGCGAATCAAACAACACGTCCAGCTTCAGATCTCACGTTTAATACTTCTGGAAAATCAAAGAAACACGTAAACTTCTCCAGAAACTAAAACACGTTTTCATACTTTTGAAAACTCCGGTAAAAAATAGGAACATAAACTAGAATATTTTAAATAAATCCATAAACTTATGACACTCGTGTAAACTTATAAGATGATCAAGAATATTGTACAAACGTACCGACAAATGTCTTCTCTTCCACACATGCATGCATAGATCTAGATAGAGTAGGAACTACACAGAGTAATCCAAAGACTTCTATGAACTAGATTGTTGCGGCTCAGTCGAGGCCGCTTCATGTTTACGTTGCCTTCGTCCGTGTGCTGAGTTTTACAGCAACGACATAAAGCTCAGAGATTCACAGAGGAAACAGCTCGTGGTGTTTACCGCGATGGTGGCGAAGGCTGAAATGATTCCGATCCTGAGTTTGATGGGGAAGCTCAGGTAGCTCTTCAGGATGGGGCCGCAGGGCTGCAGGTCAAAGGTCAAAGGTCAACGTCAATAAAACATGTTTTTAATCTGAAGTGAGTAATATAGATAATAATGGTGATGTGACAGCAGCAGAGAGGAAGCATGAGGAAATACAGGACAGGGAAGAAAGATGGACGAGAGGAACGTTAACAGAGAGAAGAAGAAGAAGAAGAAGAGGAAGAGGAGGAAGAGGAGGAAGAAGAGGAAGAAGAAGAGGAGGAAGAGGAGGACAGTGATGATGAGACTGTGGTTGAGTTACCTCGGAGTGAACCCACAGTTTATCTGAGAGCTGTGAGGTCGGAGGCTCACGGCTCACCATCACACAGAGCTCCTCTGAGCTGACGTTACCGGACAGAAGAAGAAGAATTCACATTATTATTATTATTATTATTATTATTATTATTACTGAACACAATCGAGACCAAAGACACAAACGCAGAATGAATTCGTCCGCCTTCCTTCAGCTGCAGCAGCTCAAAGGACGTCGATGTTTGTCCCAAACGTCTCAAAGAAAGTTCTCAGTTCACATCATGCTCTTGTGCTTCCGTCTCACCTGGGCTGCAGGGCGGAGGCGGGACGTGTGCAGAAACAGGTGACAGGAAGTTGATTTTCCCAATCCTCAAAACTCCTCAAACCACAGCACGAGTCCTGAGGAACAGACGTGACAAGTCCAGTTTTCTTCAAATGATACAGGAACTTAGATATCTGAAACTGAATCCTTAAAGCTAAATCATCTACAGTTAAACTGTGATAAAAGAGTTGATCAGTGAGTAGAATAGAGAAAACATTTCTATAGATATTTAACAGAGCTAACAGGCTAGGCTAACAGCACCAGGAGGAACTGTTCCTCTACGTGTTGATCTTTACTCTGATTCTCTCTGTTCTTACGGAGGCCTGGAGCTTGTTGAGCTCGCTCTGGATGTAGAGCTCTGCTCTGTGGAGCGGAGTCACGTTCAGGAACACCTCGTCCACGGCGCCGCTCATCTGCAGAACACGGAGCAACACAACAGTACAGATTCAGTGCCAAGAGAGTTTCATCCTTTAATCTGATATAAAGTCTTTAAAAAAAGCAACATCTGATCATTCAAATCAGCCTCTAATCTGCTTTCAACATCCAGGTAAACTTTGCTGATGGCTGCTCATGTGTGAACATGAATACTCTCTCATAGCTGGGATCAGAATGATTTTGGAAGCTAAAGATACGGTCACAGGCAAAGACAAGTGAAGAAGAAGTGTGCTGCCTAAATGTCCCTCTAGGGGGCAGCAGTGGCTTCTAAGAATGGATGACAGACTCAGGTAGACTCACCTCAGCTTGAACCTGAACCAGCGGAGAGGCGACAATAATCACAGCCACAAACTCCACGAATATCAGCGCAGAAAACTGGAGGAGACAATGACAGGTTAGCTCTGTGTGTGTGTGTGTGTGTGTGTGTGTGTGTGTGTGTGTGTGTGTGTTTCTCACCAGCATCAGCAGAGGTTTGAGGTCCATTGACGCAGCACAGATACCCAGAACAGACAGAACCACAGTGATGGGGCCGAACACCTGCAGGACCAGTAAGCCGTCGCTGCTGGACAACTGGTCAAACAACTGGGAGGGAGCGGGAGACGACGTTTAAACACATGTAGCGGACAATAGAAAAGTAATTCAAAGTCATCTGTAATTGGATGCTTTATACTGAAATGCACCCTGGGAGTCGTAGTTGCCTTCTCCCTGTCAGGATTTATGATGGACAGCTTCAAAAAAGGACAAAAAGCATCAAAACCGAACCCTCCGGTTCTGCCGAAGCCAAAGCTTCACGTGTTAAAGCTGCATTCTCTCTAGTGTCCACCAGGGGGCGACTCCTCTGGTTGTATAGAAGTCTATGAGAAAATGACTCTACTTCTCTCTTGATTTATTACCTCAGTAAACATTGTAAACATGAGTTTATGGTCTCAATCTCTAGTTTCAAGTCTTCTTCAATACAGCATGATGTTCATTTAGTAAATGATGGTCCATTTAGAGTCACACAGACCATAAAGCAGGGGATGCTTTAGGGGCGGGGCTACACAGTGATTGACAGGTCGCTACCAGAGACGTACACGTCACTCCTCTGCGTTTATTAATAATTTAAGAAAGACATTAAAATGCTCATTTTTTTATATGTTATTATTTATGTCGTGTATCACCTTCTCCAGTAAGGTAATTATGTTGCTTCTGGTTTTTGGAAGGAAAAAGTTGCTCAAACTACAGACCAACAGGCGACACACGGCAGTAAAACTTTAATGGTATTTGTTGGGGTGAAACACACACACACACACACACACACACACACACACAGTTACCTCAGCAACTGGTGTGTTGCCATCGATGGAGGAAAATCCGACGCCAATCATCACCACACCGGACACCTGCAGAGACGGAGTGGAGAGTCGGGTCAAACTGCTGCAGCTGAGTGTTTGCTGGGAGGAGGAAGTCTTTAACATTCCTGTGAAACTGTTGTTTCCCCCGAGAGACGCTCATCAGCCGTCCGCCTCACATCACATTAAACTTCATCGTGTTCCTCAGTTCAGAGTTTACACACAAATATCCGCACACTGAACCATCTTCACGCAACAAGACCTCGTCTGAGCTGAATCCATCTGTGCAGCTTCTGTACTTTCAAGTTATTTGTGGTCATAGCGCAACAATTTCAGAGATAAATAGAATAAATATAAATAGATTATATATATATATATATATATATATATATATATATATATATATATATATATTTAAGGTGTAAAGAAGTTGTAAAACAGTAGGTCAAAGTAAGTAGAAGCTCAAAAGTTAAATGCAACAGCGAATAAAAGATATGAATCGATATTTAATGTGTTTAATAGCAGAAAAAGAAGAGCAGCAATAATAAACAGATTTAATCCCTCATGGACATGTGAAAACTAAAATATAAAACAATAAAGTTCATATTTTAATACTAATGTAATCATCTGAAAAAAAGTCAACAGGAAGCAGAAAAACACAGCACGATGGAATACTTCCAGTATTTGTGTGTTACTGAGATTAAACATATTAGAAGTAGTTTTTAATAATGTTTTATTTTGAATATTTTATTATTATTGTGAAAGGAAATGAGTGCACTTGTAGGTGCTTTACAGCGGATATAGAATATAGAAATGACACAAAGAGAAATATTGAGAACAAGGAAACTATATCTGAAATAAAGTAATTAACACAAAACATTTTATTTAGAAGCAGAGACACAGAGCGAGGTGAGAAGGTTGCATCGTTTTCTGCACAACGATCTAAAGTAGCGTCTGAAAGCATTGAGTCAGTTGTTGAAGGAGATGAAGTATCTGCGAATTTGGGAGTAGCTTCTCCCCGGAATGCCAGGGCCGTGTGGTATTAAAGACACCATACTGGCTGCTTAGTAGAAAACAGTAAAAGAAAAACTATTAAAAACAAAATAAGTAACTGAAGGCCTCGGGGTTTGACCCTTGAGGGTTTCGTAAGAAGGTGCCTCCGAAAAAACAGACACTAAGCAAATCTGGGGCGAATCTAGTTCTGCTTAATGTAAGAATAATGTAAGAACGGACAGAGATTGGTTCTTGTGTTTTGCTGACAATGTCGGGTTTGAGGGAGAAGATCCTCTGACACATAGGCTGGGCCCCATGGCCAAGTTCAAGTTCCTCTTATCAGGGGGGCCGATCACACACACACACACCCACTGACAAACTCACACTCAGCACATGTACACTCACACACACACACACACCAACTGACAAACTCACACTCAGCACATATACACCCACCCACACACACACACACACCCACAAGCATGACACATATCAAAAAGGATCACTGTGTTAGGATTGCTTGATCAAGATTTAGGATGATTAAATGGTACATCCATAGAGGCTTAGAAAACATGTAAAGCCCGTACCCATTAAGGGAACAGGCCTAATATAGGCAAAAGAGTACGTATATTAAGAATACTCGATTATTTTAATCATAGGCTGGGCAACAAACGATATTATGATTTTGTATTATGATTTTGTATTATGATTTTGTATTATGAGTTGTATTAGGACTGATAATATGTTGTATGATGTTGTCCTTCCTTGATCTATGATGAGTGAGATGGATTAATGTCATACCCTGAGCACTGTTAAACATACGTTTGTGCAGAAGCTATCACGAGGGAGCAAGGGGGGAGGCAAGAAGTCCTGTGACCTAATTACAAAGAAAAGAGGAAGTCGGGGTTCAGACCAAGTGCAAGTTCAAGTTGAAGCATACGTCAAATCACAAGACAGCTGTCACGAGGCACCTGCCAAAAAGAGGATCTTGCCCTAAGATAGAAAGGAGGGGGACAGCAGATCCCCCGCTTGAGAGTATAAAAAATCTCAATTTTTAAATGTTCGAGGCATTAGTCGGGAAGAAAGGCGTATAGTCTTTTGAGGGCATAAGCCTTGGTTGTTCACAGGACTTTTTGGTAAACTCCGTGTCTCACTGAGTGTTAGAGGTTTTTTCAGTCTTTTCAATTTTGTTCTTTACCTTATTGGTTATCATTTTTGTATGCATTGGGACCTAAATAGGAAACTTGTAATTGGCAGAAAATAAATAAGTAAACTTGTAGCGCTTCGTCAAAGATTCTTTTCCCTGTCCATCGGTGATCTCCGGCCTCCGGGAGAGGGGACACCTCCTCGGGGACGAGACCAGCCCCTGCAGGTAAGCAAGGATCCATGCACGGCTACACGACTGATTGCTCCTTTAGCACACACCACATACATCTGTTTCTAAGAAGGAGGAAGAGATCCGTAGGATAACCTGCACGAGCTTAATATCTGTTGGGCTCTAAATCCAGGTGGTAATAAATTAAGAACAGCTTCTCCTTTATGAGCACCGGGAAAATTATTAAGGATTTCTAAAAGTACAGTTGACTGTTGAGATTGAAATTGAGAAGTTGATCGTAGACCAGGTAGCTACTCCTTGTTCACTTAAGGTAATTAAACTGGCGAGATCAGATAACTTTGCCCAAAGGTTAAAAGGGTCATATTGGTGATTTATTACTTTGTGGGGAAAGCGACATCCCGTCGGGGATTTTCTTTAACAAATCAGTCCAGAACAAGAGGCCAACGCTAAAACTTAAAGCCAGTTGAGTGGAATAACATAGAGGTAAAGAAAAAAGGGGCGCCGTCCCCCCTCCTCCTTCTAGCCGACCACTTCCGGCCCAGGGGCCACTCACCGGGGGAGACCGGACCTCGGGACAAGAGCCCCGTTGATCCGTGTTCACCCTGAGGGCAGACGTGGATTCTGCCCCTCGCTGCCGAGGATCCGAGTCAGAGTGCACGCAGACACTCCGAAAGATCCTGGGTCAATCACAGTCCGTCTCGGACGGAGAGCCTCTGTTCATTTGATGGACCACACTTGTGATTAAAAGGGACTGATAAAAGTAAATTTTAAAATAAAAATAAAGAACTTGTATTTTTTATTGATTAAAAAACTTTTTGTCTTTTAATATACATATATCTAATAGAAGGCGCGCGGAAGTATAGCTAACTAATACGTAGCACGTCACACAGTCGATGTGAGTCATCAGACACATAAAGCGGAGCATCGTCAGCGTAGCGTCACAGCATCTGAAGTGGCCCCAGAGCCGATCCTTGAGGGGCCCCAAACGTTGTTTTAGAGCGTTTAAAGAAACTATTTAGACAACGAACTCCAGAAGCATAAAAGAAAACCCGGTTTAAAGTAATATTATTGGATTTAGACAATCAACACGTGACGATTAAAGATTGTTGTGTTTGATCTGTGATACGCCGAGTAGATGAATCAATAACACTTCGTATTTTATAAAGAAAGTCAAGTAATTACCAAGTAAATATAAAATACATGTTTTTTTAAGAACTTAATTTCTTTTCCTTTTCCGATCAAACTGCAACCGCTGATGAAGATTCCAAACCGCTCGTCATCATCACGCCATCATTCATACGCAAACACCAGCCTGCAGTTAGCAGTTAGCGGTTAGCTTACCAGCAGCAGCACGGTGACACAGATGGCGAGTCCTCGTAAGTAACTCCTCCACAGAGCCATGACTGTCGTCTGAGGGAGTCGAGCTGAAATAGAAACGGAGTAGAGACCAGAGCACAGAGTGTGTGTGTGTGTGTGTGTGTGTGTGTGTGTGTGACTGTGTGTGTGTGTGTGTGTGTGTGTGTGTGTGTGTGTGTGTGTGTGTGTGTGTGCGACAGAGAGAGAAAGAGAGAGAGAGAGAGTGATGTTGTTTAAAGCTCAGGAGTGTTTTGCTGCAGAACGAAGAACATGACCAAGTTTGGAAGATCAGCTGGAGGGAAGAAGAGAGAGGAGAGGGGAGGAAACGAGAGAAGGAGAGGAGAGGAGAGGAAAGGAGGGGAGATAAGAGGAAACAGGAGAGGAAATTAGGGCGAAAGAGGAAACAAGAAATGAAAATAAATGAGAGAGGCGATGAGGAAAGGAGGGGAAAAGAGGAGAGGAGGAAGTAAGAGAGGAGAGGTTACTCCAGGTTACAGTTATCTAATATCAAATTAAAAGGAAAGGAAGGAGGAGGGATTGAGAAGTAGATATGAAGGGAAGGAAGAAAAACTGTACGTGAGAAAGAGAGACGAGAAGAAAGTGAAGGTGTGATGAAGACGAAAGAAGGAACAAGTGCAGCTGAGGAGTGAAGAAGAAGAACGTCTTTAATATAACAACAGTTTATGAAAGTGACGTATAAATAAACAGAAACAAGTTCGCGGTCGACATCCATTTTGCATTCGGCTGCAGACTCAACAAAGACGCCTCCTCATGAACTCCTGTTATGCTCAGACGACCTCTGATCAGGTTCTACAGAAGTCTGTGAGAACATGAGTTTATGGTCTCAATCTCTAGTTTCAAGTCTTCTTCAATACAGCATGATGTTCATTTAGTAAATGATGGTCCATTTAGAGTCACACAGACCATAAAGCAGGGGACGCTTTAGGGGCGGGGCTACACTGTGATTGACAGGTCTCTACGTCACTTCTGTTCATCAATAAAGATGCAAAAAGGCCTTATTGCTTATGGAAAAACGACAATATGTACGAATTTAGCGTCACAAAAAAGGCACAAAGATATAGAAATCTATGGCCTGAATGAATAGGCAGTAAGCGCTGCTGTACACTCAGTCATGGTGAGAGCAATGAATCAGATCCGTCACGTTTATCTATTGTTGATGATATTGGAGATGATGAGGGTTGATTGCTTCGATGGAGACTTTTTAAGATGTGAGCAGAGATTTGTGTTCAGTCCCGACTTGTGTATCTCTGGCTCTCCTCGTTCGTTTGGTTTTAATCACCGTATTTGTTGTCTTTTAAAAACATTTTCACTGCTGAAGACGGTTTACTCTCCCGTGTGAACGGGACTGTCTCGCAGCAATCTAACAGCACCATAAATGACCTTTTATATCACCACAATAACACACAATCAGACATGTGCAAGAGACAAAGACATTCGTGTCCAGCTGTAATGCTAGAATCACGTCATATTTGTCATGTTGTCATTCCATACATTTATATTTTAAACATGTAAAAAGTGGTGCCAGTAGAGCCTGTTGAATAGATTAAATAAAATAGAACAGAAAGGAATTCAGCAGAGTCATTAAGCTCAGCGCTGTGTTGACTTTAGACTAAAAATAACTGAAAGGGACAGACGGACTGTGTGTGTGTGTGTGTGTGTGTGTGTGTGTGTGTGTGTGTGTGTGTTCCTGCTCTCAGCTGGTTTCTCAACAGACACTCGGGTGTGTTTCCATAACGTATAAATATCCTTACATAGTGATAATGAAGATAAACAGTGACGAACACTTCAGCTGCTCACCGCGGTCACGTGCGATGGAACATTGTCATCCATCACTCCATCGTACCCAGCGAGCTCGTCCACTCTCTGCATAACTGATGCTTGTTCTATGAGAATGTTTTTCATCTGCTGGTGTGTAGTTAACATCGCAGCCTCCAGAGGGTGCTGTTAGGACTTCATACTGTTGTGTCATAAAAATAGCACAACAAATGACAGCATTGTCTGCCATGAAATCATAAAAAGTCAAAGTAGACGGCGTAAATGTTTCATTGTGGAAAGTCTGAGTCAAGATGTGTGTTTAAGGGTCTGCAGTGCAGTGAATTCCCCAAAAATGTCATTATATAGTATCTCCAAAAAAGTCATGTTATAGTCTGTAAAAAAAATTAATTGTGTACAAAACAGTCAAAAAAGTCATCGTATAGCTTTTTGAAAAAAGTCAGAAAAGTTAGACTTTTGATTAGTTTTATTTGATATTTCATAGTTTTATGTGTCTAAAAAAACATCATAAAAATCTTTAGTATACTATAAAAAAATCATAGTTTGCATGTTGAAGTAAAGGATTCAAGGATAATTTATTTGCATTATAAAACACAAGCACAAGAAGAGAAACTGCAGTTGTAGCTCATTTGCAAAGCAAGAAAATCAAGAAACAATATTCATCATCAGGGAAGCATTTTTCATAAACTTGAACATCGACAATGTTTTAGGACCAATCAATATTGATGTTAATATAGAGTCCCGTAGTATAGCATGTCGAAAAAAAGTCAAAAAAAGTCAAAAAAGTCGCAGTATAGCATGTCGAAAAAAGTATGTTGAAAAAAGTCCCAAAAAAAAGTACAGTATGTCAAAAAAAGTCGTAGTATAGCATGTCGAAAAAAGTATGTTGAAAAAAAGTAAAAAAAAGCCGTATAGTATGTCGAAAAAAGTCAAAAAAAGTCGTAGTATGGTATGTCAAAAAAAGTCAAAAAAGTCGTAGTATAGCATGTCGAAAAAAGTAAAAGTATGTCGAAAGATGTCATAAAAATGTCATAAAAATTCACAGTAGTGTCATACAAAAGCTGGAACTCCTGTTGGTTTCTCCAAATTGGTCAAAAGTCGTATGTGGAAAAAAGGTACTAAGTCACAGAATAATATGTTGAAGAACAGACTCCACGGACAGCAGCAGGTCTCCAGAGGTATTACTGTTTTTATTTCAGCGTGTCTGAGAGAAAAGGCACTAAACCAAACCGGGAGAGTGACATTGACTTTGAATAAGAGAGAGAGAGAGAGATGCAGAGGAGTCAGGTTTAAATGAACGTATATATAAAGTTTAGACAACAACAGGCATACAAACACACTCAACATCCCCACACACAGCGTACTATCTACACATGTCCTGATTGATTAAATACAGCAGGCTGAAAAACACCAGAAGCCTTTTAAAGAAAGAACGCAAATATATTCAGTCAAAGTATCGAACAGATGTCGTGTTTAACAGCAGAAAATGTAAATGTAGTGTTTTTATTTTTTACTTTAAGTCTCCTGAAGCTTCATCAAAACCAACCCCGACAACAAGATAACTCATAAACTCTGAAAGAAATGATAAATACTATTTTACTTCATACAGAGACAAACTTTACAATGTTGAAAATACATTTTTTAAGCTCCATTCAGACGGGATTGACTTCACAGACATTCACTGTGTGCTCGTTTGTAATTGAGATATTTAGGATTTGGTCTGTGACTGAGATGTTTGATGTTTGTAATTATAAAGTCATGACCCGTTCATGTTAAACTCCCTTAGAGACATGAATCCAGCCTGAATGGGGTTTCACAGTAATGTTTGTACTCGTGATCTGCTGATTATCTTTGCATCAAACTTCTTTACATTTCACAGACTGCCTTCTTCATCGGCTACAACATAAATTAAATAAAAGCTTATACTTGGTTTCACCAGAAGTGATTGTTTGGTCATCATTTTATTGTAATACGTTTGAGATTCAGCTTCAAGTTTCAAAACTTGAATACAGATAACACACTGTTAAACAAGATCTCTAGAATATCATGTCTAGAACTGTTTTAGGTTGTTAAATCAAAGTTATGGAAATAACATTTTAATTTCCAATCAATTTCAGAGAAAAAGTCCATTTGAAAATAAATTGATAGTTTCAAGCGTCAGTATTTATCGAGGTCAAGTCGAAATTTGACAATTATAAAGTTGGAAAAAAAAAAATCATGACATTTTGCAAATTTTTATCTGAGTCATGAAAATTTGTAATTATTAAAAAGCAAAATTTGAGAATAGTCATTTATATTCTTGTATTTAATATTTGATCCCCCAAAAATCAACTTTACTTTTGAAATAATTTTTTTTAATAATTTTTTATTCTCAATTTCAAAATTATTTCTCGTAAGATTTTAACTCGTACATTTTGTATATTTATGATTTTATTATCTTGCCACTACGACTTGTATTTATATTCTCTAATTCTCCATCTTGTGTCCAGAATGTGTCTTTATTTGTGATTGAGGAATCTGAACAACTTGTTTTTGTTAAACTCAGATTTAACGATTGAAGGTTTTTATATATTTATTTTCAGAGGGAAAGAAAGAAAAAGAATAAATCTCAAAGCTCCTCAGATGGGTTCAAATGCAGACATTTAAATGAGTAACTCCTCTTTTCATGCCACTTGTCTTCATATATTGGAGTGTTACATGTACATAAAGTAAATATCAGAAACCCACCAAAGACAACAGACCACGGTCAGTCTTTCAGTCCGTTATCGCGGTCGTTGAAAACCAGTTTTTCTTTCTCACGCACAAAAACACTCACTCAAACGTCGGGAGGAGGGAGGGAGGTGTGGTGGGGGGGGGCCAGGACGAGGGTGAGGGCGGGGCTTTCAGGGCGTGGTCTGCTGTGATTGGAGGGCGGGGCTGTCCGTCGGTCACAGCTGGTCTTTGTAGTAGCCGAGCTTGGCGAAGGACATTTCCCTGCGGAGCTGCATCACCTCCCAGAACATCTGCTCCGCTACAAACACAGCAGAGAGGAACGCCACCGGGTCACACGCTTTCTTTAGTTATGGGAACTAACGAAGTACATTTACCGGAGTACGCAAGTATTTACATTTTCCGCTACTCTGTGTTTCCTATCTGCCGTTTTGATTTGTAAACAGATTAAGTGGGTGATGGCACCATTATCACAACATTACCCGAATTATCATGTGAAATATCACTTTAGTGCGATTCTACAGAGGCCGAACCGTCGAATTACAACTTAACATGATGTCATGGGTCCCAAAGAGACTTTTCCCATAGACGTACATGGTATAGTGTGTTGAATAAAACGTCATGAAAAGTGATACAAAATTAAATAATGTCGACCATGTCAAAAAATTACAAAAAAACGGTTTCAATACAAGTATAGTATGTTGAAAAACACAACATTTTATAGTATAGAATGTTGGAAAAAGGCCGAACCGTCGAATTACAACCTCCGTGTTCGTCACATGACGCACACAAGACACTTCCCATAGACTTACATGGGGACAGAGGCGTCTGTAACTCATTTTTTTTGGTTGTTGAAGTGAATGAACTTAAGTACAAACACCTGAATAACCTTTATTTAAAGTTGTAGAATGCACTAACAACTGAACCCAGAGTTATGTTCACGTGAATGCTGGGAGGCGGGGCTAAAGGCTCTATAGGCCCAACGTTAACGTTGTACTCTGAAGTGAAACTTCTTTGTGCTTCATGCGCCTCTGAGCAGCTTTTAAAAAGGAAGGAACAGGGCGCTGCCTCCTGTTCTCTTTCTACATCCATGTGACACATGGCCTCCATCTTTCTTATGTAAACCGTGTCCATCACAACACGGTAACATGTAAAAAATAAATAAAAAAAGGACATTTGTTGAGAGTGAATCCAGGATATAACGAGGCGACTTCCATCAATCAGTCTGACTTTTGTGGAAAACTCCCTGAAGTCTGTTTCTTATGAGCAACGAACCAGATGACAAGGTGTTTATAAATGTGTGTGTGTGTGTGTGTGTGTGTCTCACCATCCTGCTGTTTGACCAGCCCTTGGTAGATGTAGCGAATGTAGGTGAAGAAATTGCACACTGCTGTGATCTAAGAGAAGAGACAACGAGACAAAAACACTGTCACAATGTGTTTGAGTCGAACACAACTGAGAACAAACCTCTGAAGATGTGTTTGTGTCGGTGCTCACTTTATATCTACAGTACGGAGACACGTAGTAATAGTTGGACGAGTCTCCGAACTTGATTCTGTGCTTGCAGGTTTTGGTCTGACCGCTCAGCGCACATTTTCTATCAGAGAGAGACACAAAGAGACAAAGACGCGGCGTCATCTGTGGGTTTCAACGTCAACGTGAGGAAAAAGTGAACAGAATCTGGGACTCGGAGGAAGCGAGGAAAGAGAGGGATGCTGTTTATTAAAAGGTTTGTCTCATCGGGATCGCTGTGATAACCCGGACAGGAGGATGTTTATGAGTCAGAAGGGTGTTTGTTAGGAGGAGCAACCGAGGAGAGATTCAAAGATGCTGATGAGAGAGAGAGAGAGAGAGAGAGTCAGACTCACGTGACGAGCTCGTCCTTTCGCCCACTAGAGGAGGAAATTGAGGGAAGATGGAGAGATGACGATGAAAGAGTGAGAGCTCGATGAAGAGGAGGAAGAGTATTTACATTTATGTGTGTGTGTGTGTGTGTGTGTGTGTGTGCAGGCTCACTTTGGTCCACCACACTCCACCGCAGAGGCTTTGACCACAGGCAGCGGCTGGAAACCGACCGGCTCCACACTGAGCGTGTTCTGCTCCACGGCTTCCAAGATGGCCGATCCGAGCTGAGGCAGAGGAGGAGACGATGAAGGACACGAGACACGGTTCACAACTGGTCTAGTTTGTCTTTAAAACAATAGTCCGGTTGTTGTATTTATGTGTTCATTGATTTTAAAAAACGTCCTTTCCGATTAAAATGGGAATGACTGAATAAAAACACACTTTGAAGGTTCGGACCACAGCTCTTTGTCTTTACGGTTGCGTACCTCACACTTGTTGAAGGCGAGGCACGGGTAGATGTCCTCGCGGTAAACTCTCTCCAGGAAGCAGCAGCCGCGGTCGAGCGTCGGCTCCTCCTTCCACGCCTTGAAGTCGCTGAACAGCTGACTGTCCACCTACAACGTCCGACAACACAGGTTTTTACGTCACGCAGCAAAGCTCGACACGAAGACACAATGGAGGCCACACAGAGAGAGCAGTAACGAGTGATTATGCGGCGCTACCTCCCGACACTCCCGTACGATGGGCTGCGTGGCCGACGGGTCGGGCTGCGTCCCCAGCATGGCGGAGGAGGTGCTCTTGTTCCTGCTGTGGCCCTTCCTGAAGGGGGTCTTCACGCCTCCTCCCGAAGAGGGGAGCTCGCCCAGCGGGGAGGTGGGGGAGGAGAGCACCAGCGTCTTCAGGGCCTGGACCTCCGCCTGGAGGACGTCGATCTGAAGCGCAGGAGGAAAAACTGATCAGATCCTGATCCCGTCTCCCTGTATTTGAGTCCTATTTTAACGTTAAACAGCAGCTCAGTCTACGAGCGTTTGCAGTGAGCGAGTGTTCCGTGTCCTCACCTTCCCCAGGGCTTCTTTCAGTTGTTTTTCAGCGTTCGCCTGTTTGACGTTTGCTTCTCTGACCATTTTGTGGGCCTCCTGTAACAAAAACACACACACATGATTTGATATTTTTGCATATTTTTCATCACTGTGTTGGGATTTACTTTTCATTCTGATAGTGAAGCAGCATCAACACGAGATCGATGACGAGTAAAGGAACAATTTACCAAAGTAAATATCAGAAAAACAAAGTAAAGGAACTGTTTGAATACTAGTTTTGCTGCATACATGTATACAGGCTACAGAAAACACACACACACACACACACACACACACACACAGATAAGAGTCCCAGCACCTTCTATGGGGAAAAGACCAAAGAACGAGGAGGAGGAGACAAGAAGAAAAGGAAAAACTGGGTGGAACTGCAGTTGGGAACGTCACTTTCGTAGCTTTTAAAGTCCGACTGAAATCACATCTCGTCGTCCCTTCTTCTTGAATGCATTGTCAGAACAACACCGGAGCTTTCCTCCAGTCGCTATTATTGATTATTTGGCAATTAATCGATGAATCGTTTTGGTTTCAATAAGAAAATACCCAGCGCAATATCTTAGAGCGCAACAGTTGAAAACACAAAGTTTATTTATGAAGTTTACTATGATTTAAGCAGGAAATTCTCCCATATACAGTTAGAACCTGGGTCAGAGCCCCAGATAGCAGCTAACATGCTAACAGCTAACGTGCTAACAGCTAACAGCGTTTTGTGAAGTCTCATAAACGTCCTCACTTGAGTCGGTTGGTTTCTGAAGACTACAAGTTTGCTACTGACGAGCTTAACACACCTGAATATCTCACTGGACTGGTGTGTGGTCAAGTTGCATTGTGGGTAATGTAGGCTCCAGTGCTGCATCGATCCTTTTTAAACTTTCCATCAGGAGTCCAACGGCGTAATAGGAGTGCAACGCTGAATAAGTGGAGAACTCTTCCTAGTGATTAATTAACAAAAGTACGGCGAGCTGAAACAAAGCGAGACGTTCTCTCTCGTAGTCGTTTCTACTTTAATCTCTTGATGGAGGATGAAGAAGAACGACCTGAGAGGCCGTAAATCTTTAGAAATCCACTTAAAAAAAACAGCTTCCCATCGACCCCACAGCGCCTCCGTATCACATCTCTGCTGCCGAAGAATACAGAGCAACCAATCCCGTGTGAATCGTCTTCATATTTGTTTTGTCCGGTTTCTGTCTGGCCGCTGCCTCAGGAAGGAAAGGAAACAGGAAACAGGAAGCAGGAAGCAGAGGAGTCGGACGGACGGAGGAGGAGGAGGAGGAGGAGGAGGAGGAGGAGGAGAGGGATGAACCGACCTGGAAGAGACTGGCGGTGAGCTCCTCCAGCTCCTGGCCGAGCTGGTCTCTGACTTTAGACAACCTCTCACACTCCTCATCCTTCAACAGCAGCTCCTTCCACACACACACACACACACACACACACACACACATAAACAGAAAACAACACAAAAACAGAAAACAACAACAACCGCCAAATGAAAACACATGGAGGTCAAATCATAGCATGGAATATGTTTGAGGACCACTTTTTAAATAATAACAAATAAAATAAATGCATGAGAGATGAAGTGAAGTCCTACACACACACACACACACACGCTCGCACTTGATTGTGTATATGTGTGTGTGTGTGTGTGTGTGTGTGTGTGTGTGTGTGTGTCCTACCCTCTGGGCCTTGGCCAGCTCCTCCTTCAGCCGCTCGTTTCCTTTCTCTCGGACCTCCATCACCGACGGGCTGCGAAGCCGCGACAGGCTGTCGCTCAACGCGCCGCACTCCTCCCCTTCCTCCGCAGACAGGAAGTTGATGTCGGCGGACTCCGCCTCCTGGCCGGGCACACTGGCAGGAACATCATTTTTTTTAGAAAGTTGTGAAAAATTCCAAGAGCCCAAGAGGAACCATTACGAAGGCCTTCACGTAACCACCACTGAGCTGTTTGCTTTACCTTCCATTGTGGCTCTGCCGCGGCGTGGAGTAAACCGGCTGCGTGGGGAGCTGGTCGGCCCGCAGGGAGGTGGGACGGCCAGCAGGGGGCGCTCCCAGAGAGTGGGTGCGGTACAGCGAGGCGGGCGGGGCGCTGTGACGGGCGGGGGTGCGCTGCTCCGCTTGGTTCTGCAGGAACGACGCAGAAGAGAACCCAACTTTATATGAATCTCAAGTACGTGAGGCGGCTTCGAGTTCAGCCCAGAGATGGAGAACACACTCGTCTCTCTCTTTGTGAAACAGGGTCCTGACACTCTGCAAACATCCCAAAATATGCTCTCCAGCTAAGTGGACCTACCTGAAGGTCAGGTGTGGTGGGTGAGGCCAAGTTCACCTCATGGAACCCCTCCAGATTTTCTGCTTTGCTCTGACCGCTGCTGCAGGCCATAGCAGCTGCTCTCAGACATCATACACTCTGCACACACACACACACACACACACACACACACACACAGTTAGAGATGCAGCAAAGTGTTTATTTATGTGGAAGCTGCCTGCTTCTGTCCAGACTGCAGATGGAGTGAACCAGTGAACAGGAAGTGACCATATTTGGACTGAGGAGGAGTGACATAGAGACCTGTCAATCACTGTGTAGCCCCGCCCCTAAAGCATCCCCTGCTTTATGGTCTGTTTGACTCTAAATGGACCATCATTTACTAAATGAACATCATGCTGTATTGAAGAAGACTTGAAACTAGAGATTGAGACCATAAACTCATGTTTACAATGTTTACTGAGGTAATAAATCAAGAGAGAAGTAGAGTCATTTTCTCATAGACTTCTATACAACCAGAGGAGTCGCCCCCTGGTGGACACTAGAGAGAATGCATCTAATCCATCAACACATATTAGAAGCAGCATCAGCAGTCGGTGAAAGCTGAGATCAGTGATGGTGTTAAGTGTGGAGGTGTGAGTGTTGTACCATAGTGATGCTGTGGAGGGTCGATGGAGGCTCTCAGACAGACGGGAAGAACTGCAGGTGAACGAGTGACTCAGCAAACACACAGACAGGTAGAGACTGTCCTTAACCTGAGAGAGAGAGAGAGAGAGAGAGAGAGAGAGAGAGAGAGAGAGACTATTGTCATCATCATCATCATGTTCTTGACATAATCTCTGTGACACCTTGTTTCTCGTTGTCCTTTTGTTTTTACCTTCGTCAGCACACCGGTCTCACCTGCTCAGCATGGTGTGTGTGTGTGTGTGTGTCTGTGTGTTAATGTGTATTAAGTGTGTGTATTGTGTGTGTGTGCGTGTGTCCTCTCACCGTCCATCATCATGTGTAATACATCCTGGATGTGTGTGTGTGTGTGTGTGTGTGTGTTATGTAGGTGTGTCCCCCACTGAGCATATATATATATATATACATATACATATATTTGAATAAAACTTGCTCCAGAAGACAAATAAAGTGTGAGTCACTGAGTGTATTTAAAGTCCAGCTGGAGAACATGTTTGTGTTGTTTGTTTAACATCAGTATCATGATGTCACAGTCACTCCTTCTCCTGTCATGAAACAGTTTAATAAATATCTTAATAACCTGATGACGGTTTGAGATCAATTCCTCACAATTAACATTTAGTGGCGTCATCGTTTCTCTGTTGTGCGTTCAAGGACAATCTGACATCTGAGACTTTGTGAGTTGGCAGCCGAACAGCAATGTCCAGGATGTGTTACACATGACGATGGACAGTGAGAGGACACACACACACACACACACACATGCACACACACACGCGAAACCCTAACCCACCTCAAACCAACCAATCCCTCCTCTCGCCCCCTCTGCCCGGTAACCCGACCCGATGAGGGATTCTGGGTAATGATCAGTTACTGTGGTAAAGGCTCAGCCTGTAAGTTTAAAGGGTTAACAACGCAGTTATTATAGATAATAAATCATCAACTAGTCCAAAAAAAAACACTAATAATAATGAAAATAGATTTTATTATTTTGTATTTATTATAAATGATTTTATATTGTTTATTTTGATTATTTTACACACTGCTGTCATATTACATCATCATGTATCACTTAACGTATAATTTAAATATATCATAAAAACTGCAAACTTATCGAATAAATGTAGTTAAAGTAAAAAGTACAATAGTAGAGGTATAAAGTAGCATAAAATGGAAATACCCAAGTACAATTTTGAGGTACTTGTACTGTATACAGTACTTTGGTAAATGTACTTTGGTGACTTTCTACTACTAGTTGCTTCCTTAATAAATACACATTTCTACTGTCGTATATGTTTAAATGTTTACATCATCTGTACTGAGGATCAATGAATGTATTTGTTATTTATTTATTTTTCTTTATATTTGATTTCTCTGAAGCTGCGTCGTTGATTTATTAAACTGTGGATTGTGCGTCTTGCTTTTGGGGTCTCACGGTGCAGCGATGGAGCAATAGAGGAAGATACAATATGCAAGTTATAAAAACACAACAAATGTGTATTTTGGTAAAAACCTGACAGAGTTTTTTGCAGCAACAAACAGTAACTGAGTTAATGAGACAAACAGCCTCTCTGTTCATTCACGTGGAGGAAGTTATAATGTTATCAGCGTGCTAACGAGCTGAAAGCTAACCTCGAGTTGAATTGCTCAGGTGTATGGAAGCCCATTTACGCCAGCAAAAAAATAAAGAAAAATCACCAAAAAATGTAACATTAAATATATGTTTTATTTACAAAAATAATATAAAATAAAAATAATGTTTTCTTACTTTTTTCCGCCAGCAAATAAAAAATTAAAAAACTTTAATTCTTATTATTTTGCTGTCAAAAATGGGCTTCCATACGTATGACTCAAAAGGCTGAAATAAAGCACCTGTTTCAGGTCGCAGTGAAGGCTAGCACTGGGCTAGCTAGCATGTATTAAATGCTAGCAAGCGGGCTAAACATGCTACTCTAACACGAGGAGAAGACGGCAAAAAAAAAGAAAAAAGCTAACGTGTGTCATCGGAGACTGCACGCATGAAAGATGCATGACACATCTTCACTGTGTGTGTGTGTGTGTGAGAGAGAGAGCTTCGTTTGCATTGCTATGTCGAGCTAACGAAGCATTAGCATCAGATTAGCTATATAATGTTATCGAAGCCCCCGCTTCCATTATCGGACAACGCTCAAACCCTGGCCACACGGGTAGCTAAATCCTCTAATATGACTCGGAGAACAAAAAGGGATGTGTTGTAAATTAATCTGACTTTAATAACAGAATATATGCTAAAGACGAGTGTGTGGTGGCTTGGTTGGGAGGAAAAAAAGGGGGAGAAATAGTGCGACAGGCGGCTCTGTGTCCGATAATGGGCGCATTGAACTTACGCTAATGGTGCATTTGAATGTAGCTAAATTAAGCGAGCTTCAATGCGCCTATTATCGGACACAGAGCCGTCTAAAGACATTAACAACGCTAACACGTTATATTTAAACACGGTATAGGTGCGGACTCACCGGACGTCTATGGGGTTACAGCAGCCGGTCCGGTGTGGGTCTTGCTCCTCGGTAACGTGTAAGATGCAACCGGACAAACAAACGGACGCACCGGAGCGGTTGTTGACGCAGACCGGAGCAGGTTACTCCAACGGACTGTGGTGCGTTTAGGGACGACTGGGAAACCAGAACATCGTCATCGGGTTATTTTTTATGCGTGGGATATAAGATAAATGTATCAAAACAAGTATTATAAATAATTAAATAAGGAATAATAATATAAATATATAATTTAATAAATAATAATATATCATTTAAATAATACAAATATTATAAGAATAAAAGAGACAGTTTATTCTCAGTAGAGGTCATATGAGTCATAATGAAGCAAAATTAGTTTGAAATGTTCCATATAATTTCCTTGATGGATAGCTGGATTATCTGTGTTTTATGGTCAGATATGAGCTCACCTCTCAAGATAACACATTACGTATCAATGTTATTCATTAACAACTTAAACATGTCTTTCCACTTATTTCTCTTCAGGAGTGGTTATTGGTTCTGTGGAAATTGTGCTGGGATCAATATTAGTTTTAAACGAACAGAAAGAGATTAAAAAAGATAACAAATAGATGCAAAAGAACTACAAAGAGACTCACAATCCAGCCATACAAATAACAAACAATCTAATTTTCACACACTTTCAGAGAGACATTGTTTGTATATTCCCATAAAAAACATCCTGTATCCACACGTTTGACTGTAGAATTCACCAGAACCTGAGCTCAGTGTGGAGGAGTGAGCGTCCAGGCTGCAGCCAGCAGGGGGCGCTCCCAACAAACAAATCACGAGAGTGACGTCACCTGAGTCGCAATGAGTTTTTAATTCGTGGTCAGGTAATTAAGTACAGTCTTTGTACTCTACATATATGTATTGTATTTATTGCATGTGTGCTTTATCTCAAGATAACTTATCTTTGACATCAGATTTGATCAAGGTATCAAACTTGGTTTCTGTATTCAGAAGTATTCAGATCCTGTAATAAAATACCTCAATGTAAAAATACTTTCCTGTAATTATTTTACTACAGAAGTATTTTCAGCAAAATATACTCAAAGAATCAAAAAGTACTTTTACGCAACAGAAGGACAACCAGTGGTGTGGAAAGAATTTCATGGATGCAAAAATGGACACATCCTAGTGAAACTCTGAGGTGGGTGTGTGAGATAACTTTCCACTGTGTCACTGCAGTCAACTCCCAGCACTTGTTCACACACCTGAATGAAAACACACACACACACGCACACTCACACACACACGCACCCTTCTGACGGCAGTGGGTGGAGTTTCCTGGAGGTTTTAAAGCGGCGCGTAATGTGCCGACGTGGTGTCATTACGCATGCGGAGCTCACCGAGCGCACAACGCATTTGGACTTTTCAAGAATAAAGTCTTCTTCTACGAAGTGTTCGGAGATACACGTCGATGCTGACTCTCTTATTGTTTTATGATGACAGATCTGTGGAGTTGTTCGGTAAGTCTATGAATTTATATTTGTGTTTCCATGATGGAGAATTCATTTCAACTAACAGAAGGTATTATAGTCCTACAGAAACTTGTAATAATGCGATACTTCTAATAATAATAATGATTGTATATAGATAGATATAATGTAATATAGTCAAATTACAGCTAAATAGGTTGATGGCCTGTTTGTTTTCTTTGCCAATATGAGCTTTATTATTGCAGATTATTCCAAAGTGCAGAGCTAATATACAACATTCACATCATTTTGTGCAGTTAAAAAATAATTATCTAATAAACACTGGGTTAGAATAAGAAGCTCTGGTGCTGCTAGCTTTTAGTTTGATGACCCAGTAGAGAAATAACAATAAAAACATACAAATGTTTATGCGATAGGTCAAAATAATATTAATATCGGGTTAGAAAATCCAAAAGCAACACAAACACCGCGACAAAAAATAACTGTTTTGTGTTTTTGACCCAAAAGTCAACAACCAAAAATCACCAAATATTTGTTTGTGGAATAACACAAAGATAAATAAATGAAATAACATTAACAGCGGATCAACGTGACCCATTGTCCAATATCTCACTACCCATGGGTCCTGTGCCGAGGATACATCAAACAGATAAGATGCCATTACGCTGTAGTTTGGGTGAATAAATTAATCCATCAGTTTGGGTTTTACTGGTTAAAGTTACTTCCGACCTCAACAAGGACCTCTTTCTTTGTTATTTCTTCTTCTGAGGTTTTTAATCAGCGCAGCATCAAAGAGGAATGTGTTTCTAAACAAAGACTCTGGTTTCGGCTTCAGGAGCCTGTTTTGCGTCTTCCTGTTCCAGGTTAACTGGTCCATCAGGTGCGTCTCTCTGCTGGGATGCTGAGCGGTACTACAATCATTTCTACTGGAGTATTTCCAGTCCTGTTCTTCTTACTTCTCTAGATTTTACACGTGATTAACTTATATCATAAATAGTATAGTTGGAGCTTCTTGTCACAGAGTTTCAAAGTTATCAGTTCCACCAAAGAGACCTTTCCCCTCTAAACATTTAAAATGAATATAAATTTGTGCATCAGAACTTCGTTTTTTCTTACGTTAATCATCTCACGACCCCTCCGATTTATCTGGTGCCCCTTTGGAGGGGCCCGACCCCTAGTTTAAGAACCCCCGGACTAAACAAAGTAGTTAAAACTAACTCATCCTCGCGCTGCTAAAGGGGAAAATAATGAGTAGTTTTACTTTTGTACAGATTTTTAATGCAGGGTTTCTGCTTGTAATGGAGTATTTTTACAGTTTTATATACTTGTACTTCAGTAAAGGATCTGAATACTTCTTCTTCTGGTCTTTATAAGTGAACAGCTCCCTGTCTCATGCTCTGACGTTGACCTCATCGTGATCTCTCTCTGTGTCTCCAGACCCTCGTTGAAAAGAAGATTCGATGATTCTTCAGAGCGAGACCAGATGTGATTCTGGTTTTGTCCTCGTGCCGTCCAGGGAACACCGGACCCTGCGTGAGATGTCCTGATGACCTCTGACCCTCGCACCATGGACGCCCGTCTGCAGGGAAACCCTCAGCTCCACCACAGGGTCAACGGAGGAGGCGGTCGAAGCTCCAGGCCAGGCGTAAGTCTCTGAAAACCACTGAAGTTAATCAACACTTTACTGGACTTTTGTCTCATTTTAGAGGGTAAAACATCTTCTACATACGTAGATCTGTGCACTTTACATCCTTTGAGCTCTGGAGCAAATGCTTGTAGGTGGATTTTGTTACTTTTGGAGAGAGCCAGGCTCGCTGTTTCCCCGTCTCCAGTCTTTATGCTAAGCTAAGCTAACCAGCTGCAGGCTGTAGCTTTATACTTAGCATACAGACATGAGAGTGGTGTACATGTTCTGATCCAACTCTCAGAGAGAAAGTGAATAAGAGTACTTCCTAAAATGTTTAAGTATTCCTTCAACTAAATCATTTCCTAATAAGCAGAAAGAACAACCTGACCTTGTTTTAATTTATGCTAAGCTAAGCTAACTGGCTGCTGGCTGTACGAGAGTGATATCAATCTTTTCATCTAAAGCAGATAATTGTTTTTCCCAAAACATGAAACTATTAATACGTTTGTTTTAGATAATTGCCAACTAGAATAAATACAGCTGATGTCTCTGCCATCACTGAGGACACAGGTGTGTATAATTACACCCTCGTGCTCTGTTTACTGGAGTACAGAGCCGACTGGTCCTATTGTCAGTCAACACGCATTCAGCGTATCAGGTGAACAGCTGATTATTCAAACTATGCTTCGTGCTGACTGAGGCCCTGTGTCGTTTTAACACAATGCACAGAGTCATCACAGACGCTGAGAAATGACACCTGCTTAACAACTTAATCCCTTCGCATGCCTTCGGGGGTGACATTCATTATCAACGCAACAAGAACCGGTTGAGCTGCAGTTTTTCTAGGTTCCCGAGCTGCTTCGCGACAATATACCGGCTGAAACCAGCAGATCGGTGTGTTTATCTCTGATTGGTTTCAGTTGGGTGTTGCTGCAGGTGTCTTTGTGTGTGTGTGTGTGTGTGTGTGTGTGTGTGTGTGTGTGTGTGTGTGTGTGTGTGTGTGTGTGTGTGTGTGTGTGTGTGTGTGTGTGCGTGCAAAGCAAAAACAAGGTCTCGTAATGTCAGCAACAAACCCTGTTTGCCGTGTCGAGGTCATCGCCTTGAAATAGGTGAAAATAAGCAGCTTCCTTCGGTCTGGTGGCTGTGTAATTACAGTAAAACACGGAGTGAGGTCAAAACATTTCGTTGTCAAACTCTCTGTTGTTCATTTGTCACTGAAGTAGTGATAGTAGTACTAGTAGTACTAGTAGTACTCGTGCTAGTACTGAATGTTTGGTTCAGTTTTGGGAAGTACTCTTAGTCTCTTTCTCTCTGAGAGTTCAGATGAGAAGAGGATTGAAACTCTTTCATCTCTTTGCAGTAAATGTGAAGCTACAGAAGGCTAGTTAACTTAGCTTAGCTTAGCATAAAGCCTAAAGGTCACTAATAAGAGACGTTTGTTATATACCTACACAAATGTAAGTGTAAAACTTCTCACTGTTTTTAATCAGTGAATGGAGTTATAAGCAGTCAAAAGCTCCAGAAAAAGGCTAGAAAGTGGAACTTGAGTTGATTTAGTTTAACTCCTGTTGGCAACATTTGATTTATACAAAACAATAAGTATTTGAAAAGATTTCTCTGCAAATACTTGCTCTCGTAGGTTTTACATGTAATATAATACTTTTCTTTGTGGCTCAGTCCTTCCACCTCTACTTAGTTTGACATTGTTACGGGGGATTACTCCCCACGGCCATGTGGTTTGGCTTAAATGGGTGGACTCGATTTTTATCAGGACCTCAAAGGGAAGCAGCAAAATCAATAGTCGCTGCGTGTTGCTACGTGGATATACCTTTGAGTTATTCTTTGGTTTCAAACCTGTGCTGAGCTGGACGTGTAACAGTGGAGGTGAAGCAGAGATGGCGAGAGGCGAGAAGAGAGGGGCGTTTGAGCTGAATTCAGGGTCGGAAAGTAGTTTGGAGGGTTGGGATGCAGGAACAAACAGACCTGTGTTCAGTCTGTACACATGACTACTGTATGAGAGCGGATGGTTTAGCAACACGGGGTTCAATATAACTTTTCTTCAGCACAAAAAATTACAGAACAAATATAATCCAGTGGAAAAAAGTCTTGTTCCTTATTTTTAACCTTTTCAAACAACTGCCCAGTTTAGAAAACCCAGAATAACTTCATCCTAAGAAGCAACTTTATTAAATCTTGCCCTCTAAATATTATTTTGTCAATAACAATTCTAAAAAGATGTTGTTTTTGATTTCTTGGTATCTATGGGGATTCATAAAGAGCTTGAAATAACCTCAGACAATCACAACATGTCAACTAATGTCCTTCTTCCTGTTTGGCCTCGACAGGAAGATGATGCTTTGCAGTACCTGAGCCGAGAGGAGCAGGAGTGCCTCAAGTTCTTCGAGAAGACCATCGACTCATTAGACGAGGGCCTGGAGCCAGTCGACGGACCCCCAACCTCGAATCCCACCGGGTCCTCCCTCTTTGCCAGACATCCCGGTCCTAAAGACCAGGATATTATATACCTGGTCCGCCCAGAACCCGACCTGGTGCAGACCAAAGAGCCAATCTTCAATCCCAGCAGTCCAGGTAGCGTACAGCAGTTTGTTCTTGTAGCCAGGAATACAATTATTGTGTATTGTATTTAGTCATTGGTCTGATTGTAGTCTTTCTCAGATTTTCACTTTGCAATTTGTTCCTCCTAGATTTTCACAGTATGATGCAGAACCCTGAAAGCCACTTTGAGATGAAGCCAAGGCAAAATGCGATGGACAGCTTGCCTTCAGAGTACAACCCTCCGCTACCAAGCGGCAGCTATGGGTCGACAGACAACCACTCCTCCTACCATCCTCCAGGCTGCATCCCCACCCCGGTCCTGATTGCCCAGCAGATGGCAGATAACCGGGGAGGTGGAACCTCTAACTTGCATTCCTCCTCATTCCTCCGTAGTCACAACCAGGAGTCCGACAAGCCACAGAGCCCAGTCGGTGATCTTCATCTTAAACATGGTCCTCCTACCTCTGCTAGGCCGTCCCGCTTCCCTGCTAACATCAGCGTGACCCACAGCAACAAGGAGCACCAGAACCAGTCGCTGGGTAATGTGAACATCCACGACAGACGGGCGCAGATGCTGGCGAACCTATCGGGAACGTCAAACCCTCTGGTGCAAGAGGATCCTCAGCCGGCCGTGGAGCCGGCCGTGGAGCCGGCCGTGGAGCCGACGGCTCGAAATATTCCCACTCGCAGCATTTCCTTCAAGGACCCCTCACCAGACAAATCCAGGATGGAGGCCTTGTCTAAGCTGGGCCTGAACAGGGACCGAGCCATGTCCGGGGGCATGTCACTCCTCACCGCCCCTAGAAGCACTTTTCCGAATCCTCCGACAGATGCAGAAACCAGCGCCAAACCAATGGAGGCCAGTGCTCCCCCAACAAAAGACACCACCATGAAATTGCCAGAAGCCAATGTTACGACACCGCGTCCGAGTCCGACTCCGACTCCCGTTGACAGAAAACCAGAGTTTCTGCGGACAGATTCTCTCAAGAGGTTTGACGAAAGAAACCACCAACTGAGCAGCTACTATCCACCACCTCCTATGGATAACATGTCGTCTTTCCCCCCTCCGCCTGAAGTCACCTCGCTGGAATTTAACAGCTACGGGGGGAAATCCATCAATGTGAACCCTTCTGTCTCAACCAGGAGCGAATTTACAACTCCATCTAGCCATGAACCCAAAGCCCTCCCAACTGCGCTGGCTAACCCCAGCGAGTTCAACCCCTACGGAGGAAAGACCAAAGTCATGACCCCTGCTCCTGTAGCCATGACCAGGAGCGAACTTCCCGACATCCTCAGCTCCCATATCAACAAGGGTCAAACCTTGCCCGCCAAATCAGAGCCGTTGCCCATCGAGCTTAACAGTTATGGAGGAAAGAGCCGAACCTTCAACCCCACCACCGGGTTGAATCGCCCTTCAGACAGCCCGGCAAGGAGTTTCAAAGCTCCAGTACCGACCCCAAGACCTCCTCGGCACTCCTACCACGGCGACGTTGCCCCCCAGAAACCAGCACCGCGAGCCTTTTCCCCTGAACGCCGGCGGAGATCCACCTTTCGTCCCCAAGGCATCACCGTGCAGTTTTCCGGACGGGGGGCGATGGACGAATCGCGCAGGGAGGCGTTGAGGAAACTGGGACTGCTTAAAGAGTCTTGATGAACTCTCTGGGGAATTAAGTCTCCAATCCTGTCGAGCCTGAATCTCTGGTGTGTACCTGCTGGCGGAGGTTGGAATGCTCGAAGTTTCCCCACGTATGTCTGAGTGTGAGGTGTGGTTGGAGAGAAACCTACTCTTATAAAGGAATGAAGACAGATCCAACGATAGACCTGCAAAGCCAGTTCTCACTTCCGACAAACCATTGTGACACGGTGCAGCTGTTGCACTGTTTCAATGACTAAAGTTTGGACAGATAAACTGCTTTATGTTGCCTCCGATCCAAGACATTATTATACCTCAACAGAAGATATTTTGGGAGCAAACCGATGTAAAGAGACGCATCATCTTCCTGCAGGAATCACCGTTGTTTGACACACAAGGCTGATTGTGAATAGACGCATTCTTTTTAAAACTGGGTCCCATTTCCTAAAAACTTCTTAAAAAAAAAGGGCTGGAAAAGTTTTATATTTTTGTTATTGTCAACAAATCCCAATGAAAAGACCCAAACTCCTTAAATTCCTATAAAATATGTAAATCTTTAAAAACACAAATTTATGTTTTTAGCTGCAAGAAGGTACTTGTATAATTATGCACAAGAGTAATTAGATCAACAAAAAAAGAAGGCAATAAATTGTTACATTATTTTAGCTGCAAATTTTATTTTAAATCTTTTAAAAAACCCAAATGGTTTGAAAATACTCCCGATGTTTGTTTCTGGATCCAGTTTAAGTTGTATTATTTGTTTTACGGTGTCACTTTCCTTCCAGCAGCTAACAGCAGAGTGAAATTAATGTTTGTGAAGTTACTTTGGAGCCTTTTTTAGTTATTTCTGTTTTATTTACCGACTTTTGGGCATTTTAGTGCGCGGTGAGTTTGTGTGTGTGTGTGTTGTTTTTTCTGTCAGCACTTTGGACAAAGAACAAAGTTGAAGGCACTTTTCTTGGGTGCAATTTTATTACTTCTGAAAACGACCAAAACTATCTATAAGAGCAGAACGGTTGTTATCTTACTGGAATCGAATCTTAACAAGAAAGTCACACAAACTGTTCTGGAAGCTAATTCCTCCTTTGATGTCTAGAAAGATGTAAAGCTGGAGGATATTTTTACTCAAACCTCCCACACCAAACCACAGACTGTGGATTGGCTTTGTGGGCCAGACTTTTACTTAAACTTTTTTCTTTTACTACGCAGAGGGAATACTTTAAAAGTGCTCTTTAGGGATGGGCGAGCACATGGCATTGTACAAAAACACAAGCACTAAAAACCACAGAGTCTAGAAATACATCCTGGACTACTTATGTGTTTTTATTCCTGTTGAGCTGTTGTTGAATACTTTTTGCAAAGTGTGTTATTTAACTGTTGTACCAGCATAAGCATGTGTGTGTGTGTGTATGTGTATGTGTATGTGTATGTGTATGTGTATGTGTATGTGTGTGTGTATGTGTGTGTGTGTGTGTGTGTGTGTGTGTGTGTGTGTGTGTGTGTATATGTTTACTGACTCCGGCCTCTGTAGTTCACCTACAGCAACTTTTGAAGTATATTTTGTTCCCACAAAGAAGTATCGAGGTACTTTTCCTGTGTGAATATCTTTTTTTTTTTCTCGTTTAGAGACTCCGGTTCTCTGTAGTTCAGCTACAGTCATTTTGAAGTATCTGATGGTGCATACATAGAGTATACAGAACGTACTTTATAAGGAAATGTTTGTGCAAAGTGTACAAATGTGCACATAACAGGGATTTAAAAAGTGTGTGTGGTGAATGGGAAGATCATGTGAGCGTTGCTGCTACGATACAACAGCCTGGTATTTAAATGTCCATATTATAAACTGTGTATACTCTGCTTAATATATATATATATATATATCATGTTGAAATTGTTGTCATCAATCATTAAACAGAATAATAGTGACTTCTTTTCAAATATTGTTGTTTTTATTGATGTTTTAACGGTGACGAGGAGGCGTTTGGGCGAATTTCTTAAAGGGGCACTACACTGGTTTTACACATAAAGATGTGTACGTGTGGCAAGTAAATGTAAACAGTTCTTAAAATGTGTTCCTTCTCTTTAAAAGGAATGAGGTCGACATTTTAAGAAATATCCTTGATCGCTTGCTGGCAGACATCGGTTAGCTTAGCTTAGCATAAAGACTGGAAACAGGGGGAAACTGTTTTCCTGGCTAAGACCAAATGTAACAAAATCGACCTTCCAGCACCTCTAAAGCTCGCTACTATGTCTCTGTTTTACAAATGTTTATGTGCCGGAGTATTTTTTGGCGCAGACCAGTAACTTCCTGGTTGCCGGGCAGGAAATACTCCAGCAAAAAAAAACACAATTTTGTACCTATCGTGCATTAAATATATACCCAGCGATGTTGTAAAAACCAAGAAAAGATCGTAAAATACTTAGGTTTAGGAAAAGGTCTTGAAATACTTAGCTAGGTTCAGCAAAAGATTGTGAAATACTTAGATTTGGTAAAAGATCGTCTTTTGGGTTAAAATAACTACAGAAGTGCCGTGACTGAAGAACTCAAGTTACGTGAAAAAATAAATAAACACTGACTTCTCGTTTCACGCGAGGAACAAACAAAAGGTGTCCTGGCTAATAGATCGCTGTTTCTTTGACACATCCGCCGTGTGCAGGTCTTTCTACGTCCTCGTTCATGATTACGCTGATGACATAGATAGCGACTTAACAGACCTTTATCTAAATGAAAATCCTCGAGGTTGTTACTTAAACAAACGCTTAAATTAAAGCTTCAACACTCTCTCTCTGCAGGGAAATTACTGGTCTTGGCCAAGAAATAGTAGCTTCATATTTAACAAAACAAACCTGAGAGCAGTGTCAATATTCTCCTCCAACTCTCTGCCAGAGAGAGAACATATTTACATAAAATGTCTGCTTTAACAGAAAGCCTGTGTTACAAACTGGGCATTCAGCAGGCTGGGAGCGTCTAATGCTGCAAACACTGCATGCAAATAACTTGAAGCATTCACACAAAGATGGTTTTGCCAAAAAGAAAACTGCATAAATTAGCTTTTTTTAACACTAAGTTATCAAAACAGAAAACAACGTTTGGATTTCTCCTGTTTTCATCGTGTAACGAGGTTTTATAAAGTTGAGTTTTTATGACTTTCTCCATATTCTCCACATTGGACTTGTTGTGCGTTGAACAGCACAGAAGCAAACTGTCTGGACTGCAGACGGTTACATAAGACTTGAACCCGGAGGCGTTCTCTCCTGCAGGGTGCTGCTGTGTGTTTGAGTTGAGAGGTGACTGACGTTCAGCTTCACCATTGTCTTTATCTTAATGGAGCGTGAATGTCTTTCAGCGAGTCACAATCTAGTTTTAACACACTCTCTACTTTAGTTTATCTTGTGTTCGTAAACAGAGGATCCATTTTACAGCTGGTGTCATCAACATGTGAGCTGCAGACAACATCTGGGTAATTACATCTCATCCACGGGTCGGATTTGAATATGCAAATTAGTGCAAAGGACCAGGAAGCAGCGGAGTTAGATGATCTTTTAACTTCCTGGATTGATTATTTGTTTTAATCAGAAATGTGGTCACACTGTAGAGACTGCATTCACACCTGGTGTAAACGTAATGTAACAAACACAAAGTTAAAAGTATAATTCAGAGCTGAAACTCAATTAATCCATTAGTTGTTCACCAGTTCCATCTATTTAAAGGGATAGTTGGGATGTTGTGTACTGTGGTTGTATGACATACTTACTACTGCTGTGGATGTATTTTAGACACCTAAAAGAATCAATATCAGTATAATTGTTTTAAAGGGTTACTTTGGAATCACCAAAGTCTGACTCACTTCCATTTCCTGGCTGGTAAAATTGGTGTTTTTGTCAATGGAGTCTGGTGGCTTTGAAGAGAGCAGATACGGAAAATAAAATCGAAATGTTTCGGGCGTAATACGCTTGAGTTGGTTCAGTTATTCGTCTATTTGGGTATAAAACTGTGTTTTTAAAGTATCAGAGCAGTTCAATCATACACTTCTAACTGGTTGCATTCTGGGAAAATAGTAAGACTGCATTGTGTCGGCGTAACATCAAGGAAAGGTTCACCTAAAAAGAGGGTTTTTTGGTTCTAAAAACACAAACTTTTGGATGATACTCACCTGGTTTGTCTGCTGAAGCTTCATATTTACTTTATATACTTTGAATGGGAATAATTACAGCAAGAAAAAAACCTGTTTAAACGTCTATATTTATACCTTTAAAAGGTATTTGGGTACAGATGTGTTGCGTCCAGCATTGATTCAGCAGCGCTGTACATACGCAGTGTTTAGAAGAAGAGGAAATGAGGATTTATGTTTGCTCGCCTTGTAATTAAGACCTCGAACAAACAAGGCGCACCCTCTCAAAACACGCGAATAACACGACCTCATCCACAGACCTGGAAACACAGCGGTGATCTTCAGACATTTATTGAGATAATTCTGTCATGAGCTCAGACACGAAGCCACAGAAAGCTTCTTCTTTTATCTCTGCAGGAATCTAGACACGGAATCGAACTAAACCGGAGCCGCCGCCGGACGCTTTTCACTACAAATGACATGAAGAGCCATGCAGCAGAGTATATTTATCCATCTATCAGATCAAATGAATCTATAATAATATCGTCAGGCAACACGGTTATCCACTAAAGAAAAGAGCTTCTTTTACCACGTTACACTTCACAAATCAAAGCAAGCTGAATATTGTCGAATCTTAACTCTTTAGATGCTCCTGAATCTGAGAAGAGAACAAAAATAAAACATTGAGAAGGATAGAAGTGTCCGATGGTTTGAGACTCTGTCGCTGTTGTTTTTCCTTTGAAGTTTAAGCTAGGCTAACGGTTCCCACCTGTTTACAGTCTTTGTGCTAAGCTACGCTAACCAGCTGTAGCTTCACACATATTCACAGTACAGGACGTGAGCTGCTCTGTATTTTACGGGTCTAATCATTTCCCATAATTTTGAGTAATTGTCTATTTAAAGGCAGGATCCTGAAACAATTATTTGATTTAGTGATAAATATAAATACAAATGTTTTATACTCGGACTGTAACTTATGATTGTTTTTTAATTTTTTAATTAATCTGCTGATTATTTTCTCATTTAATTATTTGGTTTATAAACATTAAAAAAAACAATTGCAACAGCCCAAAACCCCCAAAAATATTAAACTTACAGTAATTTAAACAGAATTAATCACCTGGAGAAGCTACAGAAGTTTGGAATGTTTCTTTATAAATAATGATTTAAAGAGACAGTTCACCTTTACAGAAATCATGTTTTTTCATGTTGGGACTATTTTCTCTCTACCGAACTACACTGAGCTTCCTTCAGCCCGGTGATATACGGTCGGTGAATGTAGTTCCGTAGAAAGAAAAATAGTTCCTGCTGTTTTTTATTTAGGGTGTACTGTCCCTTTAAGAAAGTATTAATGGCTCAAACAGCTGCCTCAGAACATCGTCTATTGGCGCAAAATGATGTCGTTCTTTCAAGAAATGTACCGACCTGTAAAACAAAGATATGTAAAAAATATATAATTAATATTTTCATTATAACCAGAAACCGACACTCTGGATCGACACTAGAGTCTCGCACCATCGGCCACATTTCAAACACATACTTTGTGTACTAACACGTGACCGGCGTTAAAACCTCACCGCCCTCCGTCTCCGTCGACAGCGTTCCCGGGTTTTCACTTTAAAAGTTGCAAAACAACAACAACAAAAAGAAAACGTCCCTCTCTAGTCTCGTGAAACTTTCTATCCACTCGCAGGTTTTTTAAACTCCTAAATATGAGTCACTTTTTGTTGTTTTTTTTCCACCTGGCGGCGGGAAGCGACTCCGTTTTCCGACTTCCTGTCCCGCCCATCGCCGTCCGGTCGTCCATCCCGCTCACGTTGTTCAGTCATCTTTGTAGTTCTGATCCAGACAGTTGTTGTAGTTTTTTTTTGTCATCTCAGGCAACAGACAAAAAAAGGAAAAGAGAGCCATCTGTCTTGACCTCCACCATCACCCCCCCCACGGGACTTCTGACCCTTTTGGTTTAGTCTCTCCTCGTCGGGTAAGGAGTGTGTGATCCGGTTCAGGGTTTTGGTCTGTCCCGGCTTCAGGGGGAAGGAAAGGAGTAGGGGGGGGGGGCGGCGTCTGGAGGACTCGTTCCCTGTTTAGACCGGCTTCCCCTCCGATATTTCTTTCTCTCTCTCTCTCTCTCTCTCTCTCTTTCTTGCTTGTTCATTCGCTCTCTTGCTCGCTCGATCAGCCCGGACCCAGACTCCAATCAGCGTCTCCTGGAGGACAGAGCAGACATTTACTGTAGACGTGATGAGCAACAGGGGGGACACACACCCGGTCTGTCCAATAAACTTCCTGAAGGGACGAAGAAGTCCCGCCCCTTCCCGTGGACCGCCGTGGGACTTTATCTCGTGACAGAAAGAGACAAATAATTTCACACGATGATGTTTGTCAATTTAAAAGATCTTTTTTTTCACGTCAAGTACGAAACTGTGAACATAAGTAGTTAAAAGTGATGTTTCGTACCAGGATGTACTCACAACAACAACAACGGGTTAATCTCTCTGTTTCAGTGAGTTTATATTGAGCATCGGGAAAGGTACGGAAGCCCTGAGACGCCTGATATCAATTATTTGTTCTTCTGTTTTCACGAAAGAACGGGTGAAATTAAGTGTTTTGCCAGGATAATAATTTTAAATGTATTATTTTTACATCTATACAACTTTCAAGTTTAAATGTACACAACTTGCTACCACACAATATATGCAACTTGTGTTTAAGTGCCGGTTGAAATTAGAACTCACCAGGAAGAAAACGTGAACGCTTTTAGTCGTATTTAGAACATGGGGTAGCGGTGCCTTTCAGCCTCTTGTGGCCGAAATGAGTATTACAACAACAAACACCTGGAAAAGATTATCCCGGCAGAATATTTTTTATAATAATTTAAAAAATAGAATTATTATTTTCTATAAACACAGGAGAGTATGGTTCTCGCTCGTACTTTCACTTCCCGGCTAAAAGTCGCTGGATGAAACACATCGGGTAACATTACATAGCTAAGTTAGCTAAGTTAGATAGATAGCTAGCGAGGTAACGGCCATGTTGTTGTCGTACGTTGTGTAAGAACAACTAAACGAGCAGAAATATCTTTTAAATTGACAAACATCATTTGTGTAATTCATGGCACAATTAAAACGGAATCAACTAATTATTTGTCTCTCGCTGTACATATTTTTCCTGAAATAAGGTCCCATGGGGGACACGGGAAGGGGCGGGACTTCGCCTCTCTTTGGGTGCGTTCGTAATTTCCAATCCGACGCTCTACATTAAAATGAGAGCAATGTTCGTTAAAGAAACAGAGCGTTCTATTTCTGTATGAAATAAGGAAACGGGTACTTAGCTCAAATGGAAAGAAAAACACACTTTTCCTAGTTATAATGCTAATTAGCGCCGCTTGTGCAAGAGCTCGTCGCCATTGATGAGAAATGATTATGAGACATGAGGCTGAAACAACATAACTACGACAAAACATACGCGACAGCTAACGCTGTGAAAACGTAAACCCAGTAAATAACCCAGTAAATTAAAAACCTGACAAATCCCTTTTCCTTCCGTTCACTTTTATTATTGACGTTACATTGACACAAAGTATTTTGTGTTTTCTTTTTGTGTATTTGTACATTGTCATGTTTCCGTTTTTGTTACCTGCCTCTGGACTACAGGCATAAATACCACCGACATGTTTACATTTTGTATTTTTATACTGATGTTCATTAACATACAAAAAAAATACCAATTACAAAATGTGTCAAAAAATATGAATGAACTTATACAACCACAATATCAAACAATGAGGACAATGACAAAACAAAAAGATCCAGTTTTTGTGTTAATAAATTTGACTGATAACAAATGGACTTCACTCTACTTAAATCAGACAAAAACATAATCCAATAATGCCATAAAAATTGATCTGCAGCATTGCTACAATGATCTAATACCTGCTGAGGAATGAAAGAGACAGCGTGTTCTTTAAAAAACATATATTACACATATTTGTAGTATTTCAGTATTTTTGTGTCTTCTGTATGAATGTTTCTTGACATTTGAAGAACTTGCTTTTAGTTTCTCTTACTGTGTTTATTGATACATTTCTCTGTGTGAAAACATACATAATCTATATTGTAATTTGTAAATATACACATTATGTGTCTCAGCTGCAAACACGTGTTTGGTGTTTACAATGAGTATCATGTAAGTACGGAAGCCCTGAGAGGTCAAATAAAAACCTATTTTCTGTGTGATATACGTTTTATCTCCTGCGTTTATGACTTAACAGGTGAGAAAACATTTTGGGAAACCAGAATTGTTTTTCTTATTTTGCCTCTCTGGGCTTCCGTAGTGATTGTTTTGGTTTTCACACCTAAATGTTTTTAGTAGAAGTCTGCAGCAGCAGATGAAGCTGATTATGAAACATGCTGCTGTAGTGATGAAGTTTAACTCTGGAGTTTAAAGAAAAGACCAAAAAACAAACACGTGAATCTTTAAAAACACAAACATATAGTTTCATTTAGTGTCATTTCCTGCTACTGACTGTTGTTTTTAATGGACTATTTTCAGAGGCGGATGAAGACTAACTGAGGTGCGTTGATGGTGATGAAGGAACAACAGTGTGGCTCATTGACGTGTTTTTAATGGAGCTCTGTGGCTCAGAGGAAGAAGAGATATCAGTCTTTGTTACACACAATACTTGTTATAAACGTTTTATTACTGTTATTGAAGCCAAATCACACATTTCACTCTCCGCTCCACCTGTAAACACCTTTTCCTGTCTCTGTCCTCCCTTTTATTACCTTCAAATATCTAAAAAAAGAAACAATTTTTAAAAACCTCCTCACCAAAATAAAAGCACCTCGGTACAGAAACATCAAATCCTCGAGAGAAAACAAAAACGTTCGTGTTGTGTCGTCGTTCCACTTTACAGAAGCAAGAAAGACACACAAGGTGCTGTTTGATGTTAAAGTATAAACTTCAAGTAATCTTTATTTTCCAAATATGTCCAGAGCTTTAAAAAACAAACAAAAAAGAAACGAAAACTGAAAATCAGAATCAGTTAAAAGTGCAAATATAAACAGGAAGTCCTCGACAATAATCCTTTCTCTGTTTGTTTGTTTTCTATTAACTTGGGGCTGAAGCCGTGAGCGTCTGTCTGCGTCTCGTCTGTCCTGTCTCACCTCTCTCCTGCCTGTCTCACTTCTCACGCCTTTCACTTCGCTCTGTTCAAAGAGTCACAACAAACCTGAGATAACGAGCAGCTACTTCCTCTCACATCGCCATCCGACACATTCTGCGCTTTGTTTGTTTTGGGGGGGGTGGAAGGTGGTTTTTTTGTTTGTTTGTTTGTTTGTTTGTTTTGAGCGCCGGGCCCGGCCGCTTCAGTGAACGCGTCTCACCTTCCTCCGGTCTTGAAGATGAGGTCGGCGTTGGGAGCACCTTTCGGGTGCTGGTAGCGAGGCCGGCGCTCCCGGTTGGTGTTGGCCGGAGCCGGACGCTGAGCGAGGGACTGCATCATCTCTGCAACACACAGAGGAGATTTATTATGATTATATATCTGTTTTGTATGCAAATGAGCTGTGAACGAACATTATCCCAAATGTGTCCAATCATTTTGAAACCCTGAGCTCGTACCCTGGTAGTCCTCCTGCTCCTGCCTCTCGTTGATGTCCAGAGTGAGCTTCTTCATCCTCATGCGCTCCTCTTGTTCGGCCTGCTGCTGGTTGAAGTGGTTCGCCGCCAGGTGGGACGACAGCGGCACGTTCAGGATCTTATACTGTCGGCCAGAAACACACAAACGCTAGCATGAGATACACAAGATCTGAGACTAATAAAAGAAATAAACACAAGACAGAAAGTTCTTTGAAAGCTGTCGTGAGCTGAGAGTTAAAGGTACAGTCCCTGGTTTGGTTTCACTGCCCAAAATCCCCAAACGTCCTCCCGACCGCCAGCTAGCTTTGGCCGGAGCCAGGCTAGCTGTTTCCCCCCGTTTCCAGTCTTTATGCTAAGCTAAGCTAACAGGCGGCAGCTTCGTATTCACCGCACAAACATGAGAGTGGTTTCAATCCTCTCATCTAAATCTCTGCCATGTGAGGAGTCCAGGTAACTAACACACACACACACACACACACACACACACACACACACACACACACACACACACACACACACACACACACACACACACACACACACACACACACACACACACACACACACTAACCTTGTGTTTGTTTACAGAGAGAGAGAAGTCATTTCCTCGTCCACACATCCTACAAAGATGTTCTGTGTTCGCTCCAAACATTCACATGAAATGTGATTTTAATCTTTATTTGATTTGCTTGTGTGTTTGTGGCCGCTGTCCTTTAAAACAGAGAGTGAGCCGGACACACCCTGCTGCAGCACAAGAACCCGTCTCTGCCCTCAAACCACACATTCCACCACTGCAGCGTGACTAAAGACACACACACACACACACACAAATATAACATACACATACAGCTACAAGTCCAGAGTCAATATTATTCCTAGACCGTGTGTGTGAGAAGTTTCTGTAGGAGGCGGTGAACGTGTATCACTGTCATTTATAAACTGTCGTACAGTTCCTGATCCTTGTGACTATAGATAAAGGAGGAAGGACTCAATCACTGTGTAGCCCCGCCCCTAAAGCATCCCCTGCATTATGGTCTGTTTGACTCTAAATGGACCATCATTTACTAAATGAACATCACGCTGTATTGAAGAAGACTTGAAACTAGAGATTGAGACCATAAACTCATGTTTACAATGTTTACTGAGGTAATAAATCAAGAGAGAAGTAGAGTCATTTTCTCATAGACTTCTATACAACCAGAGGAGTCGCCCCCTGGTGGACACTAGAGAGAATACAGCTTTAACACATGAAGCTTTGGCTTCACTTTAAAGAACCGGAGGTTGTGATCCAACAACAGCTACGACATGATCAACATTAAAGTGATTTACTTAAGTAAAACACACAATACTTCCTCCGACATTGATTATTTCTGGGCAGTGATTTCACCTTTAACCGGCCCATAAACCGGCTACACTGTGCTTCATATACTGCATGTGTTAACACAGCCGCCGTCCTCCGTGCGCGTTACCTGCTGCTTGTTGCCTTTGCGCGTCAGCATGACGAACTGCATGGTGTCGGAGATGTCGGCGTCGTCCTCTCCGATGCACGGCTCCCTGGAGCCGCCCTTCTTCAGCTGACTCTTCAGCTGCAGAGGAATGGCCACGTCCAGCTGGTGCACCTTCACCGTCTCGCCGCTGCGCTGCTGCAGTGAGCGGAAAACAAAACACAAAGTTGTGCCTTTTCAGGGATTTATTTAGCCGACGCTCATTGATATAAACGACCGAGATAAAATAGTAGAAACACCCGTCAGTGTAGCGTTCAACAGCACCGCCAACTATACAGACATATTTAAACATAATAGCTTCACAAATGTTCTGTTTTCAAACGACCTTCAGGTGCCCAAATATTCATTTAAAACAGGTTTTTCTTGCCGTTATCGCTCCTTGTGTTCAAACTGGACGTGAAAACGTCGCCTCTTGTTCGTGTTTTTAAAGGAAGTGATGGAAGACAAAATCCAAAGTCCTTGTTTTGTGCAAAGATTTACTGAAAAGTTCATCTTCTAGAAGCTCAAATGGGTTTCAGACCAATCGAGTGGATATCTTTAGTAATGCTTCACAGGGAAACAGAAAGGCTGATGTTTTATCTTTACGGTCATTATAAAATAAATAAAACAAAATAGAACTAAGTATATAACAGCAGCACTAAAGAAAGAAATACAAGGTAAAACTAATTCATATTTACAAGGAAGATACAACGAAAGAGGGAGATTGTATCTGTTTAAAGCTACTATGAGGAACGTCCGTTGAGTGGATTCTGGCGGCCCCTGTGGACAAAAGTGGTATTGATTTTAGGAAACTTTCCCGCCTCGCGTTCACGTGTCAGCGGACAGCTGAAGTTTCCAGGACGTCCTTACCTGCAGGTTCTCCAGCATCATCTTATCCAGAGCCTGAATGAAGTCCTCGTCCTCAGCGCACGCCACGTGCTTCAGTCCACCTCCACGGATGGTTACCTCCTAAACACACGAGCAGACATTAAACAATCCGAAGCGCTGAATGTCTCTCATCTACAGCTGTTGGTCGATCTTACGTTGTTCTCCTCGTCGGTCTCGTTTTCTTTATTGGAGTCGGTCAGGTAGTCGGTGTTCTCTTCTTCCTCTTCCTCCCGCTCCTCCTCTTCGTTCTCCGACCCTTCCTGTGGGGAAAAACAAAACGTACGACGTCATGATGCGGCCGCGTCATCACGTTCATGATTACAGTTTCAGGAACGAGCGGCGAGCGGACAAACGGGGTGAAGTTCTGAAGCGTTAGATCATCGTCGTCATAACAAACTCACATCCTCTTCCTGTTCGTTCATTTCACTCTCGTTGCCCGACTGCTCCTCGGTCTCGGCGCCGCCCTCTTCGTCGTCGTCGCCGTCGTCGTCTTCCTCGCTCATGGCGCTGGAGCGGCCGTCCCTCCCCATGGCCAGACCTTCATGAACAACAGGAAACTCTTTAGAGGAATCATTTTTAAAAAAACACTAAAAACACAGAATATTCTGCATTAGAAGTCAGGTGGTTGTGACGGATTACGTCATAAATACCTCCAGCTATAAATAGAAGAAACACTTATTGTGTCATTAGTGTTTCTTCTTCTGCGCTCATTAAAGAGTCTTAATGGTTGTCATTGTGGCGACAGAAACCAAACAGAAGAATGAAGTCAGACAGGAGCTGAAGATCAGGTCTGACTCAGGAATGCCTGATCCTGGTTTAGAGCACGAAACGTCAAACAATGGCTCCACTGTTTAGCTCGGGGGGGGGGCTCATCCATCACTCTCTCTGACACACACACACACACACACACACACACACACACACACACACACACACACACCTTCTTCTCTCAATCTGGTAGAAAATGATTTTGAGGCTCTAGATTGAAAGCCTGATCTGATAGAATACATTCTTTTATGATGTCATTTAATGGGGACATTTAGGGACATTTTTGCCCTTCAGAGGCTGAACGTCTGCGTTTTGGCGACATAGTTTATTAAAGACTTTTCATTGGAGGTTTAAAATGTTCAGAAATGACCTAGTGAGGCACAAGTGTTCAGTACGTTCCTACTGAAACCCTTTGGATGCAGGACTTTAACTCGTAATGGAGTGATGTCACACTGTCCAGTGCTTTGCCTCCACACAGTCTCTCTGGAGGAGGAGCTGGTGTTTACATTCTTCTCTGAAAATTCACAGTCGACATCTTGAAACTCAGGTTTGGGGCTGAAACCAGCAAAGAACAGTGATCCTCAACGAGTGAGGACGTTTCCTGTTTCCTTCTTCCTTCTCTCTCTCTCTCCCTTATTAATATTTAATACTTTGATGAATCAAAGTAGTAGAAGAACACATTTCTGTCAATCAACGCACGATACTTTTTGCTTTGGGGCGAGCCACTCAAACTAAACTCTCTGCGCAGACAGAACTCTGCGTTGGACGTCAGACTACTTTAATTCACAATAATCGTTCCCCGGTCCCGGTGAGCGCATGTGTTCGGTATGCGTGTGTGTTTCCATGAACTAAAACAATACAAATAGATGAAACCTGTCCGACAGATAAAGCGGAGCGAGGAGTGATGCCGCAGGATCGTCGTCCTCCTACACAGAGAGGAATGCTGCTCGGCCGGGACGACCGGCTGCACCCGTCACCCTGCACGCGGTGATAATTAAAACACCGGATGTAAACTTCTACCGCCTACAGACGTGCTCCTACCTAGTTTGACCAGCACCTCCCTCTCCAGGTCGGTGACCTGCTTTGTGGCCTCCTCCAGGGAGCAGCTGAGCCTCATCTTGGGCCTGAGCAGCTCCAGGGTGTCGGTGATCATGTAGTCGATGTCGATGGGGAACGGGTGGTCCTTGGTCCAAACGTCGGTGCTCTTCTTCCACCAGATGTACCGCTGCAGACACACACAGGACACCGTTGACACTGATAATCCACCACTAAACACAGCGACCGGAGGTGCTCTTGGGAGCAGACGTACCTGGAAGTAGATGAGGAAACAGTCCAGCTTCCTCTTGCTGGAGCCGCGGTCGAAGTACTGGCCGCAGGTGTCGAGCAGCGTGCAGACCAGGCGGATGCGGAACAGGTGCTCCGGAGGGTCCAGGGCGCTGGGGCTGCCGTCCTGGTTGATCCCGAAGGAGATGAAGGAGAAGAGGGTGCGGAAGATGACGGCGGACTCCACCATGCGGTAGTTGTAGAGTTCGCCCAGGAACTTGGCGCTGCTGATCCGCCGCTGGTTGAACTTGGGCTGGTTGACCTGAGAATGAGCAGAGGAGTGATGATGAAGTAAAAGGAGAAATACGACACTGTGAAAATACTATAAAGTCCTGCATTAAAAGAAATGTATGAACAGCAAAATGTAGTTAAAAGTAAACGTAAAAGTACTCTTTAGGCAGCAGAAACAAACAGAAATATACATATAAGTATTGCTACGTCTCCTCCTGACCTCCATGCCCAGCCGGATGTCCTCCAGGACTCCGTCCACCACGTGGATGCCCACGTCCTCCTGGTAGGCCACCAGGCCGGCCAGCAGGTTGGCCACGCAGTGGATGCTGTTGTACTTGACGTTCCAGATGTTGACCATGCAGCAGATCAGGTAGCTCTTGACCTCGGGGTCCTGCCACGGCAGCTTGCGCATCTGCCTCAGCACCTTCTCCGTGGTGACCTTGGACAGGTCCTTGTAGAGCAGCTTGCGGATGTACTCGTGCAGCGGCGGCCTCTTCTTCCTCACCGTCTTCTCCATGGGCGGCGGGTTGCAGTAGTAGTAGGCGTTCTCCACCATCGTCACGTAGCGGGCGTCCAGATGCTGCGCCTGCTTTTTACGCATCATTTGCTCCTAAAAACACGCAGGAAATAGGAAAAAGAAAATCAGCCGTTTATGCACACAAAAAACATCTTAAACCAGTTCTTTCAGTGCTCACTAACCAGCAGGACGCTGGTACGCAGGTGAGAGTCGGGGGATCTGAAGAGGAAGCGTCCGCTGGTCTCCAGCAGCGTGCAGGCCATCTCTATGTGGTGATGGGTGAAGTCAGACAGCAGCATCTGTTGGGACACACACACACACATTTTATATTATTATTGTTTCATTCGCATTGATCAGCTCAGAGATGATTAAAAGAAAGCCTCGGGTCTCACCTTGAGACAATGAAGCGTGTCGGTTTTTGTGAACATCTTGAACTTGGCCAGTTCCCCGATGAACCGGACGGTTTTATTCTTTGTCTCGATGTTGATCTGGTCCTTCTTACGAATCTACAGCAACAACAAAATAGTTTTTGGGGTGGTTTGTTTAATTCAGAGCCGTCTATTAAGTCCCAATGAAACCAAAACATGGTAAATTATTCAACAGCAGTCGGAGGACCTACGTGGAACCTGAAGTCCCCCTTCAGCATGGAGCAGAGGTCCTCAGCCACGTCCGACATGCACGGATGAAGAGTTGCCACCAGGCGAGAGTAGAAGGGCAGAAGATCCAACCTGTAACAATAAAGAGAGACTTCAGACGTTTAGCTATGACGACGGCGCCCCCTGGTGGTATGTGGAGGTACAGTACAGGCCTGGAAGCATAACGTGATAATGAGCCTTTAAGCCTTTAGCTTAAAAACAAGATTATTTTCTCCACTTAAAGGCAGCAGAACAGTAAACAGAACATCCAAATAATCAAAATATGAAGTTGTTTTGCAGGTGTTGTACAGTGCAGCGCCACATGATCCGTTATTAATACAAACATGTTGATTAGTGCAGCTTTAAGAGTGACTGCAGCTATTTAAAACTACACAAACACCAACGTTATCTCCGTCCTGAGGGTCATGAAATGATTAGTTTGCAGCTTCACCTCTGCCTGGGGACAGTGAAGAGAGCTCGGACGAGCTTCCTGCGGTTGGATTTGGTGTTCATGTTCATGCAGAAGTCCATGGCAGCCTGCAGGAGTCAATTCAAAGATACGAGATCATCAACCTGCCATCTAAGTAGTTACTATACACAAGAGCTAATCATCTAGCAGAGGAAACATGCCTAAAATACTGCTCGAATATCATTTTGTCTAAATATGAAACCATCGATATTTTGTCGTGCAAACAATATGGACGTTGTTTCTCCTCGCCTTGTCGATGAGGTCTCTGTTCACACAGTTGGGGAGCTGCTGGATGAAGGCGTCCACGATCAGCTTCAAGTGGGACCCGGTGTTGGCCTCTTCATCCTCTTGTTCTGCAAAAATAAAGGTTTATAAGATGAAACACTTCACGTCGCAAAACAACGAACATTTAAAGAGCGGAGGCCGGTGTTCACCTTGCTCATCCAGCAGCTTCTTGGCCAGCTCTTCGCTCTCGGCCTCGTCTGGTCCCTCCAGTTCTAGAGGTTCATCTGCGATGTCCAGAGCCTCCAGCTCCAGCTCCAGCTCCTCGGTGGTGGTGCTGGCCGCGTCCTTCACCTCTTTGCCATCTGAACCAGACGGCAACACGGTCAGAACAACAACAAAACCACCTCTGTGTGAATCTCTGTCGTCGTCTATCAAACGCACCTTTGGCGTCCTCCTTGTCTTTGGCCTGGCCGCTCTTCTCGTTGTCCTTGAAGAGGATGGCGGGGACGAAGGCCTTCAGGTCCACCAGGTTCTCGTAGAAGTTACGGGCGTCTTCGTCTTCCCAGATCCCCCCCTCCAGGTCGTACTCTCCGGGCTTACCGGGGGTGAAGATGTCGATGCCGGGGCCGTGCTCTGAGAGGGCAGAGAGGACACGACATTACACGTGGAGTTAAAAACAAATATGTCACATCCTCAGAGGACATCTTTTGATTTAACCAGGACACGCACCCTCCTGCACGGTCTTGTCCTGAGGCAGCTCGGGCATGTTTTCATCCAGCAGGTCAGCCAGAGACTGAGTGTTGGCCAGCAGCTTCTGGTAGGAAGTGGCAAACTCTTCATACTGCTTGTGTCTGTCCTCACTCAGCTCCCCTTTGGAGTGTAGGATCCGCCTGAAGAGGAAGAGAAAGAGTGACCAGGGAGCACTAAAGCGTAGTTTACGGTCGATGTGGTTGAAGCTGGCGAGCGCGCCAGAAAATGACGTAATCATGGCCGCTGTGTGGCTTTAAAATGGGTCTTAAAAATCTACATTTGAGTAAATATTTTGCAGCCAAATGAAATTCGTTTCTTCGTTTCTTTATAACATTCAATACTGGACTTATTTCTTTACAGGGTTTGTATAAAGGCAATGAAATAGTTCATGAATATGAGATATGAGTTTACAGATGTCCCTCCTCGTCATTGTGGAGGTTAGTTTCTGGCTTTTTGCAGGTTTCACCTACAACCTCTGGACATCTCTATGAGTTATAATCGTTGTCTTTTTGATTCTTCACAGTTCGCCCTCTGGTGTTTTGGAGAATAATGCAACAACAGCGCATTGAGTATAAAAGCTTCCGTGCCATCTGTGTATAGTGAGCATGAACGAAGCTTAACCTTCGGGTCGGACGCTCACCTGTTCTGCCTCTCGGTGTTCTGCAGCTCGCGGTGGTCCTTCTTCAGGTGCTTGGTGAGCGAGGTGAAGTACTCCCGGAGGAGGTTCTGGAAGGGCTGCTGCTTCTCGATGCTGATTATCTCGCTCGGGGGGAAGCCCAAGCCGAACTTCTCCGCGGCCAGCTTGACCTTGCGGGGCAACAGGCCGGCGATGTCGTCCCCGCAGTGCTTACAGAAGCTGATCACCACCGACACGTGGGTGTGGGTGTCCCGGTCCGTCCCGATGATGCTTTTCAGCTGCTCGTAAATCAGAGAAAGCCCCTCCTTGTCGGTGAAGAGGCCGACGATGGTGAGCTCGGCGATGAAGCGCAGGTCGGTGCGCAGCTTGCTCACGTTGGGCGACTTGTCCTCCTTCCTGGCTTCGAAGTGCTTCTTCCACGCCTGCAGCAGCAACGGGGCGAACTCGGTGTAGCGCTGGTGGAAGAGGGAGCACAGGTGGACGGCGCAGCCCACGTCGGAGATCTTCAGCTTGGCCTCCACGACGGAGCTCACGGCCTCGCCGATGTACTTGCTGAGGTTCAGCGAGCCGAAGTCGTTGGAGAGCGAGTCCCGCTGCTGCTCGGTGAGCGTGCGCAGCTTCTTGACGAAGGCCGTGTTCTTTTTAAGGCTGGAGTCCAGGCGGCTGAAGAAGGCCTCTTCGGGCCGACCCTCTTGGGCGTTCTGGTTCTTGCTGCGGAGTTCCTTCCTGCACTGATTGCGCTCCCAGGCCTCCTGGTGCAGCTGATGTCCCTCCTCCTTTTCCCTGCAGAGGAGAGGTCAAATGGAACGTTTTTATGAAAATGAAAGACATGGATGGTGATAGAGGGGAGTATCAGTGCTCCAAGGATATAAGAACCATGTTGATGGGACATTCTGAACCGTAGTAATGTCAAGAAATATATACTGATAGTGGACAACATCAACAGCAAAGATCTGAAGTTATAAGGGAGGTCAATGTTCTATGATTTATACGCATATGTATGGCTGTTTATCAACACATGTCGATCATGATGAAATTGTTTATCATGTCTGACTCTGAGAAGAAAAGGTGATTTTTGGTGCAAATTCTCTGTTGTTGCAGGTTAATCGGCAGTAAAATGAGGCTTTACAACAACAAAGTTCTCCAGACTTACTTGAGGAGAGCTGCCTCCTCCTCACGTTGTCTTTTGGCCTCCTCCTCTTGAAGCTTCTTCTCCTCCTCCTCCTGCTGTCTCTTCTCCTCCTCCTCTTTCTTCTTCTGTTCCTCCTCCGCTTTCAGTTTTTCCTCCTCTTTCTTTCTCCGCTCCTTTTCCTCCCTTTTCTTCTTCTCCTCCTCCAGGCGCTTCCTCTTCTCTTCCTTGCCGCCGTCTTTCTTGCCGCTCATCTTGGCCTCGTCTTTGGCTTTGTCTCGGGCGGACGCGGGTCTTCTCTCACCATCTCTGTCCTTCTCCTTCTCCTTGCTGCTGGAGGTGCAAACGTCTTTCTCATCCATGTTTACTGAGCGCTTGCGTTCAGCAGGCATACTGAGGAAAGACCACAAAAACAGGTTGTTATGAAGGATCTCCTTCATGCTTTAACGCTCTTCTAACCACCTGCATTGATAAATATTCAGTGTTTTATATATATATATATATATATATATATATATATATATATATATTGTCTATGTATACGTCTTGCACTACCAGCTAATTGGACAGAAGTGGAATAATAATATTACGGTAAAAATAAACTCCAACCGCCAACATCTGACACGTACAGCAGCTTTTTTGCAGACACCGTTAGCCATCTAGCGTAGCTGCCTAGCTTTGGTTAGGAAGATAACATTAACCTCTCTTTAATGTTCATGATTTGGCTGAATAATCTGTTTCATGTTAGCCTTGAAGAGGACAATCCGTTTCGTGGCCTTGTTAAGATGCTATAACGTGTTAAATGTGTACACAAATGAATAACAACAACATAGACGTAGCGCTAGCATATAGCTAAAGCCGTTAGCCACTTGAATGCACGATGTAAACAAACGTTTTGACCGCGTTAAACTGGCAGCTAGTGTGTGTTTAGTCATTATGGTGTAAACTTAAAATAATATACATCAGAAATAGATGTTTAGCTGTTGTTTTGAGCGTGTAAATATCATTATAACATGAAAAGGTTTACCTGCTATTTGTAGCATAACAAACATCGGTCATTAACGTTGGTTTCTGTGTGAACTGCAGAAGGACCCCTGATGTTGGCTCTACAAATTATGCCTTACTGAAAATATCTAAATTATATTAAACTAAGTTATATTTTGGCAAGATTTACAAATTTTCGTCCTGAATTTTTTATATTATTGCAATATTCTTTAACACATGAATATTTGTTATATTTTAGTAACTTTAAAATCAGATTAAAAGTGTGTCACATCGTCAGGCAATGCTTAGGGCAGCTACTCATGTAACGGTGGTCTGCAAAGAAGACGTTTCTATTTATTTGTTATTTGGCCACTTGTGGGCAACAAGTTCTAAACAAAAACATATTACTCACAAACAATTTAACTATTTTGTAAAACATAAATGCATTATGGAGTAGAGGTGCAACCTGGTTTGGATGCTTTTAAAAATGAAATGTATATAAATCTGTGTTTTTATTACTTTTTACAATAACGCAATATAACATACAAGTAAAAGTTTAAGAATTATCAGGTAAATGTATTTAAAGTGTTAAAAATAAAAGCACTCAATGCAGAAAAAAGCTCAGAATTATGACATTGTTTTAGTTTTTACATAGAAATCTGATGTATTGGATTAAAGTACACATCAAATATAGAAAAGTATCTGTAAAATAGTGAAATGCAACTCATACATCAATAATAATCATCCATTAGTTAAATATGTGTATTTTAAACTATAGTTTTTTCTACTTTTACTTCTGATACTTTAAGTACATTTAGCTAATGATGTACTTTAGACATTTTCTATGCAGGACTTCTATTGCTATTTTTATATTAGATACGATTTGAATACTTCCTCCACCACTGTCTCTATGTACCAGTCATAGTAGAGGTACAACAAGTATTTATATTCAGCTTTTTAAAACTAAATTTGGGGAACGTATCCTTCAACTGAACAACTTCCTGCTCCAGTGATCTCATTTATTTAAGAGGTGAATCAAAAGAAACCTGAAACGTAGTGTTACATGTGTCAGTGTTAGTGTAATGAATTTAAAAGGGTTTAAAGTGAACTGGACCTTCAGAGGAACCAGAACCGAGTCTCTGTGAGCTGCTTTTACAGAAGCTCTCCGGAGACTGCAAGTATTTTTAAACACACAATCTTTCCTCTCATTCGTTCATCTGAAAGTTCCTCTCTGCACATGTGTGAACAAGGGTGGCTGTTGTATTGACACACACACACACACACACACACACACACACACACACACACACACACACACACACACACACACACACACACACACACACGGAGGTACTGAAAGCTCAGCGTTGAGCAGCAGAAAAGTGAGACAGAAGAGCCGTTCACAGGAATACTTCCTTCTAGGTGTGGTTAAAATAAATGCTCAACAACATCTCAGAGGGAAATATTACTGTAGCATTTATGTCAGCTACTGTTACTGATTATTTATTAGAGAAAAGATAAAAAATAATATATACATGTGTGTATTCTTCTCTCACGACCCCTCAGATTGAACTGGTGACCCTTTGGAGGGGTCCGACTCCTTATGTTTGAAACCACTGGACCAAACTGTACATCAAGTCGTTGAAAACTAGCTCCACCTCCGAGGTTATTAAACTGATGATTCTTCTACTACTTGCAGCAGATTATCTTAAAATATATAGTCCTGTTTGAGACATAAATTGTATTAAAGTAAAAACATTGGACTTGTTTTAGAAAGATACAAAGATGAACATTACATGTACGATGAAGATAAACTAATAAAGCTCTTCATCGTGGAAACTGTCTCCTGTGAATCAGCAGAGAAACAAGCAGCTGTGAAGTCTTCACATCAGTTTTTATTCAGCAGACGGAGAACCTTCATCACAGTGAAGTGAAGAGACAATCGTAAAAGCTTCGCTCTCAAGTCAGTAAATCTCGCCAACAATCATCAAAAATGTAACACTTCCTGTCAACAAATGCTACAAAATAAAAGACGAATAAAGAAAAGCTTAAATTAAAGAAACTGAATGAAACTAAGAGCAAAAACAAACTATAAACTAAAATACTGTTGATCTTAAACACTCAATTTAAATCTAAAAATATATATATATATATATATTTAACCTCCTCTCTGTCAGAGGATGAAGAGGGCTTGTTTCCAGCAACATGACAGGAGGCCAGATAATAAACATTAATATCAGATCAAATGAATAAACATCAAAAGGCCCATAACTCATCTTTCTTTGAAGTTCTAAACAAGCTCTCGTTGTATAATTTGATGCTTTTTTTTGAAGCACTCTGACTTCTTATTTACATTAAAAGTACCAAAATAAATTCCCATCATGAATCAATATATTTTCATTAACACTTAAAGAGACAGAAGTCGATGTTTTTTAATTAAACTCGGTGAAATCAACAATCTTCGCGGCTCGTGGGGCTTTTATTTGTGTCTTCAATAAACTCTCAATCTGAAAAACAAAGAATAAAACAAAAACAAGCAGCGCTGCTACAGACACACTCATCGTGTCACCTTTCAGTCGGTAGCTTTTGATTGGAAGTGTGATTTGTACTTAGGCTCAAAAAGTGTGTATTAAAACACTTAAAACACCGTTTGATTGCTTTTGGTGCTTAAACTCACGACAAACACACGGATTCAGACACAACTCCCGTCTTTCCTCTTTGCACTCGGAACACCGTGCGTCCATAACGCTCAGACACACTTCAGTGGGTCCGAGTGTGAGAAAACATTGTGTTTTGTGTGGAGCTGCCGCTCTTTTCTACTGGACTAAAAGAACTATTTTACTAATTATTATATTGTTTTCAGCGCCTGCTTCCAGCAGCAGATGGTGCATTAATGGAGTCTGTCCTTTAACTTAACGATGACATCAGCCTGTCGCCTCCTTTTGATCGGATACCGAACGTCTCCGCGGTCGGTCGATCTGCCGACAGCTCGCCAACAGACAGCCGGGAGTTCTGGGAAGAAAATGAAGCTGGAATTTGAGCTCCTGCGTCCCAAAGAAGTTGTGTGTTCTTTCATCTGCTTCAGTGTTGCTGAGCAAAGAACCACAGGACGAGCGGAAGATGTGTTGAAAATGCTCCTTAAAAAAATACTCCTAATAAGATAGAAAATACATATAAAGTTGTCTCTGCAGCCGGCGGCCAACGGCGGGAGTCCGTGCAGCCGATTGACGGGCGAGTCGAGCCTACGGCCTCTGAGCCAGGCGGCTCTTCCCCTCCTCCTGTTCGGCCAGCTTGAAGTGAGTGTACGACAGGATACCGGCCAGAGTGCAGAGGATCCCCAGGGCCTGAGGGTGAGACGGGAGGACAGACAGACGGGTGACGGTGTTGTCGGAGAACAGAAGATTGCTGGTTTTGGAATCCTCAGAGCAGCAGAGGAAGAGACTCACCTGGTTGAGGGACAGCGGGTCGTGGAAGAGCAGGTATCCTCCGATCAGAGTGATGCAGAATTTGAAATGACCAAACATGTTGTAGCTGCAAAGTGGAGTCAGGAGAACAACAACGCGTACGAAACCCTCTCCAGAGACGTTCAGGACTACCAGCAGACCCTCAACTCTCTACAAGAAGACCAAAGACCGACTCAAGAAGTTCAGCGACACCTTCAGTAGGATTAGAAATATCCTGACAGAGCCCCCCCCAAGAAGACCAGATTCTCTCAAGACCTTCTGAAACCCTTTCAGCAGGACTACGGTGCTCTTCAGAGAGATGTCAATACTCCCCAAGAAACCATCAAACCCCTTGAATCCCCCAGAAAGAAGCCCAAAGAGCCCATCAAGACTAGAATTACCGCCTCTTATCACTCGGATCTTTGACTCCAAGTGGACGTTTGTGCCAATTTTGGGGAAATTCCCTCCAGGCGTTCCTGAGGTTTCTTGGTCGGACGTAACAACGGACGGACAACCCGAAAACAGACCCCCAAGATCTGAAGAACACCAGAATCCTTCTCGAGAAGTTCTGAAACCCCTTCAAAGAAAGCAGAAAGCTCTTCACAAAGCCGTCAAACTTCACAGAGAAAATCAAAGACCCCCTAAAAGAGACCAGAAACGCCCCAAAGAAACCTTTCAACCTTTTAAATCACCCAGAAAGAAGACCAAAGACCTCCTCAGGAACACCAGAAGTCTTATCCAGAAGTTCTGAAACCCTTTTAAAGAAACCAGAAAGCTCTACACAAACTCCTCAAACCTTAGAGACAAAACCAAAGATCCCCACAAGAAGACCAGAAGACCTCTTTAAGAAACCTTTAAAGCCCTCAAATCCACCAGAAAGAAAACCAAAGAGGTTCTGAAATCCATTTAAAAAGATAAGAAGTTCCTTAAAACGCCCTAAAATCGTCTTGCAAAGCCCTCAAACTTTCCCAAGAATCCCTGAAACCCCTTGAATCCCCTCAACCCTCTTCTAGAAGGCCTCACACCTGCCCAGAAGGACCTGGAGCCTCATCACCCTTCAGACCCCCTAAAGGTCTCTTTGCACTTCCATACATTTGAGGATACGTGACAGCCGAGGTGTTTCCAATGATCCAGTAGATGGACAGGTTGACCAGGAACGCCACCACACCCGAGAACAGCACCGTCACCTAGGCAAGAAGAGGAGAAGGCCGTTACCACAGCAGACCATGTAAGAAATCACCAGGACCGTCACAATAAAAGCATGGAGCCTATAGCATATATATGGTGTGTGTGTGTGTGTGTGTGTGTGTGTGTGTGTGTGTGTGTGTCATGTTGAGTCCAGAGACCAGAGCAGGAAGAGACCACGGTCCAAATATTCCTTTGTCTCCAGTCAGCGGCTCAAACAGAGGAACAACGCAGAGCAGGAAGCCCGACGACAGAGGAGCCTGAGAGGATACATTACTGTCGTTACATCACATTATGTATTAATACAAACACAATACTATCACACTCACAGTATTAATACAAACACAATACTATCACACTCACAGTATTAATACAAACGTACTATTACATTTTAGACATCAAGTCAAGTCCCAGGTCGAAAATGAACAAGTCTCAGGTCAAGTCCCAAATAAAGCCCCGCAAGTCCCAAGACAAGGCCAACAAGTCCCAAAAGAAGGGGAACAAGTCCCACATGAAGTCCTAGGACAACAACAACAAGTCAAGTCCCAAGACAAGGCCAACAAGTCCAGGCCAAGAAGTCTTCCAGTCAAGTCATGTCCAGGTCAAAAGCCAACATGTTCCAACTCAAGTCCCAAGTCAAGGCCAAACGGTCCCAAGCATAGTTCTAACGGAAGGGGAACAAGTCCCGAATCAAGTCCCAGGTTAACATCAACAAGTCTTAAGTGAATGGGAAACAAGTCCCAAATTAAGGGGAACAAGTCCTAAATCAACTTCTAAAAGAGACCAGTTTGAGCAGAAAGCCAGCGTCGGCAATGACTAATGCAAACGACGGCGTGAAAACACCAAACTGATCAGATAAGAGTACTAAGTGACCCTTGTACTGTTACAGTATCCACTTTATCACATTATAAGTCATACCTGATAGTACAGAAGCTGCATAGAGTTCACCTGGAGCTCATGTTGTTTCGCTCCCACCCACTGAGAGACAGACAGACAGACAGACAGAGAGAGAGACAGAGATTGTTATCTTTCAGAGAAACAACTTTGTATTTTTGTGCGTTTTGTGTGTATATGTGCTCACCACTTGGTAAAGCGACGTCACCAGAACACCCAGCGACGCAAACACCGTCCCCAGCAGGTTGAACCTCACGTCGAAGTACGAGTTCAGTATCACCCCTAACGTGATGGGCACCTGGAGACACACAGGCAGGTAGAGTTACACAAGAACACACGTCCAAAGCTTTATGCAACCACCCGGACCCAAAACTAAACACGTCGTCTGGACCCGACGAGTTTTAAGTTGGGGGAGAAGGAGGTTCCTCACCAGTGTGAGCTTAATCTTGGTGGAGAAGGTCTTCTTGTAGTAGGTGGTCTGGATGAGGATGATGACGGGCGTGGTCATGGATTTAGCCAGCTGGTACGTCCCGATGGAGTTGTTCTGCAGCGAGAGGTTGGTGAAGGCCACGAACCCGCAGAAGCTCAGCGCCAGCCACGCGATCCGGCGAAGCGGGAGGCTTTTGGGAGAGAAGATGTCAAACCTCTGGCAGATGTAGAGGCCCAGCCAGGTGACCACGAAGTGAACGAGGGTCAGCGTCATGTTGGGGAAGCCGTAGCGGACGTAGATCCACTTGTTGATGAAGACGATGCAGATGGAGGACAGCAGGTTGACCAGCAGGCCGACGACGAGGCGCCGGTTGGCCGATAAGTTCAGCAGCGACATGGCCGACGACCCAAAGAGGAGTTTAACTTAGAGAAGATGTTCACGCTGCGAAAACAGAGAAACTGATGTTACTCTAACGTGCACCGGTCTCCGTATTATTCTTTTACACTTAACAATTGTTGTTCTATTGTTCATATATGTTTACATTTGTATTCTATTGTTATTCTTGTGTTGTTGGACTTATCTTAACAGGAAACATCTGTTTTACTTTAATGCAAAATACTTCTGTTTAGTAAAAGTCCTGCCTAGTACACAAGTACTGTCAAATAAATGCAGTAAAAAAGTACTTATTGTGCAGCAGAACTGCCTCATTACTTCATGACATTATTCTAATAATATGTATGATGCATATTTATGTCACAGCTGCTAACTACATTATATAAAGTGTGGCAGTAGTGGAAAGTACCTACATGTACTCAAGTTTGAGGTATTTATACTTCATACTACATTTCAGAGTGTGTGTGTTGTGCTATAACTCCACAAGTACCTCAAATGTACTTGAGTTCATAATAATAATATAATCCTGTATTAGTCATGATTACAGCAACATAGTGGAGTATATATATATATATATATATATATATATATATATATATATATATACACAGAATAATTGTAGTATTACACGGTGTATTTATATTGCAGTTAAATACTGTGTGTTGCTGTCAGTTACTGCAGCATATTTAGTTAGAGGTAGTTAGACACAACATACGTCTGTCTGTCTCTCTGCCTGTCTCTCTGCCTGTCTCTCTGCCTCTCTGTCTCTCTGCCTGCCTGCCTGCCTGCCTGTCTGTCTGTCTCTCTGTCTCTCTGCCTGTCTGTCTGTCTCTCTGTCTGTCTCTCATTCTGCCACGCAATAAGAAAAGTTTACCTGGGGTCTCCATCTGTCTCCTTCTTCTTCTCCTTCTTCTACCCGTCTCGCTCAGGACCCCGTGAGTTTAACGTCTCTCTTTCCGGCAGTCAGAGCACCAAACCTCCGGACTCCAAAGCGACGAAACCTCCCGTTAGTGTTCTGGATGATTTTCGGTCCCTCTGCTCTTCTCCTTGCGGGAATACAGCAGTGATTTCTGGGTTACAAGCCGCCCCCCCGTGTGTTCCTGTTTCCTCTGTGCCGTTGAACATCTGCGCGTGTTGAGCAACAGCGGCCCCTAGCGGACCGGAGGGTGAAGCACAGCAGCGACTCACTACACACAGGAAACCGGGAAAGCTAAATCTAGATATTAAAAAAAATACTTATGTTAACATAACTTTTATGCTTTTTTTGTACTAGAAATGTTGTAAAAATAAATTAAAAAAAATTCAGTAAACGTATGTAAGCACAATCAGGAAAATTACACGTTTTATTTGTTTGTTTTTTACACTTTTTAAACGTAAACAACAGACATGGCAACGCTCGAAGCGTTGTTTCGAGCCTTTGTGACGTCACGTAACATTACATAACCTACAGCCCGAGGGTAGTGTTCTACTCACATACACTACAGCCAGAGCGTTGTACTGACAGAGCCAGACGTGACATCTTTACAGAGCAGTTTTAAAACCTACAGCCCGAGCGTAGTGTTGTACTGACAGAGCTAGACGTGACATCTTTACCGAGGAGTTTTAAAGCCAGACTGCATTGAAGATTAGAATAAAACAGCAAAAATCGCAATGGATAGACTGGAAACATTACAACTTACAACAGAGGAAATCAATCAAGACAGTTAACATTAACAGCAGCAAAACAAATGTCAGCAAACGTGTTTATTAACTTGCAGTAACACATACTTTTTTATAATTTACACAGCAGAATATACACACATTCACACAGAAATCCTTTACATGGATGTCTTATTTCAATTTCAATTAATAAAATAAAAAGGTGACGTCACAACGGTCATCTCTGTGACAGCAACATGAACACATGAGGAGGATCTACTGGTTGTGTTTATTAGTGAAGCTTTATAATGATGAGCTCATGTAACAGTAACCTGAAGTACAGGATGGTCAAATGCAGATATTACAAATGGACTAATGTCTTAATTCAAAGCTACGGTTGCTGAATGTTTGTCCATTGTTCTCCCCTCAGCTCCTGCTCTCTGTAACACAACAAGAACAGAATTAACAAAATACTCAACTTCAGTGTATTCGTGTAATTAATCTTAACGTTACCGGACATAAAGTGATATTTCAGGTTCACTACCTGTCTACCTGAGCTCACGTTGGTCTGTTTATGAACATGATATGAAGTATGAATCATCTGTAAAATCATCACAATCTCAGTAAGATATTATTCAACCTCTGAGGTTTGAAAGTAAAGTTATTAAAAGTTACTTTAAGGCTTAACTACGGTCGGATGCAGGCAGCTCCGGTTAGTTAGCTTGTCAGTTACCAACGTCACGTAACTTAACGGAACATTTTAACACACATGTGATGTTATAAGATCTCTTATTTTGCTTCAACATTAGTATCGGTGACATTCGAGTGAGTTGAAACCCAATACTGACATTTAAAAGTGAATCCTGCCGCTTTTCCAGCTCTCGCATCAGTCGCCGCCATGTTTGTTCAAATAAAGTCTTCACCGACACGCAATGCATCTCGGGATGTGCTGGGCCGCGAAGGATACATCAGATGTATCCTTCAAATCTGGGGTCTGAAGGCCGCATTCGTCGGCTGCATTCGAAGGAGTCTTCGCCTCAGCCTAGTCGCCGCGCTGTGACGGTACCGGTCTACGAATGCAGCCTCCGAAGGATGCAGCCCCTGAATTGGGACATAGCTAGTGAATTTAACATTTATATAATGTTTACATCAGTGGGAATGCAGTATATCAACACTGACATATAGGGGGCAGCATAGTGTCTCGCGGCATTTAATCTACCGGGAAATCAAAAGAAGAAGACGAAGAAGCAACAATTATCACGAAGAAGAATCCTGTCAAGCCTCGTGAAGCGGGAATTTTCAGCCTACTATCATGGACTGGTAAATTACATGTCACTCGATTTTAAACATGAATCATCTTATACACATATTGTTATATTTTGTATTATTTACATCGAGCCGTTAGCTCGCTATTTAGCCTGCTAGTGCGGCTACTTTACTGTGTTAGCTGGTGGCTAACGAAACCGTTCATAATCAATGCTGATGCTAATCAGGCTAAATGCTGATTTGTGTACTGTTGACATGTTTTAACCAGCGCTAAACACGTGGTTCTCGGTCAGTTATTGTGGATAATATATATATATATATGTATGATGTGTTATTGATTAAAGTGTTTAAATTAGATTATCACCGCTGAATAAACTAACAGCTGTTTATTGTTAGTACAGTTGGTATTACTGTCTATCAGTGAGTACTTTCAGCTGTTAACTAATAGTTAGTTAACTAGTTAGTTATGTTATGTATTAGTACTTAAGTGCGTTTACTATTGTACAATTTTGAGGTACCTGTATTTCCATTTTCTGCTACTGTATACTTCTAACGTTACTCCACTACTCTTCAGAGGGAAATATCGTAGTTTTTTTACAGATTATTCATAAAAAATACAAATTAACAAATACATGATGTGTTATTATAGTTTAAGATACTCAGCAGTATTCTTTAAAAGTAGCTCCACGTTTAGTGATGAATTATTGCATTAATATTTAAAATCTATCAAGATATTCTTTATCATTTAGAATGACTGCATAATGACTACTTTAGGTATTCTTTAATGTTTATACTTTGATACTTTTTACTTAAGTAGAATTAACTTATAACAGAGTTACTCTACTACTTCTACTAAAGTACTTCTTCCAGCTGGTCGAACGCAGAAATACACATCAACAGAACTTCTTACATTTCATTACAAGCAAAGAACTTCTTCTTCTGCTTCAAGCTCAATACGTAAACGCTGCCACAATAAAGGTTCCTTTTACTAAAACACTCGAGTCCTTTACGGTCTTCCATCTAGAAGAAACCCTCAGAAATTAAGTTTAGTTTACTATAAAGGTTCATCATATAATGAACATTAAAATATGAACTATGGACATCAACAGAAAGGATTTGATTCGAGAAGAAGAAGAATGGTACATGATACTTTCGGTGGTAAGGAGTACTGTGTGTATTATCGTACTCGTCTTTCCTTCCAGGGGTCAGAGTGAGCTGCCGTCTCCGGTGGTTCGAGATGACGAGGTGACGATCGCTGCACGGAGGAGGAGGAAGAAGGTGGCTTGTATCCTTCAGCTGGTGAGAGAATGTGTGTGTTTAGCTTCAGGTTAAAGATCTTCAACTGGATTCAGACCATTGATAGGATGTAGAAAGGTTTGAATGCTCAAATACAACAAAAGGTGTTTCTGTGAGGCGGAGACCTGTTAGCCTGTTAGCATTCATTGATGACGTCAGAGCTGTCAGTGTTGTTGTTGTTTTCCTGACTGTTGGTCTCAGTCCCCTCACCCGGCAGCCCCGTCCTGTCCACCGTAACACCAGCACGCTCCCTGCTGAGGAACACTCCGGCTTCACTGTTCAGACAGGCTGGTACGACACACACACACACACACACACACACACACACACACACACAGCTGATTATTGTTTATCTTCTAACATCAAACGTCTCCATATTTGACTGACTCGCCTCGTGTCTCTTTTTCTCTCAGTAACTCCCAGAGTTCCAGATGTTTCCTCCATTTTGGCTCCAGCAGGCCGAACGCCTCGATACACACACACACCCAGAAACGCCCTCAGCAGTATGGTGAGACACACACACACTCACGGTCATTGGACATCGTGCTAGAACATTTATAGTTTTCTTATCTTGCTGTGTGAAAACTTTCTGGACAAATTGCTCATTTCCTTTTGCAATCTGTTCACGAGGACGTTGGCATTAATGGCATTTGATCGTTTGTATAACTGACACTCGTACATCGCTATATAACTGTTATGAGTTAACTGACTGTTATAACTCTTACAGAGCAACACATCTGTCAGTCGTGGGGTAAAACGTGTGATAAAACCTCCAGAATTTGCTCTAAAAAAAACCGTCTCTGTGTCTAGAATTTGGATGACAGCGATTGGACCAACAGCATGTACATCTCCCCCGTTTCGGGGATGGAGAACACCAGCTTCTTCACAGACGACATCACCAACCTTAGCTCCGCCCTGCTGAAGGAGGACGACCCCGGCGAGGCCGGTGAGTGAAACGAACGCTCCCCAAATCCCGCTCTGCACGTTCACAAGCGCTCCTGTTAATATATATATATTTATCTTTTTCAGCGGCTGCCAGTCTTTTCCCAGAATTCCTCACGTCCTTCCTGAGAAACTCTTCCACTGCGGTGTTTGAGCTGCTTGAGGATTACCAGCTGCTCTTACAGGACAAGGTAAGCTGTGTGTGTGTGTCTGTTAACTTTGCACAGGCTAGCTGTTTCCCTCCGTTTCCAGTCTTTGTGCTAAGCTACGCTAACCGGCCGCTGGCTGTAGCTTCATATTTAGCACACATACACACGAGAATGCTATCAATATTAGTATATCCTCCAGAATGTCGAACCATTCCTTTGAGACGTGGTTAGCTTAGCATAAAGACTGAAAGTAGGGGGAAACGGCTAGCCTCAGCTCTGTCCTAAATGAAGCTCCTAAAGCTCGTAGATTGTGATGAAATGCTCGCTTCAATCACTCACCTGCAGGTGGACGTGCTGCAGTCCGTGGTCCTCAGAGCGGGACGGGACAGTAAGACAGCAGGAGTCCGCTGGCTGCTGCAGCAGGAGAACTGCTCCTGGAGACTCATCACCTCGCTGTACAGGTACACACCTCATCGTACCTGCACCTGTCTGTCTGTCCGTCCGTCCTCTTTCCCTCTGATTGATCACCCGTCTGTCTCCGCAGGGACCGGGTCCAGTTGGCGCTGGAAGATGACATGATGACAGACATGGTGGTGAGTGACAGAGACACACACACTCAAAGCTGCATAAACAGATTGTTTTTTGGACACACACACACACACACACACACACACACACACACACACACACACACACACACACTCTAACCATCATGAATACACGGGTCAGAAGCATGAATCAGACGCTGTGAAGGTGAAGTTGTGTTTGTGTGTGAAGGTTCCCAGTGAGAGTGAGAAGGTCGTGGTGGAGCAGCTCTTTCAGCGGGATGCCGTCATACGTCAGAGTCAGGTAACACACACACACACACACACACACACACTTGTAGACATCAGATTAAATGAACACAGGTCTTCTGGATCTGCTGATTTAAATGTCTGTCTTGTGCTGCAGCTGGTCGTTGATTGGCTGGAGAGCATCGCCAAGGATCAGATTGGAGATTTCTCTGATAATATAGAATACTACGCCAAAAACGTCTGCTGGTGAGTTTTTAAATATCTCGTCTACAGTCGTGTGTTTTAAGATCTTTAGCTAAAGTGTGTGTGTGTGTGTGTGTGTGTGTGTGTGTGTGTGTGTGTGTGTGTGTGTGTGTGTGTGTGTGTGTGTGTGTGTGTGTGTGTGTGTGTGTGTGTGTGTGTGTGTGTGTGTGTGTGTGTGTGTGTTTCAGGGAGAACACCCTTCATGCTCTGAAGCTGAGGAGGAAGAGCGGCGCTGCCTTCACCATCCCTCTGGTCACTGAGCTGGTGAGGCCCGTTAACATGACGACACCAACACATCCTCGTCCCTAGTGTGTCTGAATCCACAGATAAAGTGTGTGTGTGTGTGTTTGTTCAGGACCCAGACGCTCCTCTCCGGCAGCAGCGTCCTCTGGCGGACCTGGACAGAGAGGACGACGCCCGACTGCTGAAGAACCTGTTCACCCTGATCAGAGCCGGGATGACCGAAGAGGTAGAGACACAGAGGGACAGACGGGGAGGTGGAGGGACAGACGGGGAGGTGGAGGGACAGACGGGGAGGTGGAGGGACAGACGGGGAGGTGGAGGGACAGACAGTAATAAAGGAGTGTATGTTGAGGTTCAGAAGGATTTATGGTTTTGTTTTTGAGAATCTAAATATCTTATGTTCTAGCAGGGACACATATTGATTCATACTGTATTTAAAGGGACATGTTTTGTGTGTGTGTGTGTGTGTGTGTGTGTGTGTGTGTGTGTGTAGGCTCAGAGGCTGTGTAAGCGCTGTGGTCAGGCCTGGAGAGCAGCAACTCTGGAAGGCTGGAAACTCTACCACGACCCCAACAGGACCTCAGGTAATCTGTAACCCCTGATACCACCTGTGTGATAAACAGAGATACACACACGCACACACACACACACACACACACACACGTGTCATGATGTTGCTCACAAACACGTGAACCGACCCGGAGTCTCGTCTCTCTGCAGCGAGTGCAGAGCTGCAGGCGGTGGAAGGAAACCCTCAGAGAGGAATCTGGAAGGCCTGCTGCTGGAGGATGGCTGAGGAGGTACAACACACAGCTAACAGACCTCGTTGCTTCACTTATTCATAATGCCGACGTATCAACATAAGAACAATAGAATGAAACATTAACGTTCTGTGTGTTTGTCTGTTTTTAGGAGCAGCTAAACAGATACGAGAGAGCCATCTACGCCGGCCTCAGTGGAAACCTCAAACCGGTAACGTTATGAGTTTGTTCATATAAATATATATTAATATGTCGTTAACCCCAAGCAGTGGCCTCCATTGAAGAGCTCCGTATTGAATGTTCCTATATTTTACAGCTCCTGGCAGTGTGTGAGTCATGGGAGGACTGTGTGTGGGCTCACTTCAGAGTGATGGTGGACTCGCTGGTTGAAAAGGATCTGATGTCGTCGGGTATGGCCCACCAGGAAGTGGAGACCCTGCCGCGGGAATACCTGGAGGCCAAGTACGACACACACACACACACACACACACACACACACACACACACACACACACACACACACACACACACACACACACACCGTAGCAGCAGTGAGGATAAAAACATTTCTCTCTCTCTTCAGTTGGACGATGGAAAAGGTGTTTGAGGAACTTCAGGCCTCGGAGTTGAAGGTAAAACTCACACAGACTGAATGTGATTGTTGAGTCACATGACTGAACACACACACATTAAACCAGCGTGTGTGTGTGTGTTTAGAGGGTGCTGGAGGAGACTAAAGAGCATTACCACGTCATCCAGAAGTTTGTGATCCTCGGGGACCTGGACGGTAAGACACCTCTGACCTCTGAAGAGGAATTCAATTTGTGACAAACAAGAAGGAAAAGAACATTAGAATTATTATTCAGAATCAACTTCCCCCTCAGACGTCTTCTATCCCTAAACCTCTCTGTCTGTCTCTCAGGTCTGTTTGAGGAGTTTTCTGATTGGCTCACAGCCTCTAAGCCCCTCCCCTCCCACCTGCTGCGCTTCATGACCCACCTGCTGCTGTTTTACCGCTCTCTGGGTTTGGCCCTGAAGGTAAAAAATAAACAAATGAGTTTTATTTAGATGTTCTTTAGCTTCAGGAGCAGTTCAGACTGACCCGTCTGTCTCTCTGTAAGGAGGAGGTGTGCGTGGATGTCCTGAAGGCGTACGTCTCCCTTCTGATCCGGGATCGACAGACCGACCTGGTGGCGAGCTACGTGAGCCAGCTGCCCGCCGAGCTCGCCACCGTCCAGTACGCCGCTTTCCTGGAGACGGTCGGCCAGCCGGAGATGCGTCCTCGCTGCCTGCAGCTCGCCACCGACGCCGGTGAGACGCGAGAAACAACCCGAAAACACAACAGACGTCGGTTTGATGGCTGAATACTAAAACCCGTGTCTGTGTAGGTCTGGATGTTGCTGCGATAACCAAGCTGGTGGTGGAGACTGTGAGGGAGACAAATGAAACGGAGTTTACACACCACAGCCAGACGCTGGAGATGGGAACCACAAAAGTACAGACTGAAGTGCTCTTACCTTTCACAATAAAAGCCCGAGACGTATGCAAAGTATTTTGAAAAAGGGCCTTTATGAGACTTAAACAATTACAAATGCATGATTGAGACTTTGAGATTTAATTGATAAAAAAAACAGTTTGTTGCAAATGTGGAAGTGGGCGGAGTTACTGTGATGCTGTGCTCTGATAGGAGGACCTGAGAAAGATCGATGTCATCGATTGGCTGCTGTTTGACCCCGCCCATCGAGCCGAGTCCCTGAAACAGTCCAACGCCATCATGAGGAAGTTTCTGGGTAATTCTTTGTTATTCATCTAGACTGTCTCAGCGTCGTGTCTGAGGACCACGGTGCATCGCTTCTATCTGACCCTCTCTCTCTCTCCCTCTCTCTCTCTCAGCCCTGCAGAAACACGACGCAGCCAAGGCGGTCTTCTCTAAAGTTCCGGAGGATTCTATGAGGGAGATTTACTGCCAGTGGTCGGGGGTCGGTCAGACCACGCCTCTGCCCGCTGAGGACGAGAACGCCATCAGAGAACACCTGTGTATCAGAGCCTACCTGGTCTGTCACCTGTCTCTCATCAATAAAGATCAATAAGGTTTAATTCATCTGGATGTGTCTTTATTTTTTGTTTTTTGTTTTTTCACAGGAAGCCCACGAGGCGTTCACTGACTGGTTCAGCCACAGCAGCTCGGCCCCCCAGAAGCCGGCGCCGGCCTCCGAGGCCAAATTCACAGAGAGAGTAGCCAATGAGATGAGAGAGAAGGAGTACCAGGTACACACACACACACACACACACACGCACACGCACACGCACACGCACACGCACACGCACACGCACGCGCGCGCACGCGCGTGCACACACACTGTAAAACTACTTCTTATGTGTGTGTTAGGCCGCTCTGTCTGCCTGGTCGTGCCGTCTGGACGTTTTAACTGAAGATGTGAAAGAAAGAATCTACAACGTGCTGCTGTTCGTAGACGGAGGCTGGATGATCGACAACAGACAGGTAAGTGTTTAGGGAACAGGAACTCTCAGGGAACCAGGAACTAAACCTGTGTTTCAACCGAAGGAACCAGGGACTGGATTTAGTTTCTGTACGATAGCGTCAGCTGCTTAAAAAGGCCTTTTATGTTCCTAGTTTAGCTCCTTGGGTTCCACAGTTCCTGGGTCTAAAATGTAAAGGAATAGTTTTGGGAATATCGCTTGTTCCCTTTCTGCATCTATGCATTCAATATAAAGCTGCAGTAGCAAAAGGATGCACATATTATGCGCTCTGGGCCGAATTAAACTTAATTATCAGGATAGGAAATGTTAAAATCACCTCTTAATAGGGCTTAATAACATCTGAAATCATGGGATTTATTTTGTCTACTTGAATTGGTTGATTGTTTGCACTTTGTTTGGTTCGTAAAATGGATTGTTTGTGTTTTTCAGGACTCAGAGCCGGATTCCGAGCGCAGCCACCAGATGGCGGCGCTGCGCTCTCTGTGTCTGCCTCGCCTCAGCTTCCTGCTGCTCAGCGTTCTGCAGAACTCCTCCAGAGACCAGGAGGCGCTGCGCCTCGCTGACATCATCTCATCGGACCAGCACCGCCTCTACCAGGTAGCTGCAGAGATTTGATCCGCCCCGTACGTTGAGTTACGGGAACAGTGAGTTAATGTTTCTGCCCATAAATTCAGGTTTTCTCCAAAGAGGAGCTGAGGAGGTTCCTCCAGAAGTTGAGGGAGTCGTCGCTCTCTCTTCTGGACCGAGGACTCGACCCGCTGGGCTACGAGTTACAGCCATGAACACACACACACACACACTGAGCAGTGTTTGAATCACTGTTGTTTTTTGTTCATCTTTTTTGCTAAATAAAAGCCTGTTTTCTTGTAATGGTTTTGTGTACATTTAATTTGAAGGTCTTAATAATACTGGTGCTATAGAGCTGTGAATGATCTGTAATTACTTTGCTTCTGAAAAAAATCATCGGAGATTTCAAGAGTTAAGACATAAATATTACAGTAAAATGTTGAATTTTGGAGATATATTTTTCAAGGAACAAAGTCATATTTTGTGAATAAAGTCAGAATTTTTAGGGGAAAACTAACAATATTTTTAGAACAAATTACATATTTTGATATAGTCTTATTTTTAGGAGCAGACATTTATGCTTTTCATAGCAGGAAAATCACAGCTGTTATTTAATAACATTAAAAATCCCCGTTTTCAAATTAGCTGAGTTAAAAGAGCAATTACAGTACCTCAAATTAAAACAATACAATATAATAAGGTAATGTGTATCATGTATGTGTAATTGTAATAGGCACATATATATAGTAACCATGGATGAGTATCTTATGAAATGGCGTGTAATAAATAACAAAAACTAAATGGCAATATTACTATTACTGCAAATGTATTCATATTAAGGCATTATAATTATTAAATCAAGTGTTCCACCATGTAAAAAATGCAGACTAAGGGGTATACATTAAAATATATAATTATATAAAGAGGCATTTTTACTATGTATTTTTCCACTCAATGTTATCTTAACTAGAGAAGGAGATCAAAGAAAAAGGGTTAATTAATGTTAATATAATTAGCCCGCGAGCTCTGGATGCAGTGTAAGTTTCCGGCCACTAGGAGCGCCACACGAACAAGTGTCCGAAGGAACAACTGAACAGTAAACAGTTCCGACTATTAGAAGATCAACTGACGGATAAACGCCGTTGAAGGATATTTAACTAAGAGTAACGGTCAAGGTAGGTTTTATATATATGTATATGATATTATTTTAAGGCTAAATACAACTACGCCAGAGTAGTAGTACTGCAGTAGCACAAGTTAGCAGGTGGTTAGCATCGTGCTAGCAGGCCGCGGAGCCTCGTGTTTTCTTGGTTGAGTAGAGCGGGACAGAGGAGCCTCGACGCGGCTTCGTTCTGCTAACAAACTCACGGTTAAACAAAAATAGATTTAAATTGTTTTTAAGCTTGTGAAACTTAAATTAACAGCTTCTACGCACAGCTTGTGTCTTTATGTTCACACAAAGCCTTTTTAATATTTGTTTTACACAAGGTAACGGTAGCTAACCTTACATGTATTTAATTTAAATGAGCTAACGCTAACTAGCATATTTATTTAACTGTTGTGACACAGCTGCATTTAATTTTGGGTGATTCTGAAATTGTTATTGTGAATGCTGCGATGTCCTAACATTAAGTTAGAAGTCAGTAACGTTACTGTGTTTTTAGCCTGAAAGCTAATATACAAGAGTTTCATGCACAGAAGCATTGTTTTGCATGCGAACACGTGGCTGTTATATTGTTTTTATTAATAAGCGTTAAACACTAAAGCTTTAACATTTAAAATAGTTCACTAAAATAAGAGATGCCACGTTGAATCAGCAGCATTCACAGACTATTGAAAGCGAAACTTAAACTTAAAAGTTTCACTTGTTTTTTTTACGTTTCTGCAGATTAATCCTCCATTTACGTTCGTTAAATTGTACACATTGTATCCTGAAATGGTGAAGAAGAGGGCTGACTTAAATGTGACGTCTTCTTCGTCAGATCTGTTTTAGTGAAGTCAGAGCTGCAGAGACAAGTCCGGGCATATTTCTCTCCTGCACGTGTCCTAACGTAAACTGATAAACAGCTGACTGACTCACGCATGTTAGTCAGCTGTTAGTCAGTGTTTCTGTACAGTCACTGAGACTGATGCCCAGACACATTCACCCTGCATGAGGGGAAGCATGGGGCTGAGTCTGGACATGTGGTGTTCTGAAAATATATATAAAAATCGTAATATTTATATCAGATATAAATAGATAAATCTACTCCTTTTTATTTTGCTTGCGTTATATTATTTTTATTAAACATCGGTCTCTCTCTCGGTGATGTCACCTGCAGGTCAGGATATTCTGCTCTGTCACTGAACTTGTAATTGGTAATGAAGCCTCATAGTCATGTCATTAGATGTTGACATTTTTTTATAATATTTCTGTAAAGTTCTAAACATTTCCCCATATAAAATGGATTACTTAAAATATATTTAGTGTTTTTTTGGTCTTAAAATGTTTCACTCTCTTTATATTTTACATGAAATAAGTATTTATTTCCACTAGTATTACTACCATCCACTACTCTTGCAGGCTTTCCAGTCAGTCTGTTTGAAATGTATTTAATAAATTAAAAACGTATAAAAAATGGGGGTTTTTTGGGGTGGGACTACATTTAATTATTTGGGGAAATGATGCCTTTATCATTGGATTTTTTCTACTTCTCCATTCCCCTTGAAGCCAGAGGAGGACAGTCCTTCTGTGGAAATATACTCAGATCAGGCCCAGGATTTAGCCCTCTTTGGCCCAGGATTTAGCCCTCTTTGGCCCAGGATTTAGCCCTCTTTGGCCCTGGATTTAGCCCTCTTTGGCCCAGGATTTAGCCCTCTTTGGCCCTGGTTCACACTGGGTAGTGTCATTACTGTGGTTTATGGTTGACAGCGATGAGTCATCCTGGACTAGTACCGGCATGTCTACAGCTGTGTGATTAAATCAGCTGCTGCTGTCAAATCAAACATGCAGCTCGCTGCTGCTGACTCAGCACTGAGTGGCCCTGTTAGGCCCTGATAGGCCCTCAGCTCGGCCAGGCCGGGCCACTTGGGCTGGTCTAGTCCTGACATGTCTGAGCAGGTCTATAAGAGTCTGCTGCTCTGATCCACTCTGACTGCATTTTATTTCTTCTTGCTTTGCACAGGATGCCCTGCTGATACTTCTCTCTGTATATACACCGGTAAGACTTTTCATTTATATCTGATTTATATACAAAAAGACTGTATAAATATATACTAGTAAGGCTGATTAATAACTGGTAAAAAGCTCCTTTACCTGTGATGCTCGTACAGATTGTTAAATAGTATTCTATGAGGCTCTGACTACCGGTTTGTGTCTTTATGAGCAGAAACAATCAGCGTCACAATGTCAGCTGATCAGGAGCTCAACACAGACACCGACGACGACAACAAACTGGTGAGAGGAACTAGTTAACTCGCATCGTTACTGGTTGACTTGTTGTTTCGGGGGTTTGAATGAACTTTAAGCTGTTTGTTTGTGTGTGTTTAGGTGAGACCAAAGGTAGAGTTCCAGACTTTGCTGCGAGATGCAGGAGCCACGAAAGAAGTTTTCACCATGAAGGAGGTAAAAAAAAGGGACAGAATTTATAAAAAGCACTTATCTGAATCAAGTTTCCTGCACTTTGATGCTTCGTGGAGCCGGTTTTAGCAGTCAGGAGCCGATGTTCTGCCGGGTGTTTTGCACGTCTCCCATGATGCATCTGTAATGGTCTGTCTCACAGGTGATGTTCTACCTGGGCCAGTACATCATCCAGAAGCAGCTGTACGACCAGAAGCAGCAGCACATCGTCCACTGCTCCCAGGATGCACTGGGGCGGGTGCTGGGAGTCGACAGCTTCTCTGTCAAAGAGCCACGGTGAGAAACAAACACACAGAACAGGAAGTAGACGATTAACTGGCTGTTTGGATTCATATCAAAGTATAATACAATACATGCTATATGTGCTCTGTGTGTAACTGAAGTGTGTTTGTGTTTTCAGAGCTCTGTTTGCTATGATCACTAAGAACCTGGTGGCCGTGAAGAACCACGGTAGGACGGATTCTTTCTGTCTGTTCTAGTTCTTCTCTTCTTTACTTCTTCTTATTCCGTCTTTCAGACTAAACTAAACCAGATTTTCTCTCTTTCTCAGAGTCGCCACCGAGCCCGAGTGAAGCTCACAGTGACACCCAGACAGACAGAGTGACAGAGGTAACACTAATAATAATAATAATATAATAATAATAATAATAGTCTAATAATACAGCCGGGAACTTTGGATGTTTTAGCAGCGTGTCAGACATCATTGTGTTGGTTTGTTTTGAGCATATCTTCTGGGTTCCCTTTCCTTAGAATAAAAAGTCTAATATATCAACATGCATGAAGTAATGCTTTAAAATGCAATTTCTCTTTTTAAATAAGAGCCTTAATGAAGAACTTTTATGCTGAACTTAGTAGAAGACAAGAACACTTTAAGAACATGTCGCACAAAGTGTCCTGCAGGGCGTGAAATGGACTTCACAGTTTTCTTACGGGAGTCTGGTTTGAGTTGTAAACAATATTTTTAACACTGAATGTGTTTTTGCTTTTAGGAGGCAGCATCAGAAAGTCGCTCTTCATCACCAGACAGGAGAGGAAGAAGAAGGAGGAGGAGGAGGAGCTGCAGGAGCAGTGACCCAGGTGAGTTTCTCCTCCCCGCCTCCTCATCGTCGCTCATGAACACAGAACCTGTGATGTTAAACTCCACTTCATCTCCTCAGGGCCCTCGGACAGTTTAGAGGGCGACAAAGACGAAGAAGAGGAGAAGGAGGAGGAGGAGTCGGGGGAGGAAGAGGGAGGGGAAGGAAGGAAGAGGAGGCGGTCCGACAGCTACTCCCTGACCTTTGACGAAAGCCTGTCGTGGTGTGTGATTGGAGGACTGGCGAGTGTTCGGGACAGACACAGCAGCCAATCGTCAGACTCGCACAGCACAGTGAGCATCACACACACACACACACACACACACACACACACACACTGTATTTAGCTGATGTTGTATTTGTTTATAACACAGTGTGTGTGTGTGTGTGTGTTTTAGTCCGGGAGGTCGGAGGTCACGGTTGCAGCCTCGGACTCAGACAACGACAACTTCAGCGTAGAGTTCGAGGTGGAGTCCGTGGACTCTGACGACTACAATGAAGACGACGCCTCTCTGTCTGCAGACGACCAGGTAGACCCCCCCCCCCCCCCCCCCCCCCCGAACCTCCGGAGTATCTCTGCTGGTCTTTGATAATATTCAAGTCCTCCTCAAGACGATGTCATTATATTCCACCCTAACAGTTTAAAGTAAAAGCATCGCTGTGGTGAATCTGTTCCAGGTGTACGAGGTCACCATATTTGAGGCGGAGGACAACGACTCCTTCGATGAAGACACGGAGATCACTGAAGCTGTGAGTCTACGCACAAACACGCACAATACAACACACACGTGTTACACACCGTGGGTCTAACTGTGTGTGTGTGTGTGTGTGTGTGTGTTGTCTCTCTCTCAGGACTACTGGCGCTGTGCCAAGTGTGACGAGTTGAACCCACCTCTCCCCAGAAACTGTCTCCGCTGTTGGACGCTTCGCCAGGATTGGCTGTCCGAGGTGTCCGATATCACAAAGCCCGCCTCCTCCAGCCCTAAAGCCCTGCCCCCGAAGCCTACCGACCAATCAGCAGCCAAAGAAACTCCAGGTGAGGAGGGGGGGGGGGACTGTACACCTAGTGAGGGAGACAAAATAATATTAAATATATTTTTGAATGAATTGACTTATTGATGGACGTGTCTCCTGAAGGTTCTGATGTCGAGGAGAACGAAGGAGTCGACGTCCCGGATGGAAAAAGAGCCAAAACTCCTCTCCCGCCTCAGTGCCACTCAGACTCCTTCCTCTCTGCTCCGGACTCCTCCCAGGACCTCCTCTCCTCCTCCCAGCCTTCCTCCTCCTCCTCCTCCTCGTCCTCACAGCAGAAGCTCTGGGCTCCCGACTCCCAGCCCTCCTCCTCCTCCCTGGACTCCCAGGAGCTCCTCCCGTCCTCCCCCTCCACTCCTCACCCCGCAATCCCCGATCTGGACCGCAGCGTGTCGGCGGAGTGGCGGCTGCCGGACTCGTGTCTGGACCCCTGTCTCATCTGTCAGTCCCGGCCGAAGAACGGCTGCATCGTCCACGGCCGGACGGGACACCTGATGTCCTGCTACGTCTGCGCCCGCAAGCTGAAGAAGAGGAACAAGCTGTGTCCCGTCTGCCGGCTGCCCATCCAGTCGGTCATCCTCACCTACCTCAGCTGAGACCCCCGGCCTGTCCTCAGCTGAGACCCCCGGTCTGCCCTCACCCCCCTACACGTCCCACTGACCCCAGAATGACATTGAATATTTACCAAATTAAGAAAAGAGTTTAGTTTCTGTCCTCAGGCACATGTTTGCACTTTCTGTCTCTCTGAGTCTCTTTTCTAAAGGCCGGTCCGGCTTCTTTAGTTTCATTTTTTGTCAAAAAGAAAACATGAAAAGACCAAAACCAACTATATTTTATTTAATCTCAGGATTCATGATCTTTAAATGCCCAGTACATGAGAGCCTCAGACGATGTATTCAAATAGTGAGTTTGTTCTGAACATCAGTCCAAATCTGAAATATATTCAATTTATAGAGAAAGAAAACATTTAATTTATTAAATATTCAGCATTTTGGCTTCAAAGCGATGGGACTATTTTCAGCGGCGGATTAATCCACTTTGGTTGCGTGTTGGTTTTGGTCTTTTTAATGAGACATAAAGACAAAAAGACAAAAAGACTTTATTTTAAACCCAAAGTCAGATAATCACTCACGGCTTCCTCTTTGTGTCCGGCTCTATTTAAAAGTCACGTCCGGCCTGTTCCTCTACGTCGTGTCTTAACATCCGGTAATGCTGTTTTTAGGTGACGTTTGATTTTATGGGTCTATAATTATATATATTAACATTTCCTGGAAAGAATATTCAAATTTGATTTATAGGGAAAATAGAATTTCCTCTGTTTACACCCAAATAATCCGCTCACTAATTAAACACTGAAGTCTATTTTCCCGATAATTCTTTCCAGGAGACTTTTTGTAAAATATTATAAATTATTCAGAAATGATGGACCCATGAAATAAAGCGTTGCCTTTTAATTTCACAGGTCTATAATTTTATTGACAGTTTCCTGGAAAGACAAATGTAATTATTGTAAAAAAGGAAATAACTTGAAATTAAACTTTATTTGTGTGCTTGTATTGTTGTGCACTGACTAAAATATTCTCCGGGTTAAACTTATATATAACGTATAATATATATACATATATATATTTTAATTGTAACTATACTATAAAGTTTCTTAATTTGTACCAGATGTTCTTTACAGGAAACCAGGAAATGATTCATAAATTACAGCCCATAATCTGAAGTGTTACCCACATCCTCTATTATTTATTACATGTTTATTTAAGATGCTCGTGTACATTTAAGCAGAGACTTTTCTAGGACCTCTTTAAATAACAAGATGAATATATGAGATCTGTAATATTGTTATAGATTTGCTGTGAACGAAATAAAGTTTAACATCTGTTAACTTGGACTGACGATTCCTGCTTTTATCACTTTTTGTATATTGATAACAATATATTTAATGTGTGTATCAGGGGCGGGCCGCGCATTACATCATTATTATTATTATTATTATTAGTACAAGAAAGTCGCAACAGAAAGTCTACCCCTCTAACTGATCCAGATCTACTCATCTACTTCTTCTACTGTTTGCTGGTTGAATCAGCAGCAATGCATCATATGTGATGAAGGATGTGAAATGTTAAAGGCTCACCTGTCGTCCACCCACACAGGTGAGTTCACTGTCGTCTCATCAGGGTGGAACTTGATTGACAGCTGCCTTGTTCTACCTGTTGGGGGCGGGGCAACTTACCCACTTATCAATGCAGGTAGTTTGGTGACATCCCATAATTCTCAGCACAGCTCCGCCCAACTTCCACCTGACTAGAGGTCTAATCATCAGAGTGATTGAAAACAGCTGTGTGGCTGAGCAGAGACTTCCATTTGTAAAGTAATGAGTAACTGCAGCTGTCACATACATGTAGTGCAGTAACAAGTACAACATGTACCTCTGGGATATATAGTGGAGTACAAGTATCAAGTAGTACAACATGGAGATACTGCAGTACAAGTACATCAATGTACTTGTGTAAATGTGTCCACACTGGAACAGAGACAGAAATGTGTCTCATGTGAAAGACTTCCTGAGAGTTTGTCTCTGACGTCACAATGATGGTTGTTTAGGAGCAGAAGGAGAGAATAATGGAGCTGAGACCTCCTTTAAAGGAGGAGTGCTGCTCCTCATGGAGGAGGATCTGGATCCCTCTGGTGGAACAAACATGAATCCTGTCAGTTAAAGTGACAGACGACAGGAAGTCCTCCACATATCAACAGTCACAGATGATTTAGTCCTGATGGGTGGACTTTTTAAATGTGACATCATGTCGGCTCTGCTCAGTAGTTTGGACTCATTTCCTGTTTTAAACATCTGTCTTTGTCTCTGGGAGTGAAAGACGGCTTGTTCTGTGACCTCTGACCTTGGTATCAAACGTACCCCCAACAATCTACACACAGACCGTCTCAGCCTGCTTAGGGGGGTGAAGTCAGCACAGCTTCAAACACTAGCTGTCGTTGTTTCACTTGTTTCAGGCTCAGAAGTCTCCCAGGAGAAGAGCTCTCTGACCTCATGGAGACTACGCAGACACCCTCAGAGACCAGCAACACTGGACTTTGGTTGGAATGTACAAAATACAAACCAGTTTTATTTGGTTTATACAATCAAAAGATTAAAGGTTACACAAACAAAAAGTTAATAGAAGAAAAGATAAAATGTCAAAAACCTCATATATGATCACACATGAATACATGAATGAACATCACTGAAACATTATCATCATTAAATGAACACATGATCAGTAAGAATACAAATCAAAGAATGAAAAGTTAAATCATGACACATTCTGAATTATAATATATCTTCATTGAATAAACAGCTGAGCTGGTTCTTGATCAGTAGTTTGGTTCAAACTTCTTTTGTCTCTTTTGATTTGTTTCCCCAAACTAGCACACAGTCCGTGATGAATGAAGTAAAAGTGAACAACACGATGTGAAGAATGAAGCTGGATTTAACTAATCCTTCATTTTATAGTGTTGGGATGGATTTGGACATTTCTGCTTTGACATAAAACGTTGATTTCTTTTGATTTCAACGTCACTTCTCAAAGTTTGTTCATTTGTTCCACGATGATCAAAGATGATGAATTTAGTTTGTTCAAATCAAAACAACTCTTTACAACTTGTGATTCTTTTTCCACAGAAGCTGAATTTGATCCAGAAAGACTCTTGTTTGACATTCGGAGGTTTTTCTTCACACAACAAAGTTGAGTTTTATACACAAAGTAAAAGATGTTTCACAGCTTCTCTCAGACAACACATCATTTCAGGTCATTACATGGACCTCGCTCAGCTCTTTCAGACCTCCATCTGCAACACCACAAGTCCCAGAGAGCTCTCAACCCCCCAGAGTCCAGACCAGCTCCGGTACCCCTCACCTGCTCCAACTGCATCTACAACCACCGAGAGATCAGGTTGGTACTAACTAACATCAGCTGTGTGTGATCCTGTACACACTGAACTATCTGGTCAGCAGAGAGAACGTTTCTCTAGCAGGAGGAGACTCTCCTACAGAGAACACAGAGACAATGAGGAACCAGGCCTGGGCCAGAACCCAAACCCAAACCCAAACCCAGGATAAAGAGGTTCAGTGAATGTGGTGTTGAAGGTGTGGAGGTGGATCAGTGTGTTAGAGGAGACTCTGTAGAAGGACAGAGAGCCAGCAGGACAGTCCACATACACTGCTACTCTACCAGAGAAGGAGGAGGGGGGGTGTGTTACTCTGTTATTGTGATAGACAGAGTAACGACCATGAGAGAACTCCAGACTCCAGGACTGATCGTTCATTCCAAACCTACAGTCTTTACTGTATCCTCTCCTTCTGATTCCTCTGTAACTCACTGATATATAAACGTCTCCTCTCCACTCGACCTCCCAGTAACAGCGACCAGTCAGACCAGTTCTACACAGCAGCTGAGGCCACTCATCAAACCTGTCTGGATGATCAGAATATGACTGATCCTCCTCCACATATGTCACCTTCCTGTTGTTGTCAGACAGTTTGAGGTCTCTGTTCACTGTGTTTGTGTCGAGTGTGAGTTCACAGGAATCTGATGGAGAGAACAAGACACAATACAGCTGCAGTTATGAATCTATCATCTGTTTGATGATGACATCAGAGATGTGAATGAGTGATGTCACAGTTTGAAGATGCTTTGTGTTCATGAATCAAATTCAAAGCACACTTACACTTCCTCAGACCTGGTCTGGACCATCGGACTCCAGCAGGCTCCACCCTGAAAGGAGGAGGGGGGTCAGAGCAGCATGAAACATGGACATTACATCACTCTCACACACAGAGCTTTGTTATTCATGTTCACATGGAGCACTTATTATTCATCAGCTCATATTCTTTGACTTCACTGGAGCTTCTTCTGATTGGCCCATGACGACAGCTCATTATGTTCACTTATTCATGATCTATTATTATCAGTATTATATTGACAATCATCCATTTCACACTCAGTTTCCTCCACCAGTCAGTCAGTAAATCACATGTTTAAACCTGCATCAATTGATTTCTTTGTCCACTTGTGGTTCAGTGAAAACAAGCTGTAAACACAACATGTGACATATTATCAGCTTATAAAGTAGTTGTGTCTAACATGATGTCAACAGCTGCTTCCACATCCAGCAGTTACACATCAACATGATGACTCATCAGGAGTCTTTGTGTTTGTGTCTCCTGATGAATGTTAGTCCACTATTCTCTCTCTTGTAGCTCTGTGTTTGGTCTCCACCACCTCCTGAGGGAAACATCTGTCTCTTTAGCTGCTAAATGCTCCACTATGTTCACCAGCTAGTCTCTGACTGAGTCTGTCTGCTGTTTGCTGCTGAGCAGGTAGTGAACAGTGGCTTCATCACAGCTTGTTGGATGAAAACAGCTGCTGCTGGAAACACTGAGACTGAACCAAACAGGAAATGTGCTGCAGAACCAAAAGTAGGAGCTAAAAGAGGCTAAAAAGCTCAGTAGAGCTGCAGAGATGGAGACAGTTCTCTGTGGGTTCATCACCACCACACGACTCTTCACCATCACACAGAGTCAGCTGATCCTTCATCAATATAGAAGTATTGATTGTTGGATGTTTTGGTCCTGACTAGCGACCTCTTGTGTTTGTGTAATAATGACTGTTGTCTCTCAGAAGTAAAGGAGAAAGAATCCTGAAATCACTACAGCGCCACAAACCCTCTGATGGAGGAGGTCGGGGGGGATGGTTGGATGTACAAAGCTGTTCATATCCCGTCTCCTAGCAACAGTCAACACTGGTTTCTATGATCTGTAATCTGGGGGTGAAAATATTACAGTTCAAGTCCGTCTGCAGCCACAGAGCACTGCCTGTGTCCCCCTAGAACTTTGGTCCAGTCCTCAATAAACCTCTTTGGGCTCTGACCCACCATGTCCACAATCAGCTGTTGGTTCTTCACGGAGCGTCTGTGGCCGACTGTCACCTGTAGTTTCAACAAGTCGACTCTTATCAGCCAGAGAACTGTTCAGAGCGAGATTTTTAACCGAAGAGAACGTCGTAGAAATCAAAGTTCATAAAGAAATTTAAAAACGAAATTACATTTTTATTTTTTTTATTTTATCGAAAAAAGTCTCCTTCATGTAATCACGTTAACCATTTTACACACTGCAAACACCATTATAAACTATTCTACTAACTAACGAAGAAGATTTGCCACAATATCATGCATTTAACGCCACAGCCGGCAAGACAACAACTCAGAGAATGCTTCGTGAATCTCGGGCATAGCGTCTAACCCGGCATATCACACTGCTAACAACATTAGCTCTTCACACAGAGTTCAACGGTACCGTCCAAATTACTCTCCGTCAAAGCGTTCAGGAGTTACAGCCAACAAGCCACAGAAAGCACAACTCCCACACTGCGAAAATATTATAACTGTATCATACCTTGAGTCGGTTTTGAGGGCCGAAACGGTGAAATCCGCAATTATTCCTTATTAGTAATGTGTTCGTCTGCTAAGTAGGTACGTCTGGAACTTAAAATGGCATTTCTCCGTTCATCTGAGCCAACATGGTGGTCAGAATGTCGGCGGCGAATCATACAGGGGCTTGGGGCTTGGGGGCTGACCGCTGCACAGTTTTGGAGTTTTATTGGCTGAAAATTCTGTCAATCACTTCATGAAACACACGAGTGTGTTCGTTTTGAGCACCTGGTTGTAACGAGTGGTGTCATGACAAGATCCGCCCAGCAGAGCCTGAGCAAGGGCTCCAGACAAACAGACAGAGACATCCAGGAGAGATATGAGAGGTCAGAATGGGTCAAAATGGGTCAGAATGGGTCAGAATGATGCCAAACAGCTCTGATAGGATAGATTGTACAATATGAGTGATAAATAAAGTGAAATATATAATTATAAAGTATGTAAAAGTACAATGGAACAGCTACAAATTCTGGTTCGAAAATGAGAATTTGGCATGTTTTGTTTTAGATAAACACCTATAACTGGGGTTTGCTTCACTTTATTTACACCAAATCTTTTTGTGAGGCACCTGCACCCTTTGTGCTATGAATTGGGAATGTTTTTAGGCTAGCCAGGGCCTCATTTAATAAATTACAGTGCTTTTTCTTCAGACGAACTTGGGAATTTTCCCTGTTTGCTGTGTTTGCTGTGTTCAGCTACTATTAACCAGCAACATATACACAATATTTACTCATCTCATCAAATCTCACAATCCCTAGTGTTATTCAAGCATCAACATTTTTTAAATAGATCTTGTAGTTACAGAATTGTAGTCTCTTTTGTATGGGTTACAATTTTCGAGAAAAGGCCTAAAAGAAGGCTTAGGGTCCAAAAGGAACAGAAAAACATTCCTATTGTGATGATTTATCAAGACGCTTGAAACAGATTGTTTCTTTGTCTGTTTGTCTTTTCACAATAATGTCTGGACTAAAGGGCAACACACACGAGCATCAAAACATCAACTATTGTTTGATACGAGTCCACAAACCTGCAGCGTGACGACATTGACTCATGTCAACCCACCATGATGCCCGTCAACGTGTCAGGATAAACCACTGTCCTGTTTATTAATGTTGAAACAAGACAACGCTCCAGAAAAACAACAGTTTCATCACCTTCCCTCCTGTTTGGGCTCATCCTGACTACTTCTGTCTGTATTGATGGTCTGATGTGGGACACAAACAGTTTGATGAGTCTCTGGTAGTTTGAGCTCAGCTTGGTGTGTCAGGATCATATTAACCAGGCTGACAGTGTGACAGAGAAAACGTCTCCAGCTCTACCTCCTCTATCAGACTGATTGTCTGTGGCTGCAGCAGGCCTCTTCATACCTGAGAGTTTCCAGTCTCCAGTGTGGATCATTCACTCCAGCAGACAGCAGCTTCACTCCTGAGTCTCCTGGATGATTGTAGCTCAGGTCCAGCTCTCTCAGATGGGAGGGGTTGGAGCTCAGAGCTGATGCCAGAGAAGCACAGCCTTCCTGTGTGATCAGACAGCCTGACAGGCTGCAAACACACAAAACAACACACATGTCACATAATCTGAGGGAACTGTGAGGGCTGGAAGGTTTATGTGTATTACTGTCATCACCAATCTGTTTGTGTGTAAACTTTACACTTAGTACTTAGTCCAAGAAAAGTAATTCACAGGGTCACCTGAGAGTCTCCAGTGTACAATGTGGACTCTCCAGTCCAGCTGACAGCCGCTTCACTCCTGAATCCTGCAGGTCGTTGTTACTCAGGTCCAGCTCTCTCAGATGGGAGGGGTTGGAGCTCAGAGCTGAGGCCAGAGAAGCACCGCCATCCTGTGTGATCAGACAGCCTGACAGGCTGCAAACACACAAAACAACACATGTTGGAGCTATTTATTTTATATTAGTATTTTGTTATTTCATTAATAAGTAGTATTGTTTAGTTATTCTAGATGTCTGATATAATAAGATTGCTTTTTCTCTTTAATAATAATTTGTTTAGTTCTATAATTTGTTGTTGTTTTGGTCATTACTGTGGGCACCTGTGGCTATATATATATATATGAGTAGACAGATAGGACCAGCATGCACCGGGGTGGGCCTATAGTTTTTACCTGTACAGGAGAGACGGTACGACAGGAGTTTTCTTTACTCTTTTTGTTTGTTTGCTTGTTTTGTTTGCTTTACTAAATAAATAAGAAAATCGGAATCCTGCATGGACAATCTACTCTCTTCTGCCTGCGTAAAATACCGACCACGGTGCATCAGTGGCGTTTGATTATTGTTTGTTTTATTTTCATTTATACGACAAATGGCCACTACAACACACATGTCACATAATCTGAGGGAACTGTGAGGGCTGGAAGGTTTATGTTTATTACTGTCATCACCAATCTGTTTGTGTGTAAACTTTACACTTAGTACTTAGTCCAAGAAAAGTAATTCACAGGGTCACCTGAGAGTCTCCAGTGTACAATGTGGACTCTCCAGTCCAGCTGACAGCACCTTCACTCCTGAATCCTGCAGGTCGTTGTTACTCAGGTCCAGCTCTCTCAGATGGGAGGGGTTGGAGCTCAGAGCTGAGGCCAGAGAAGCACCGCCCTCCTGTGTGATCTGACAGCCTGACAGGCTGCAAACACACAAAACAACACACATGTCACATAATCTGAGGGAACTGTGAGGGCTGGAAGGTTTATGTTTATTACTGTCATCACCAATCGGTTTGTGTGTAAACTTTACACTTAGTACTTAGTCCAAGAAAAGTAATTCACAGGGTCACCTGAGAGTCTCCAGTGTACAATGTGGACTCTCCAGTCCAGCTGACAGCCGCTTCACTCCTGAATCCTGCAGGTTGTTGTTACTCAGGTCCAGCTCTCTCAGACTAGAGGACTGGGAGCTGAGAAGTGAGGACAGAGCTTCACAGCTTCTCTCTGAGAGGTTACAGCCACTCAGTCTGAAGAGACAATGATGAAGAAAAAATAAACAATAAGCAGAAAAGATAGCAGCGTATTTAAGTTATGAAATATGAATCTAACTCTCTCTGTACTTACAGAGCTTTGCTGGAGGCTTTGACCACTGGCAGCAGCCTCAGAAGAGCCTCCTCTGAAGCAGAGTATTTCTTCAGATCAAACACGTCCAGATCTTTTTCTGATGACAGTAAGATGAAGACCAGAGCTGACCACTGAGCAGGAGACAGTTTATCTCTGGAGAGACGTCCTGAACTCAGGGACTGTTGCATCTGCTCCACTAGAGAACCATCATTCAGTTCATTCAGACAGTGGAACAGATTGATGCTTTTCTCTGGAGACACATTCTCACTGATCTTCTCCTTGATGTACTGGACTGTTCTCTGATTGGTCTGTGAGCTACTTCCTGTCTGTGTCAGCAGACCTCGTAGGAGAGACTGATTGGTCTGCAGTGAAAGACCCAGGAGGAAGCGGAGGAACAAGTCCAGGTGTCCATTTGGACTCTGTAAGGCCTTGTCCACAGCACTCTGGTAGAGATGTGTTGGTTCAGGTTTGTCTCTAAAGACTTTAGACCACCAGGAGGTTGTTGGTTCTTCTGACAGCAGATTGACTCCAGAGTTGATGAAGGTCAGATGGACATGAAGAGCAGCCAGAAACTCCTGAACACCCAGATGGACGAAGCAGAACACCTTGTCCTGGTACAGTCCTCTCTCCTCTCTAAAGATCTGTGTGAACACTCCTGAGTACACTGAGGCTGCTCTGATATCGATGCCACACTCTGTCAGGTCGGATTCATAGAAGATCAGGTTCCCTTTCTGCAGCTGATCAAAAGCCAGTTTTCCCAGAGACTCAGTCATCTCCCTGCTCTCTGGACTCCAGTGTGGATCTGTCTCAGCTCCTCGATCATACTTGACCTTCTTCAGTTTGGACTGAACCACCAGGAAGTGGATATACATCTCAGTCAGGGTCTTGGGCAGTTCTCCTCCCTCTCTGGTCTTCAACACATGCTCCAGAACTGTAGCAGTGATCCAGCAGAAGACTGGGATGTGGCACATGATGTGGAGGCTTCGTGAGGTCTTGATGTGGGAGATGATCCTGCCGGCCTGCTCCTCATCACTGAATCTCTTCCTGAAGTACTCCTCCTTCTGTGGGTCAGTGAACCCTCTGACCTCTGTCACCATGTCGACACACTCAGCAGGGATCTGATTGGCTGCTGCAGGTCGTGTGGTTATCCAGAGGCGAGCAGAGGGAAGCAGTTTCCCCCTGAAGAGGTTTGTCAGCAGCACATCCACTGAGGTGGACTCTGTAACATCAGTCAGGACCTCATTGTTGTGGAAGTCCAGAGGAAGTCGACACTCATCCAGACCGTCAAAGATGAACAGAACCAGGAACTCTTCAAACCTGCAGATTCCTGCTTCTTTGGTTTCACTGAAGAAGTGATGAACAAGTTCCACCAAGCTGTACTTCTTCTCTTTCAGCACATTCAGCTCTCTGAAAGTGAATGGAAATGTGAACAGTGTGTCCTGGTTGGCTTTGTCTTCAGCCCAGTCCAGAGTGAACTTCTGTGTTAAGACTGTTTTCCCAACGCCAGCCACTCCCTTTGTCATCACTGTTCTGATTGGTTCCTTTCTTCCAGGTGAGGCTTTAAAGATGTCTTCTTGTCTGATGGTTGTTTCTGGTCTGTGTGGTTTCCTGGATGCTGTTTCAATGTGTCTGACCTCATGTTCATCATTGACCTCTGCAGTCCCTCCCTCTGTGATGTAGAGCTCTGTGTAGATCTGATTCAGAAGGGTTGGGTTTCCTGCTTTAGCGATCCCCTCAAACACACACTGGAACTTCTTCTTCAGGTTAGATTTGAGTTGACGCTGACAAACTACAGCAGAAAGTCCTGAATAAAAACAAAGAACATCAATGAATAAATTATGAGACAAATATGTCAACATATATGAATATATGTTGGTCCATCTCTTAAATCCTCTTACTGCTCTGCAGACGGTCAGCCAGCTCCTCCTGCTTCATTCTCCTCAGGAAGTTCATTGTGATCTTGGAGTCCAGGTGTGTTTGATGCTGCTGGGCAGACTGACCTCTGGGAACCTCTGAGCTCTCCTGGTCCTCTCTGTGGAGGAATCATGAAGAATCATCTCACATTGTGTCCGTCCACACAGAGACCAACACAAGGTAAAGGTCCATGAAGTGATATGTGGATGTGGATCAGATGAGTCCCTGTAGTGGTTAAGGTTTACTAGTCCTGCTGATCCCACTGAGAATCAACAGCTCAGTCTTTCAGCTCACTGTTTTCTTCACCAGTCAGTTTGCTTTAGTCCCAACTGCTCTCACCAAGCCCTCCATGTAGCTCTCCCTCCCTCACTGTACACTGCTGAAGTGCCCTGGAGCAAGGCACCCAGAACCTCCAGCTGCTCCAGTGGAGCGTCTCAGTGTCAGACTGGTTGTACTGAGCAGCTCCCAGTGTGAATGTGTTTCAATGAAGAAGAGTGTTGGTGCTCAGATAACTTCATCTGAGTCAGTAAAGGTTTAAAACCTGGAGATCTCACAACAGAGAGTTTGATAGAAACACATCATCATCATCATCAGTCATCATCATCATCATCATCATTGACTCGACTTGAAGACGCAGCTAGCTTGTCTCTCTCTGTTCTTCATAGATCCATCTACCAGCACCTTTAAAGCCAATTGACACATTGTTTTTATCTTGTTTAAAATGTAATAAAAGTTACGTGTTGGAGATATTACTTGTTGAATACCAGTTCATCCGTTGGTACTTCAGGTGACTCTGGTCCTACTTCACCTTGGCCCCCATCCTGGGCCTCTACAGTTAAAGGTTGCAAAAGGCTTTCTCTTCCCCTCTATGACCCGCTCAGCATCGGCCGTGATGACACTCCAGTCTTCAACTTTTTCTCACCGCTGGCTGAGCTTCCTCCGGAGCCTGTACTCTCCTCTATTCCACCTCCTGCCCGTGGAGCGCACCGTGTGAGGCGTTCCTCTAGAAAGCGCTCCATTCCCACCAGAGCCACCTCGTCAACAGACTCCCCATCACCTGATTCGGGGACTCAAACCTCCTCCCACTCAGGCATCAGCTCAGGTGGTCAATCAGTCAGCTCATTAATGATCGACCACAAACTCAGATCAGAGCTTGCAGTACATAAAGGAACTCTGCAACCGGGCCACCTGAGATTTTAATAGTTGGAGACTCAATAATCAGATTTGTTAAGCAGGTGCAATAACATACTGTGATTTTATTGATTTCTCGTTGACATCCATCCCTCTGTCCTCACTGTGATAGTGCACGCTGCCACCAATGACGTCATGTCAAGGCAATCCTCAAAGTTGCATTATGAACTGCATCTGACGGATTTTATTTTGTTTATTAATTTAAAATCTTATTTTACCGGTTTGATTGTGTTTCTTATTTGCTTTCATGTTTTATTGTGAAGCACTTTGTAACTATGTTTTGGAAAGGTGCTATTTAAATAAAGTTATTATTATTATTCTCATCATCACTTTGTTTTCATCATCAGTTTGAAATCCTCACCTTTGATCAACAGAGTGGCGTCCATCTTTGAAGTCAATAGGACGACCCATAGACCAGTCACTCTTCATGGACACACAGCTGGGTTCAGGTTCAGGTCCAGGTCCAGGTCCAGGTCCAGGTCCAGGTCCAGGTCCAGGATGTTCCAGTTTCCTCCTGATAGAAACACCAGATACATAAATTCAATGATGTAATAAACCTACTGTACTGAGTGTATTTGTATTCTGGTAGTTTTAGGAGACATTTAGTATGAAATCAATGTTTCATGTAGAAATGATCCATCAGGGACAAGACTGTTCAGGTTCAGGTCCAGGACAGTCTTGTCCCTGATGGATCCTGGTCACATGTAGAAACAGAGTCAGTGAATGAAAGACTTTGAGTCATGGACAGTTAGAGACGGTCATCTCACCTCTGAGCTTTGGTGTGGCTGGTTTTAGAGGGAGGGACTCCCTCCTCTCTGTCCTCACACTGATTCATAGCGGAGTCCACACCTTCACACAAACACAACAACATTATTTCTCTTCATCATGACAAACACACACAGCTCATTCACCTCAATACTAAAGACACTCATGGGACAGTTTCCATGTTGTTGTCACTTTGAGCTGCAGAGTCATCTCTAAGAAATGACGTTCACAATGCTCTTTAGTCTGTTGGCTTGTTTGAAGACTAGAGGAAGACTCTTCATGTGGCTTTTTATTGGCCTTTCTTTGGGGATGACGTCACTTTTCACTTCTATTTGACTGACTTTGAAAACCTCTTCAACGTTTGAAATGTTCCTCTGTTTCCACGTCTACTACATCCAGTCAGAGCATGAAGCAGATAGTCCAGGTCCAGGGGTTGGCAACCTTTACCACCCAAAGAGCCATTTTGTCCTATTTTTCACCAAATAAAATGTGTCTGGAGCCGCAGAAGCTATTTGATATCACAGCTTATAAAGATTTGTATATAGTTATATTATATATACAAAAACTATTTTATATATATCCAAAAAATAAATTGCGTCATCATCCACTTTAATGCTACCATACAGCCCTCCAAGGAGTACGTCCGGTCCGGATTTCAAAGTAAAGGATTGTGTGTCTTTCAGTTTACGTTATTTGGGATTAGGAACATAACAGTAATTTAAGAGCCTATTATTTGGACTCAGTACTAATATGAAGTACTTTTACTGTGTACTTTGTGAATCCCACATTAAAGTTAGACAAAAATAATGAATGTTGGTCTCTGGAAGGAACTTTGACATTAAATTGTTCAAATAGTACACAGTAAAATACTTCATATTATATCTGACTGTAGTCTTAATAATAATACATAATAGGATCTTAAATTACTGTTCTGTTCCTTAATCCCAAATAACTCCCGTGATCCTTTACTTTGAAATCCGGACCGGAAGTACTGCTTGGATAGCTGTGCGGCAGGTTTAGGGCGGACGATGACGTCATACTGTACATACTAAACTTCACTTTAAATCCATTTGTGTTCGGCTGACTGGAGAAAAACATCAAGTATTTAAGTAACTTTTTCTCGTGAGACTGAATTCAAACGTGACGTTGGTTCCTTTCACGAGGAAAGAAGGCACGTCACGCGGATTGAAGACGTGTTGCTCTGTTCTTCTTCACTGGTCCTCCTCTGAAGTCCACTTGAACTAGTTTCTGCTGGACCTGAAGGACCAAAGAGTCCTTCAAGAGTCCGTCAAGAGTCCCTCAGTGAAAAGAGTCGCTTACTAACCTTTAGAAGCAGAGAAGAAGAAGCTGCGACATCACGAGCTCCAGAAGTGAAAGTAAAGAGGAACAGGAAGGGAGGGGCCGGTGTTACGGTTTAACCAGGGACCCTGTTAACTGGCGACCTTCAGCCGAATGTCTGTTGTTGTCTTAGCTACGGCAGCTGTTAAAAACGAGAAGAGAACACGTAGCTGCCCTCATGAATGCTGCATTTAGTTTAGTTTTGCAATACAGTGTCAAACCTTCTCATTTACAGTCTTTGGTCAAAACGAACCGGATTCCACGTTGGAGCGTCTTTTGAGGAAACTAGTCCACTCGCTTGTTGTTTATGTGTTGAAACAGGAAGAGAGCAAATTCCCCTTCCTTTGAAATAATAACGTTGGTATGAAAACAAACAAACACATAATCGTCTTTTGGAGCCTGTTTTGTGGAAACATGTGTTACGTAGAAGAATTCTGTAGCAGAGTTAAACAAATTAAAATAAATTAATTAAAAGGTATATACGGGATTCGAACACATAACATTGAGTGGAAAATAAGTTGCAGACCGTGGCAGTGCTGCTACACCACGATAGGCAGGACGTAGGTAAAGGAGAAATACTAAGTCCAAATCCCAATGTCCCCCCTAAACCCTCAAACCCTTAACCCTCAAGGACTTACTGACATCACCTGGTGAGTGTAAGAGACTGTGAGGGTTTCAAATGGTGTAAATATGAACGGGACAACACTTTGCTGCAACATATCACGTTTATCATGAAAACGACAACAAATATGATGTATAATTGTGTGTATTTATTTTATCCTCGTCTTCAGACTCTTTCCTCACAAGATGAGAAGTAATTTCATTAAATCTATTTACTCGTTTTTCTCAAAACAGCTTCAATAACAAAATCTAATATTTGATGCATAAATAAATAAATATTCTCTGATTTCATGTTTATTGTTTGTTCCATCTTTAACCCTTAATGTTTCTGTGTAAATGGAATACTCCAGGTTGAACACAAGTGAGCCGTCCTCTGTTTACCTTTTTTTGTACGTCTCCATGCGTCCACTGGTTACCCCGTGTTTAACGTCACATTGCAATGATTTGTGGGTAATTCCCTTAGGCTAAGTCAGCATACTAAGCTGACGTGCGGAAAGGGTTCATAAAGGGCTCAAAATGTCTGCGAGAGATCCTCAAACACTTGATGATTTGGCAGCGGGACAGCCCTAAACCCTCACGGACTTCGCGGGAGCGCGCCTCAAAGTCCGTGAGTCCGTGAGGAGGGACGTTGGGATTTGGCCGTAGAAATAAAAAACAGTCAGCAGTCGCTCGTTAGAGCAGATGTAACCAGATCTGGTGACCACAGAGGGAACCAGATCAACTTGTGACTGCACTGCTCGTTTACCATGCAGCATTTTGAAGTGTACCACGGAGCACTTTTGAGTACAGCTGGTTCCCGAAACAAATCTTTGTAGCGCTAAAAAAAACAAAACACAAAACAGGCTCCAAAGACGATTATGTGTTTGTTTGTTTTTATACCAACTTTATTATTTCAAAGGAAGGGGAATTTGCTCCCTTCCTGTTTCAACACATAAACAACAAGCAAGCGACGTTTCAAACTCGAGTGGACTAGTTTCCTCAAAAGACGCTCCAACGTGGAATCCGGTATGTTTTGACCAAAGACTGTAAATGAGAAGGTTTGACACTGTATTGCAAAACTGAACAATGCGGCATTCACGAGGACAGCTACGTGTTCTCTTCTCGTTTATAACAGCTGCCGTAGCTACGATAACAACAGACATTCGGCTGAAGGTCACCAGTTAACAGGGTCCCTGGTTAAACCGTAACACCGGCACGCAAGGAGAGAGGAAACGTGAAATGAGACGTCCTTTCCTCAGTTGCGTCACGTGAAGCGACGTCTGTTTCTGATAACGGAGGATCAGCTGATCACAGCTGGATCAGCTGTCAGTCGGCTTTAACAGCTGGAGAGACTTTAGAGAAGTGTGTGTCTGTTCACATGATCACTGTAGAGGTGTTTTCAACTGCATTAAAAATCCCCAACATAAAATGGAACTAATTGAAGGGATGTAGGGTAGGGATGAAGGGATGTAAGGGAGAAGAAACAAGGAGGGTTGTAGAAAGGAGGTTAGGCATCGATGGGGGACTGTTGATGTCCGGTGGCTGGCGGGAACGGGGGGAATGGAGACTGTAGGGTAGGGATGATGTCTTGGTCTGGGGCATATTCTGGTGCGGTGTACAGGATCTCAGGATCAGAGTCCTCCTCTTCTTCACTGCACTGGGCTGATGGATGATGTTGATCATGAAGTCATCTTGGATGAGGGTCTCAGCATCGCTGCCATGCATCCTAGCCATGCAGAGCACAACATGGTCATCACTGGTCTGAGCTCAGCATAGAAGACTGTTTCAGGGATCAGATTTCTGCTGCTCCTCTCTGCTTCTAGCCTCAATCCTCCTTTGAATAAACATTTGCATCAGATTGAAGAATTGACTTCATGTTTTCTGCAAATTAACTGGGTTCAAATAAGATAAGTAACACGAGACCATCAAGACTTGTACCTTTCAAGTTCTTCCTCCGCTGAGTCGTCCAGATCTTGTTTTGACACCTGACCACACCAACGCAGTCTCCCATCACATTAATCATCATGTTGAAGTCTCTGAAAGGCACAGACAACATCAGACTGTGATAGCAGAGGATATACGTCTTTCATTGGACGGGGCTCCACGTGTTTCCTTGCAACCTTAACCTTCCTTACTAGCTCAGATGTTTCCTAGCTTTAAATGGAGTAACCCAATTTGGAAAATCGCTAGTTTGAAACTAGATAATAGAGGTCAGGAAGGACTTTACACTCAAACTTAGTAACACGTTTGTGAATCGCTGACACAAACCAGTCAGAAAAGGCAGTTGTAGAAATCCATTCATCACATTTCAATAAGTGTAGCGCTAACTCTTCTGTTAGTACAGAAAGAAAAGAGAACAAACACCACCACACAGTTAACTCTGAAGTTAACAACATGAAACATTTGGTGCATTAATAAAGAGAAATTATGCAGTTTATGTTAATATACTCACTCTTAGACTTTGTGCTCAAATGCACATTTTGGCGGTAACGCACACCGATCCCATACAGCACTACACAAACTACAATAAACATGTTACAGTACACACATTAAATGTTGTTGAACATGAAGGGTAACAGAATGCATAGAATGAATGTAGCATGGTTGGTAAATGCTAAACGTTATTAGCCTCGTAGTTCTCTCCTGAGCGCTCAGCACATGTTGCTAACATCTGTAACCATCGGACCAATTCAATCACCATCAGCGCGTTTAGCGTCAAACGACACATTTCCTGACTTCTGTATACACATATTAATGTACATCTTTCCATCGTTTTGTACAGAAATAACATCTAGAACATATTTACTAACGCTCCACAGGTTAGCCGCTCGAGAAGGATTTCACGTCCCGCTAGCGTTCTCTGGAGTACAGCGCCCTCTAGTGGCGTTAGTGGCAACATCATGTTTCCCACGAGACTACAATTAAAATAACATTTGTTTCAATAGTGGTCAATAGTGGTCACCTGGTGGAAATATCTGTATTACCATGATGACAGAGGCTGGTGAATGAGTGTTAAATAGCACATTTACAAGGTCAAGTGAGAAACAAAAGAAAACGTTAAAATGCCATATGTGTATATCAATAAAACGGTATCTTTCCAAAAACAATGTACAATATTTCTCTTACTAAAGTCAGAGACAGAAGAGTGGTTGAGATGAAGTATGCTGCTGCACGTTCAGAGACTTTTCTGGACGTTTTATTCACAGCACAAAGGCCGAATCCCAACGTCCCCCCTAAAGCCTCAAACCCTGAACCCTCAAGGACTTGCTGACGTCACCTGCTAAGTGGTTGAGTGTGAGAGACTGTGAGGGCTTCAAATGGTGTAAATAGGAATGGGACAGCACTTTATCACGTTACCATGAAAATGACAAAAGATAAGATGTATAATTGTGGGTATTTATTTTATATTATTTACTCCCTGATTTGAACGTCTTCCAGACTCTTTCCTCACAACATGAGAGGTGATTTCATATAATCTATTTACTCGTTTTTGTCAAAACGGATTCAATGACAAAATCAAATATTTGATGAATAAATAAATGAATATCCTACGATTTCGTGTTTTTATGTTCCATCTTTAACCCTTAATGTTTCTGTGTAAATGTAATAAGACATGCTGAACACACTGAGCCGTCCTCTTTGTTTACCTTTTGTTTTACTGCTCCATACCTAACTCTAACCCTAACCCCGTGTTTAAGGTCACATTGCAATGATTTGTGGGTAATTCCCTGAGGCAAAGGTCACATTAAAGTGACCTATTAATGTCGACATTAAAACCCTTACATACTGTTAGGGTCAAATTTGACCCGTTTTGACATTTGACAGCAGTAAAAATACCCTAAACGTCATTCCTTTAGCCTGAAACTTGATGACTTTTCCTAAAGTGACCCAGAATACACAAAAATGAAAATATTTTAAAATTGTATACTTTTGAACAGGTGCTACACATTTTTGTACACTGAGGCTGTTTCGGGTCAAATTTGACCCGTATCTATTGAGATGGATTTTAGATCTACTAGTGTGGGTCAAATTAAGGAAAATGGTGTTTTCAGGGAATCTTGAAACTGTTCAGGCCATGTTAGTGTGTGTTTCTTATGGGACAGTGGTGACAGAGTTCAGGGGGACCTCGACACTGTTACGAGGACTGTCTGTGTTCCAACAACATTTGCCCAGGTTCCTGCAGAGACAGACACCTGCTGGTCTGTGAAGGGGCATGGGGGAGCCTCGAAACAGTGAAATAGTAAAACAGCACAGGAGTGATCAAAGGGAACAGAGGTCATCCAGAGGTCAGAGGGTGCTTTGTCACAGACACAACATCTGCACCTGCAAGCACTTGCACCTGCACTATTATCAAATAATCTACAAAGTAACACATTTGAATCAATTTGGGTTGGGAGGGTGGTGGTGGTGGGGGGGGGGGGGGGGTTCATAACATTATAAATGTGACAAACTGACATCATGGCAGCAAGATTTAGTGTGCAGCAGGCCCTCGATCTGTTCCTCCAACATGAGGAGGTTGATGGTGATTTGGAGGATGTGTCAGAGCAGCAAGACAACGTGGAAGAAAACTCTGATTACAGCCACATTCAACATGCTCCTGCAGGAGCGTTCAAGGAGCAGAAGATCCAAAACACAGCATGCCATCATGTATTTAATAGAGGTAAGCATCATACACGCTTCAATTGTAATGCTTTATGAGTGGTTGCACCAATAAGAATAATTAAATGTAAACTAACTTTAAATCACATTTTAGAAAAGCTAGGTGTGAGAAGTAGCTATTTCCTGTATTCTGTAGATGGACCAAGAGCCCGTACATGCTCAGTTAAACCCTCATGTGCCAGCCCTTGCTGTGTTCTTTGATGGTCAGACAGACCTCATGGCTGATTATAGGCTGGGGCGCCAGTCCATGGAGGCCCTTTTGACAATTCTGCCATCAAAGAACACACAGGGCTGGCCACATGAGGTACATGTACTGATTACTGTTTACTGGTTGGCACACGGCCGATCATACAGTGTGGTGTCCCGGGCCTCCAGTGTCCCCAAGTCTACAGTCTGCAGACTAGTGCACAGTGGAGTGGAGAACATTGCTGCCCTTCGCCTGGAGGTCATCAAACTACCCACCGCTGGAGCACTGGATGAGGTTGGCCACGTATTTGCACAGCTGGCCAACAGCCCAGTGTTCTCCAGGTGTGTGGGTGCCATTGATGGCTGCTATGTCCGCATAAAGACGCCCCCGCCCCCCAGGACCGGATGGCCAGGATTACCCCAACAGAAAGCTCTTCCCATCCATACAATTGCAAGCAGTATGTGATGGGAAGGGCCTCTTCATTAACACCTTTGTGGGGTATCCTGGCTCCGTCCATGACACCAGAGTCCTGAAGACCAGCAGGATCTACAAAGAGGCTCTGTATCCTCCCTCAGGTAAGTCTAATTCAAGCAAAATAACTATAATCGAAGGCCTGACCAAAAAAAAAAGATTTAAGATTTAAGTAGGCAGCAAAAGGGGCGTTCACATGTATGTACACACCGTTTTTAATAACCACCAGGTGGACTGTGATTGGCTGCAGGTCTCCAGATTCACCAACCAATAGCCAGAGGGAGGGATAGGACCAGGAGCTGAGTCCCACAGAGTCTGAAGGAGCAGCACAGCACATAACACCGTGATGAACACGTTCTATCACATTCACATGTGGGGGATGTAACAGGCTTTATATGGGGGGTTCATTGCTTGTGACAGATCTACCCCTCTAACTGATCCAGATCTACTCCTCTAACTGATCCAGCTCTACTCATCTACTTCTTCTACTGTTTGCTGGTTGAATCAGCAGCAATGCATCATATGTGATGAAGGATGTGAAATGTTAAAGGCTCACCTGTCGTCCACCCACACAGGTGAGTTCACTGTCGTCTCATCAGGGTGGAACTTGATTGACAGCTCCCTTGTTCTACCTGTTGGGGGCGGGGCAACTTACCCACTTATCAATGCAGGTAGTTTGGTGACATCCCATAATTCTCAGCACAGCTCCGCCCAACTTCCACCTGACTAGAGGTCTAATCATCAGACTGATTGAAAACAGCTGTGTGGCTGAGCAGAGACTTCCATTTGTAAAGTAACGAGTAACTGCAGCTGTCACATACATGTAGTGCAGTAACAAGTACAACATGTACCTCTGGGATATATAGTGGAGTACAAGTATCAAGTAGTACAACATGGAGATACTGCAGTACAAGTACATCAATGTACTTGTGTAAATGTGTCCACACTGGAACAGAGACAGAAATGTGTCTCATGTGAAAGACTTCCTGAGAGTTTGTCTCTGACGTCACAATGATGGTTGTTTAGGAGCAGAAGGAGAGAATAATGGAGCTGAGACCTCCTTTAAAGGAGGAGTGCTGCTCCTCATGGAGGAGGATCTGGATCCCTCTGGTGGAACAAACATGAATCCTGTCAGTTAAAGTGACAGACGACAGGAAGTCCTCCACATATCAACAGTCACAGATGATTTAGTCCTGATGGGTGGACTTTTTAAATGTGACATCATGTCGGCTCTGCTCAGTAGTTTGGACTCATTTCCTGTTTTAAACATCTGTCTTTGTCTCTGGGAGTGAAAGACGGCTTGTTCTGTGACCTCTGACCTTGGTATCAAACGTACCCCCAAAATCTACACACAGACCGTCTCAGCCTGCTTAGGGGGGTGAAGTCAGCACAGCTTCAAACACGAGCTGTCGTTGTTTCACTTGTTTCAGGCTCAGAAGTCTCTCAGGAGAAGAGCTCTCTGACCTCATGGAGACTACGCAGACACCCTCAGAGACCAGCAACACTGGACTTTGGTTGGAATGTACAAAATACAAACCAGTTTTATTTGGTTTATACAATCAAAAGATTAAAGGTTACACAAACAAAAAGTTAATAGAAGAAAAGATAAAATGTCAAAAACCTCATATATGATCCCACATGAATACATGAATGAACATCACTGAAACATTATCATCATTAAATGAACACATGATCAGTAAGAATACAAATCAAAGAATGAAAAGTTAAATCATGACACATTCTGAATTATAATATATCTTCATTGAATAAACAGCTGAGCTGGTTCTTGATCAGTAGTTTGGTTCAAACTTCTTTTGTCTCTTTTGATTTGTTTCCCCAAACTAGCACACAGTCAGTGATGAATGAAGTAAAAGTGAACAACACGACGTGAAGAATGAAGCTGGATTTAACTAATCCTTCATTTTATAGTGTTGGGATGGATTTGGACATTTTTAATTTGACATAAAACGTTGATTTCTTTTGATTTCAACGTCACTTCTCAAAGTTTGTTCATTTGTTCCACGATGATCAAAGATGATGAATTTAGTTTGTTCAAATCAAAACAACTCTTTACAACTTGTGATTCTTTTTCCACAGAAGCTGAATTTGATCCAGAAAGACTCTTGTTTGACATTCGGAGGTTTTTCTTCACACAACAAAGTTGAGTTTAATACACAAAGTAAAAGATGTTTCACAGCTTCTCTCAGACAAACACATCATTTCAGGTCATTACATGGACCTCGCTCAGCTCTTTCAGACCTCCATCTGCAACACCACAAGTCCCAGAGAGCTCTCAACCCCCCAGAGTCCAGACCAGCTCCGGTACCCCTCACCTGCTCCAACTGCATCTACAACCACCGAGAGATCAGGTTGGTACTAACTAACATCAGCTGTGTGTGATCCTGTACACACTGAACTATCTGGTCAGCAGAGAGAACGTTTCTCTAGCAGGAGGAGACTCTCCTACAGAGAACACAGAGACACTGAGGAACCAGGCCTGGACCAGAACCCAAACCCAGGATAAAGAGGTTCAGTGAATGTGGTGTTGAAGGTGTAGAGGTGGATCAGTGTGTTAGAGGAGACTCTGTAGAAGGACAGAGAGCCAGCAGGACAGTCCACATACACTGCTGCTCTACCAGAGGAGAAGGAGAAGGGGGAGAAGGAGGAGGAGGAGGAGTGTATTTCTCTGTTATTGTGACGGACAGAGTAACAACGATGAAAGCACTCCAGACTCCAGGACTGATCGTTCCCTCCAAACCTACAGTCTTCACTGTCTCCTCTCCTTCTGATTCCTCTGTAACTCACTGATATAGAAACGTGTCCGCTCCACTCAACCTCCCAGTAACAGCGACCAGTCAGACCAGTTCTACACAGCAGCTGAGGCCACTCATCAAACCTGTCTGGATGATCAGAATATGACTGATCCTCCTCCACACGTGTCACCTTCCTGTTGTTGTCAGACAGTTTGAGTTTTCTGTTCACTGTGTTTGTGTCGAGTGTGAGTTCACAGGAATCTGATGGAGAGAACAAGACACAATACAGCTGCAGTTATGAATCTATCATCTGTTTGATGATGACATCAGAGATGTGAATGAGTGATGTCACAGTTTGAAGATGCTTTGTGTTCATGAATCAAATTCAAAGCACACTTACACTTCCTCAGACCTGGTCTGAACCATCGGACTCCAGCAGGCTCCACCCTGAAAGGAGGAGGGGGGTCAGAGCAGCATGAAACATGGACATTACATCACTCTCACACACAGAGCTTTGTTATTCATGTTCACATGGAGCACTTATTATTCATCAGCTCATATTCTTTGACTTCACTGGAGCTTCTTCTGATTGGCCCATGACGACAGCTCATTATGTTCACTTATTCATGATCTATTATTATCAGTATTATATTGACAATCATCCATTTCACACTCAGTTTCCTCCACCAGTCAGTCAGTAAATCACATGTTTAAACCTGCATCAATTGATTTCTTTGTCCACTTGTGGTTCAGTGAAAACAAGCTGTAAACACAACATGTGACATATTATCAGCTTATAAAGTAGTTGTGTCTAACATGATATCAACAGCTGCTTCCACATCCAGCAGTTACACATCAACATGATGACTCATCAGGAGTCTTTGTGTTTGTGTCCCCTGATGAATGTTAGTCCACTATTCTCTCTCTTGTAGCTCTGTGTTTGGTCTCCACCACCTCCTGAGGGAAACATCTGTCTCTTTAGCTGCTAAATGCTCCACTATGTTCACCAGCTAGTCTCTGACTGAGTCTGTCTGCTGTTTGCTGCTGAGCAGGTAGTGAACAGTGGCTTCATCACAGCTTGTTGGATGAAAACAGCTGCTGCTGGAAACACTGAGACTGAACCAAACAGGAAATGTGCTGCAGAACCAAAAGTAGGAGCTAAAAGAGGCTAAAAAGCTCAGTAGAGCTGCAGAGATGGAGACAGTTCTCTGTGGGTTCATCACCACCACACGACTCTTCACCATCACACAGAGTCAGCTGATCCTTCATCAATATAGAAGTATTGATTGTTTGATGTTTTGGTCCTGACTAGCGACCTCTTGTGTTTGTGTAATAATGACTGTTGTCTCTCAGAAGTAAAGGAGAAAGTATCCTGAAATCACTACAGCGCCACAAACCCTCTGATGGAGGAGGTCGGGGGGGATGGTTGGATGAACAAAGCTGTTCACATCCCGTCTCCTAGCAACAGTCAACACTGGTTTCTATGATCTGTAATCCGGGGGTGAAAATATTACAGTTCAAGTCCGTCTGCAGCCACAGAGCACTGCCTGTGTCCCCCTAGAACTTTGGTCCAGTCCTCAATAAACCTCTTTGGGCTCTGACCCACCATGTCCACAATCAGCTGTTGGTTCTTCACGGAGCGTCTGTGGCCGACTGTCACCTGTAGTTTCAACAAGTCGACTCTTATCAGCCAGAGAACTGTTCAGAGCGAGATTTTTAACCGAAGAGAACGTCGTAGAAATCAAAGTTCATAAAGAAATTTAAAAACGAAATTACATTTTTATTTTTTTTATTTTATCGAAAAAAGTCTCCTTCATGTAATCACGTTAACCATTTTACACACTGCAAACACCATTATAAACTATTCTACTAACTAACGAAGAAGATTTGCCACAATATCATGCATTTAACGCCACAGCCGGCAAGACAACAACTCAGAGAATGCTTCGTGAATCTCGGGCATAGCGTCTAACCCGGCATAGCACACTGCTAACAACATTAGCTCTTCACACAGAGTTCAACGGTATCGTCCAAATTACTCTCCGTCAAAGCGTTCAGGAGTTACAGCCAACAAGCCACAGAAAGCACAACTCCCACACTGCGAAAATATTATAACTGTATCATACCTTGAGTCGGTTTTGAGGGCCGAAACGGTGAAATCCGCAATTATTCCTTATTAGTAATGTGTTCGTCTGCTAAGTAGGTACGTCTGGAACTTAAAATGGCATTTCTCCGTTCATCTGAGCCAACATGGTGGTCAAAATGCCGGCGGCGAATCATACAGGGGCTTGGGGCTTGGGGGCTGACCGCTGCACGGTTTTGGAGTTTTATTGGCTGAAAATTCTGTCAATCACTTCATGAAACACACGAGTGTGTTCGTTTTGAGCACCTGGTTGTAACGAGTGGTGTCATGACAAGATCCGCCCAGCAGAGCCTGAGCAAGGGCTCCAGACAAACAGACAGAGACATCCAGGAGAGATATGAGAGGTCAGAATGGGTCAAAATGGGTCAAAATGGGTCAAAATGATGCCAAACAGCTCTGATAGGATAGATTGTACAATATGAGTGATACATAAAGTGAAATATATAATTATAAAGTATGTAAAAGTACAATGGAACAGCTACAAATTCTGGTTCGAAAATGAGAATTTGGCATGTTTTGTTTTAGATAAACACCTATAACTGGGGTTTGCTTCACTTTATTTACACCAAATCTTTTTGTGAGGCACCTGCACCATTTGTGCTATGAATTGGGAATGTTTTTAGGCTAGCCAGGGCCTCATTTAATAAATTACAGTGCTTTTTCTTCAGACGAACTTGGGAATTTTCCCTGTTTGCTGTGTTTGCTGTGTTCAGCTACTATTAACCAGCAACATATACACAATATTTACTCATCTCATCAAATCTCACAATCCCTAGTGTTATTCAAGCATCAACATTTTTTAAATAGATCTTGTAGTTACAGAATTGTAGTCTCTTTTGTATGGGTTACAATTTTCGAGAAAAGGCCTAAAAAAAGGCTTAGGGTCCAAAAGGAACAGAAAAACATTCCCATTGTGATGATTTATCAAGACGCTTTAAACAGATTGTTTCTTTGTCTGTTTGTCTTTTCACAATAATGTCTGGACTAAAGGGCAACACACACGAGCATCAAAACATCAACTATTGTTTGATACGAGTCCACAAACCTGCAGCGTGACGACATTGACTCATGTCAACCCACCATGATGCCCGTCAACGTGTCAGGATAAACCACTGTCCTGTTTATTAATGTTGAAACAAGACAACGCTCCAGAAAAACAACAGTTTCATCACCTTCCCTCCTGTTTGGGCTCATCCTGACTACTTCTGTCTGTATTGATGGTCTGATGTGGGACACAAACAGTTTGATGAGTCTCTGGTAGTTTGAGGTCAGCTTGGTGTGTCAGGATCATATTAACCAGGCTGACAGTGTGACAGAGAAAACGTCTCCAGCTCTACCTCCTCTATCAGACTGATTGTCTGTGGCTGCAGCAGGCCTCTTCATACCTGAGAGTTTCCAGTCTCCAGTGTGGATCATTCACTCCAGCAGATAGCAGCTTCACTCCTGAGTCTCCTGGATGATTGTAGCTCAGGTCCAGCTCTCTCAGATGGGAGGGGTTGGAGCTCAGAGCTGAGGCCAGAGAAGCACCGCCATCCTGTGTGATCAGACAGCCTGACAGGCTGCAAACACACAAAACAACACACATGTCACATAATCTGAGGGAACTGTGAGGGCTGGAAGGATTTATGTGTATTACTGTCATCACCAATCTGTTTGTGTGTAAACTTTACACTGAGTACTTAGTCAAAGAAAAGTAATTCACAGGGTCACCTGAGAGTCTCCAGTGTACAATGTGGACTCTCCAGTCCAGCTGACAGCCGCTTCACCCCTGAATCCTGCAGGTCGTTGTTACTCAGGTCCAGCTCTCTCAGATGGGAGGGGTTGGAGCTCAGAGCTGAGGCCAGAGAAGCACCGCCATCCTGTGTGATCAGACAGCCTGACAGGCTGCAAACACACAAAACAACACATGTTGGAGCTATTTATTTTATATTAGTATTTTGTTATTTCATTAATAATTAGTATTGTTTAGTTATTCTAGATGTCTGATATAATAAGATTGCTTTTTCTCTTTAATAATAATTTGTTTAGTTCTATAATTTGTTGTTGTTTTGGTCATTACTGTGGGCACCTGTGGCTATATATATATATATGAGTAGACAGATAGGACCAGCATGCACCAGGGTGGGCCTAAAGTTTTTACCAGTACAGGAGAGACGGTACGACAGGAGTTTTCTTTATTCTTTTTGTTTGTTTGCTTGTTTTGTTTGCTTTACGAAATAAATAAGAAAATCAGAATCCTGCATGGACAATCTACTCTCTTCTGCCTGCGTAAAATACCGACCACGGTGCATCAGTGGCGTTTGATTATTGTTTGTTTTATTTTGATTTATACGACAAATGGCCACTACAACACACATGTCACATAATCTGAGGGAACTGTGAGGGCTGGAAGGTTTATGTGTATTACTGTCATCACCAATCTGTTTGTGTGTAAACTTTACACTTAGTACATAATCCAAGAAAAGTAATTCACAGGGTCACCTGAGAGTCTCTAGTGTACAATGTGGACTCTCCAGTCCAGCTGACAGCCGCTTCACTCCTGAATCCTGCAGGTTGTTGTTACTCAGGTCCAGCTCTCTCAGACGAGAGGACTGGGAGCTGAGAAGTGAGGACAGAGCTTCACAGCTTCTCTCTGAGAGGTTACAGCCACTCAGTCTGAAGAGACAATGATGAAGAAAAAATAAACAATAAGCAGAAAAGATAGCAGCGTATTTAAGTTATGAAATATGAATCTAACTCTCTCTGTACTTACAGAGCTTTGTTGGAGGCTTTGACCACTGGCAGCAGCCTCAGAAGAGTCTCCTCTGAAGCAGAGTATTTCTTCAGGTCAAACACGTCCAGATCTTTTTCTGATGACAGTAAGATGAAGACCAGAGCTGACCAGTGAGCAGGAGACAGTTTATGTATGGAGAGACGTCCTGAACTCAGGGACTGTTGCATCTCCTCCACTAGAGAACGATCATTCAGTTCATTCAGACAGTGGAACAGATTGATGCTTTTCTCTGGAGACACATTCTCACTGATCTTCTCCTTGATGTACTGGACTGTTTCCTGATTGGTCTGTGAGCTTCTTCCTGTCTGTGTCAGCAGACCTCGTAGGAGAGTCTGATTGGTCTGCAGTGAAAGACCCAGGAGGAAGCGGAGGAACAAGTCCAGGTGTCCATTTGGACTCTGTAAGGCCTTGTCCACAGCACTCTGGTAGAGATGTGTTGGTTCAGGTTTGTCTCTAAAGACTTTAGACCACCAGGAGGTTGTTGGTTCTTCTGACAGCAGATTGACTCCAGAGTTGATGAAGGTCAGATGGACATGAAGAGCAGCCAGAAACTCCTGAACACTCAGATGGACGAAGCAGAACACCTCGTCCTGGTACAGTCCTCTCTCCTCTCTAAAGATCTGTGTGAACACTCCTGAGTACACTGAGGCTGATCTGATATCGATGCCACACTCTGTCAGGTCGGATTCATAGAAGATCAGGTTCCCTTTCTGCAGCTGATCAAAAGCCAGTTTTCCCAGAGACTCAGTCATCTCCCTGCTCTCTGGACTCCAGTGTGGATCTGTCTCAGCTCCTCCATCATACTTGACCTTCTTCAGTTTGGACTGAACCACCAGGAAGTGGATGTACATCTCAGTCAGGGTCTTGGGCAGTTCTCCTCCCTCTCTGGTCTTCAACACATGCTCCAGAACTGTAGCAGTGATCCAGCAGAAGACTGGGATGTGGCACATGATGTGGAGGCTTCGTGAGGTCTTGATGTGGAAGATGATCCTGCTGGCCTGCTCCTCATCACTGAATCTCTTCCTGAAGTACTCCTCCTTCTGTGGGTCAGTGAACCCTCTGACCTCTGTCACCATGTCGACACAGTCAGTCGGGATCTGATTGGCTGCTGCAGGTCGTGTGGTTATCCAGAGGCGAGCAGAGGGAAGCAGTTTCCCCCTGAAGAGGTTTGTCAGCAGCACATCCACTGAGGTGGACTCTGTAACATCAGTCAGGACCTCATTGTTGTGGAAGTCCAGAGGAAGTCGACACTCATCCAGACCATCAAAGATGAACAGAACCAGGAACTCTTCAAACCTGCAGATTCCTGCTTCTTTGGTTTCACTGAAGAAGTGATGAACAAGTTCCACCAAGCTGTACTTCTTCTCTTTCAGCACATTCAGCTCTCTGAAAGTGAATGGAAATGTGAACTGTATGTCCTGGTGGTCTTTGTCTTCAGCCCAGTCCAGAGTGAACTTCTGTGTTAAGACTGTTTTCCCAACGCCAGCCACTCCCTTTGTCATCACTGTTCTGATTGGTTCCTTTCTTCCAGGTGAGGCTTTAAAGATGTCTTCTTGTCTGATGGTTGTTTCTGGTCTGTGTGGTTTCCTGGATGCTGTTTCAATGTGTCTGACCTCATGTTCATCATTGACCTCTGCAGTCCCTCCCTCTGTGATGTAGAGCTCTGTGTAGATCTGATTCAGAAGGGTTGGGTTTCCTGCTTTAGCGATCCCCTCAAACACACACTGGAACTTCTTCTTCAGGTTAGATTTGAGTTGACGCTGACAAACTACAGCAGAAAGTCCTGAATAAAAACAAAGAACATCAATGAATAAATTATTGGACAAATATGTCAACATATATGAATATATGTTGGTCCATCTCTTAAATCCTCTTACTGCTCTGCAGACAGTCAGCCAGCTCCTCCTGCTTCATTCTCCTCAGGAAGTTCATTGTGATCTTCAGAAATGCCTCTCTGCTGCTCCTCCTCTGCTCTTCATCCTCACCGTCCAGCACCTCCTCATCCTCCCTCTGACTCTCTAAGCATTCTGCGTAATCTGAACTCGCAACCTTCTGGATCTTCTTCAGCTCGTTCTTCACAAAAGTGACGATGTTCTCCTCCAGCAGCTGGAACAGAATATTCTCTGAATGACACAAACTAAAACCATGGAACCAAACATCAGATCCATGTTGGACAGACTGACAATCCGCTGGTCTACAAAGTGCAGCATGGAGATGATTGTGAACCGAATAGATGTAAAAGTAGTTGTACATGTACAGACCATAAATATGGAGTCCAGGTGTGTTTGATGCTGCTGGGCAGACTGACCTCTGGGAACCTCTGAGCTCTCCTGGTCCTCTCTGTGGAGGAATCATGAAGAATCATCTCACATTGTGTCCGTCCACACAGAGACCAACACAAGGTAAAGGTCCATGAAGTGATATGTGGATGTGGATCAGATGAGTCCCTGTCGTGGTAAAAGTTCACTAGTCCTGCTGATCCCACTGAGAATCAACAGCTCAGTCTTTCAGCTCACTGTTTTCTTCACCAGTCAGTTTGCTTTAGTCCCAACAGCTCTCACCAAGCCCTCCATGTAGCTCTCCCTCCCTCACTGTACACTGCTGAAGTGCCCTGGAGCAAGGCACCCAGAACCTCCAGCTGCTCCAGTGGAGCGTCTCAGTGTCAGACTGGTTGTACTGGGAAGCTCCCAGTGTGAATGTGTTTCAATGAAGAAGAGTGTTGGTGCTCAGATAACTTCATCTGAGTCAGTAAAGGTTTAAAACCTGGAGATCTCACAACAGAGAGTTTGATAGAAACACATCATCATCATCATCATCATCATCATCATCATCATCATCATCGACTTGAAGACGCAGCTAGCTTGTCTCTCTCTGTACTTCATAGATACATCTACCAGCACCTTTAAAGCCAATTGACACATTGTTTTTATCTTGTTTAAAATGTAATAAAAGTTACGTGTTGGAGATATTACTTGTTGAATACCAGTTCATCCGTTGGTACTTCAGGTGACTCTGGTCCTACTTCACCTTGGCCCCCATCATGGGCCTCTACAGTTAAAGGTTGCAAAAGGTTTTCTCTTCCCCTCTACGACCCGCTCGGCATCGGCCGTGATGACACTTCACTCTTCAACTTTTTCTCACCGCTGGCTGAGCTTCCTCCGGAGCCTGTGCTCTCCTCTATTCCACCTCCTGCCCGTGGAGCGCACCGTGTGAGGCGTTGCTCTAGAAAGCGCTCCATTCCCACCAGAGCCACCTCGTCAACAGACTCCCCATCACCTGCGTCGGGGACTCAAACCTCCTCCCACTCAGACATCAGCTCAGGTGGTCAATCAGTCAGCTCATTAATGATCGACCACAAACTCAGATCAAAGCTTGCAGTACATAAAGGAACTCTGCAACCGGGCCACCTGAGATTTTAATAGTTGGAGACTCAATAATCAGATTTGTTAAGCAGGTGCAATGACATAATGTGATTCTATTGATTTCTCGTTGACATCCATCCCTCTGTCCTCACTGTGATAGTGCACGCTGCCACCAATGACGTCATGTCAAGGCAATCCTCAAAGTTGCATTATGAACTGCATCTGGGTCCATCCCCGGTCCCCCCCCCCGCCCTCTTTGCCCCCCATGTGACAGTCGTGACGAGTCGCTTGCCTCCACCATTGAAAGCCTGAGGAGAAGGTGTAAACTGTCTGGTCCAACTACCACTACGACCAAAAGCTGTAAGCGTTTTAGCCTTTTTTTTAGCTGCTGCACCTGTGGACGCAAAATGTATAAACTCAAGAACAAGACCATATATGTGACTAAGTGTGTGTTTTTCAATGTATAACAGGACCGTGTGTGGGATGTCTGCTTTGCTTCTATAAGAGGAAGTAACTGAATGGGGTGCAGACAGTTAACCACAGAATGTTTAGGTCAGAAACAGAAACAGATGTGTCAGTGAGGACTCATCCTACCCCCCCACCCTTGTGCACTGGTCCTTTATAAGATGTAGAAACCTGCACACGGGGCTCTTCATCCCTCAGACTGCACACAGGCGCTCAGTGGGATGATTGAACCTTCTCTGCACAGAGAATAAATACTCCAAAGACAAACTTTATTTTCTCACATTTCCTTATTTCAGTATTATAGCACTCACTCTGTACTATTATATAGTTTTCACACCACACCTTACTAACGGGCCTTTGCTGTCCGGGCCCCTCAGCTGTGGAACTCTCTTCCTGGTAATCTAAGGCCGGAAAATTCAGTCTCCTCTTTAAATCTCTTCTGAAGACTCACTTTTACCGTTTGGCTTATTTTTACATCTGACGGATTTTATTTTGTTTATTAATTTAAAATCTTATTTTACCGGTTTGATTGTGTTTCTTATTTGCTTTCATGTTTTATTGTGAAGCACTTTGTAACTTTGTTTTGGAAAGGTGCTATTTAAATAAAGTGATTATAATTATTATCATCATCACTTTGTTTTCATCATCAGTTTGAAATCCTCACCTTTGATCAACAGAGTGGCGTCCATCTTTGAAGTTAAAAGGATGACCCATAGACCGGTCACTCTTCATGGACACACAGCTGGGTTCAGGTTCAGGTCCAGGTTCAGGTCCAGGATGTTCTAGTTTCCTCCTGATAGAAACACCAGATAAATTCATTGATGTAATAAATCTACTGTACTCAGTGTATTTGTATTCTGGTAGTTTTAGGAGACATTTAGTATGAAATCAATGTTTCGTGTAGAAATGTTTTAGTGTTGATGTTCTGACATCATCATCATCATCATCATCAGTTTGAAATCCTCACCTTTGATCAGCAGAGTGGTGTCCATCTTTGAAGAATATAGGATGACCCATAGACCGGTCACTCTTCATGGACACACAGCTAGGTTCAGGTCTAGGTTCAGGTCCAGGTCCAGGACAGTCTTGTCCCTGATGGATCCTGGTCACACATGTAGAAACAGAGTCAGTGAATGAAAGACTTTGAGTCATGGACAGTTAGAGACGGTCATCTCACCTCTGAGCTTTGGTGTGGCTGGTTTTAGAGGGAGGGACTCCCTCCTCTCTGTCCTCACACTGATTCATAGCAGAGTCCACACCTTCACACAAACACAACAACATTATTTCTCTTCATCATGACAAACACACACAGCTCATTCACCTCAATACTAAAGACACTCATGGGACAGTTTCCATGTTGTTGTCACTTTGAGCTGCAGAGTCATCTCTAAGAAATGACGTTCACAATGCTCTTTAGTCTGTTGGCTTGTTTGAAGACTAGAGGAAGACTCTTCATGTGGCTTTTTATTGAGTAGCTTCAGTGTTTGTAACATAACAGACTGTCAAAGTAAAAGCAGCTCTCTAAACTCTCTGTGTGTCTCCTGGAGGTCTGACAGTAATCTAGTAGAACACGTTGGCAGAGGAGACGAGTGAGGAGTCCAGAGAAAAGGACCGGCAGTGAATCCAGAGGCTGAGAGACTAAAGTGGGCTCAACTTGCTGTTAGTTGAACCCTTCAATGAAACACTGTGAGCTTTCATCTGCAGATGTTTAGTGATGTGTTGTCAGAATGTAGCGTGCATCATTTATTGTGACATGTAACCTGAATCTCACCGTTTACTGCTTTACAGGTCATTTATACTGATGCCTACTGGCATGACTTTAAAACTACTGTGAGCTCATTTCTGCTCTCCAAACACTTTAAAATCGATATCTTTATATCAAGGAAACCACATGTTGTTCAGAGGGTCCGCTCAGTGTTTGGACCTCTGTGCTTCTGAAACCCTCATATAACAACGGTTGCCAGTAGGTGGCGCTGTGACTATGAGTTAATATTGACCTGCAGAAGTCCTCAAGCCATGACTCTCATCAAGCATGGCAAGTTTGGGACAGTTTAGACAAAGAACAGTCGAGTTACAGCAGATTGATGACTGATGGTGAACCATGTAAAATGGCCGCCACACCACGTCCTCACCGTTCATGAAACCTTGAAGCTTTTGATAACTTTTAATCACTAAGGTCTTTAGATTGTTCTGACAAAATATTAAGTTGATGTGATTCATTCTCTTGGAGGAACTCACTAAAGTTCAGCGCCTAGAAATAGCAACAACAAAAAAACACGAGAAATGCAAACAAAATTCAAAATGGCCGACTTCCGGTTGGGTTTAGAGGATGGCTCCAAGAGACTTTTTTTAAGTCTACATGTGATACATGTGCTTACCAAATGTTATTCATCTAGGTGAAACGTACTGCGAGGGCTGCATGGTCTTTGGTTCTGTTTGGAGCATCTTTAGCCTCAGAAACACCTTCAGAGCTCATAATTCATAACTTTATGATCTTTGGATCACTTTTCACTGTAAAGGTCTCAAGAGCAGATTGATCGGATCTGAAGTACATCAGGTTAAATCTCTAGGAGTTAAAGTACCTTAATAATAATCATAAAAATAATTATGATAGTACAAATATTAATAATAATGATAATAATCATGATCATCATCATCATCACGATACTATGAATGATAATAATAAACATTAGAAGAACAATAGCTCCTCTAAATCTAAATGAAGTTTCATATGTACAGTATTGCGTCATCGTCCGGAGTACTTCCGGTCCTGATCTCAAAGTAAAGGATCGCTTCTTTTAGTCTACGTTATTTGGGATGAAGAACAGGACAGTAATTTAAGAGCTTATTATTTGGACTCGGTACTAATATGAAGTACTTTCACTGTGTACTTTGTGAATAATTAAAGTTAGACAAAAATAATGAATGTTGGTCTCTGGAAGGAACTTTGACATTAAATTATTCAAATAGTACACAGTAAAATACTTCATATTATATCTGACTGTAGTCTTAATAATAATAAATAATAGGATCTTAAATTACTGCTCTGCTCCTTAATCCCAAATAACTCCCGTGATCCTTTACTTTGAAATCTGGACCGGAAGTACTGCTTGGAGGGCTGTGCGGTAGCTTTAGGGCGGACGTTGACGTCATACTGTAAATATTAAACTTCACTTTAAATCCATTTGTGTTCAGCTGACTGGAGAAAAACATCAAGTATTTCTGAATTCAAACGTGACGTTGGTTATTTTCACGAGGAAAGAAGGAGCGACACGCGGACTGAAGACGTTGTGACGTGTTGCTCTGTTCTTCTTCACTGGTCCTCCTCTGAAGTCCACTTGAACTAGTTTCTGCTGGACCTGAAGGACCAAAGAGTCCTTCAAGAGTCCCTCAGTGAAAAGAGTCGCTTACTAACCTTTAGAAGCAGAGAAGAAGACGCTGCGACATCACGAGCTGCAGAAGTGAAAGTAAAGAGGAACAACAAGGGAGGGACACATAAGGACACACCTACAAACTCATAGGAAGTGAAACAGGTGACACGCCAGTGACAGTGACTTTAAGTTATCTTAAAAGTTATTATGACCACGAAATCGCCTCATTAAAAAAAAACCTGGAATATAACATCCGGTTTGTGTGTCTGTGGGGACGTCCAGCTGTGATTAATAACTGCGTGTTCAACTTAACTTTGTGTGTGTGTGTGTGTTCATATCTTGTGATTGATAATAATAAAGATTATGGTAACACTTCATAATAACTACACGCTATGAAGCATTAGTTACGTGTTTATAAATGATCCTTTGACATGTTCACTCAGCTTCTGATATTTCACTGAACTCACCGTGTTGTGTTGAATCTGCTGCTGTTTAAAAGTGCAGTTCCTCATTTTAAACACAGAGTGGCAGTGTTGTCATGTTCATCTATACATTCATATTGTTCGTATTTGTTATTATTATTAAACTGGCTGCTAATCAGAAATAGCAGATTTAAAAAGTATTATTGTCAAGATTTACTGGAGTGAAAACTAAAGATTAAATACATTTATTTGTCGCTCACATCCTTTCTCTAATATGTAATAATTTTAATAAAAATAAAAACATTAATAAGTGTAATACTTACCAAACTGCACAGGGAAGTATTGGTGAAATATATTTACATATTTGTGTACGTCAGGAGGAAGTTCTGCAGAACAAACTGTGTTAATGCGTTTTATTCGTTAAAATAATTCCCATAAAAACAGTTTTAAACTCTTTTCATGATACATTAACTCAACAGAGCTCTTAGTGATGCAAAGGGAAGATAATTGTGATTCAAAACAAACAAATATTAATAACATACAGCAGCAAAATGACCAGCCGTGAATCTGGATGTTTAGCAGGAGTGGAACGTGTGAGATCTCGTCTCACAACAACACCAGAGTGTCCTCGCCTCGGGCTGCCTGAGGAATCAAACAGCGTCCGTCTGTTAAACACAACGTCTTCTGCTGTGAAACATCCAAACAAACACTTTCTTCTGAGGCACGAACAATAACATCTAAAATCCGATGAATCCACTGGAGCTCCTTTCTTTTGTCTCTCGGTGTCACCGAGCATCAAAACTACCGTCATGTTGGTTCTTAAAACCTTTACGGTCAAAATGGTGGCATTTGTGATTTTTACACAGATTTTAAATTCATCTTCTTTCCATATAAACTACAAAATAACCGACAACATTCGATATGATTTGAATGGAGGTTTTACAGGATCACATAATGAACATTTGCTAAAATAAAAACAGATTTTGGAGCTAAAATAATCCACATGGAGACCAGAGAAGACAAACAATAGAAGAAGACTTTCCATTTGTATAAACATCTTTTATTGGATATTTGGACTTCCTAGATCTGGATTTCTTTTTTTTTGCCCACTTCTCTACTTCCTCAGAAGAGTCACCGATTTGGGCTCCAGACCAGTAAAGACCAGTTGGTTACTGGTGCTGTTTCTGTCCGTTTCAAGTAGTCCACAGTTGGTCCAGTCCATCCAAAAAACAAACAAACAAACAAACAAACAAACAATGTGTTTCCTACAATGATGTTACAAGAATAAACAGTGGGGAGGTTGTATTTGATGTACAAACTGTTACAAACACATTGAACCCTTGTGATGTTGGTAAAAACATCCGTACCAGTGGGCCGATCCTCTGTTTTAACATTCAAGACTTCTCAAAACTTCTTTTACTTTGTGCCTCTAAAACAATATTTTTCAAATACGCTTTTTATTTTCTTCAAACACACAGATCCTCAAATAGCGGACGAATAAATCTACTTACAGTGAAGGTTCAGTTCCCTGTGCTGATCCCTCATCCAGTCATTACACATCTGTACCTCTCTGCCTCTCCATGATTCACAATCCAGTAAATGCTCAACGGTCTGTGAAATTAAATCCTCCACAGTGTTGACAGATTCCCCCCAAAAAAGATGATCAGACGAGAGTTTTAAAATGTCTCGCCAAAAGGGAAAAAGCATCAGATTATATATTTTCTTTTGCGTCTGTTTTAAAGTGTTATTTAAAGGTGCAGGGTGTAAAATGTGGCGGCATCTAGTGGCGAGGAGTCAGATTGCAACCAACTGAAACTTGAAAATGCAAGACAATGTTTGTCATTTTCAGGCGACTTTACACTAAAGTAAACATTGTTATTGATATTATATTCAATTTCTGTCAATAGATCCCCACCTAAATGCTACACACTCTTCCGTTAAGTGTTTAATTTTAGGCTATTTAATTGCACATCTGCATGAAATGACATGGCAATATGAATTACTGCAAAGCAAGGCAGAACTAATCCACCATTCTGGGTTTTATGTAACGCTATTTAATAACTAAAATCTTGCTAGCTAGCCTCTGTTCCACTAGCATCTGTAACTCAAATACTTCTCTCAAAAAAAGTTGCCTTAAAAGCTCACATGTTCCTGTAGGCTAATTGCTGAAATAGATAGTAAAAATGATGAAACTAAAATAAAAGATTAAGATAATCTGTTAGCATTCAACAACTATGGATGCCAAATTTGCTAAGGGCTAATGAAAGCTAGCAATATGTTTACAACATGCTAACCATCATCATCAGAGTTCTGTGCGTTAAGTAGGTTAAATACGCTAAGCTAACAGTTAAGCTAACTGGTTAGCCGTTTCCCCCTTTGTTTCCAGTCTTTATGCTAAGCTAGGCTAACCACATTCTGACTCTAGCTGTGCATTTTAAAGATTGTTGATGAAAATGGACAAGTTTCATAAACACTTTATCTTTTTTAGAAACACCATCAAAACAAGTATTGGTTACAGAATTATTAAATTACAGAAGCTAGCACAGAGGTTAGCTAGCACTCTACAGGACGTCATAGCATTACAAGCTTGCATAACTTCCAAAAAAAGTACAGTTAAAGATTTAAATTTAGGTATTTGTTTTATGAACGTCTGCATACATGAATTAATCTGTTTCAGGACAGTATTCAGAATGACCAGGAAATATGCCAATTAATCAGGTGTTATTTACTAATTTGAGGTATGCTGTGTTAATTATGTGAAGTGTAATTTTAAATACTAAATATTGACTTCATTATTACAAATAATTTAACAAGTTTTGGGTCAGATATGTCGTACTCTATATTACCCTTTTATTATTCACGGTTTTGTGGTTTAAAACTCCATTTAATGTTAGAAATAGGTCATATTTGAACTTACGAACAGTTGGTGCAACAGGGTTTTGGGGATTTATCTGCACTTTATGTGACAAATTATAATTAAACTAGTGGGTTTTGGGAATTAAATTCCTGAACACGGTTCTAACAGCTCCTGTTTTCTGTTGTTATCTTCCAGTTAAGAACCACAAACATCCAGTAAACCTTCTATAAACGTACATGTGCCTATAGACACATTTTATTTTTAGGATTTTACTTCCAAATCTACTTTCAGTTTGACTCTTTAAGGCACTCGCTGGTGGCAAAAAGAAGGCAGGAAGAAGCTAGCGTTGGTGGAGACATTTTTTAAAGATATATTTTGAATCAGAGGTTTCATATTTAACAATAAACTAATTTGTAGAGTGAGCTCTTATGTTATAATTAAAGATCTAAACATCGAAAGCAAATTTGAAAAGCTGGTGAGATTTAGCGAAAAGTTTCACATTTCAACTTTTTTTCCTTTGCAGAAAAGTGCCACCATATTATCTAATGCACAATCGTTTGTCCACCATATTTCTGGCTACACTCATCAAACATACAACACTTCAACAACACACAGTTCTTGAAGTTATTTGGCACCAAAGTGGCTTTCAGAAACTAATATCTAGGAGAGAAATGCCCCGAAGAAAGCTAAAGAAACGTGTTTGTTTCAGTCGTCGTATCTGGAAGTCGTGTGGTGCCAGACTCTGGTCAGCTCGCAAAGCAGTTGAGACGTGAAGACAAAAATTCAGCACCAGCCTTAAGGTCGTATTGCTTCAGAATTTAAAGATGCAGTTTGTAAATAACCAATCAATTTCACTGAAAAAAAACTAACAAAAAGACAAAGTAAAAGTCCTTTTCTCCCAGAAGGCCGTGGGGGTTCATCATCCAAACTTACAAACTGCATGTTTGATCTTTGATTTTAACTCAAGCGCTACATAAAGCACGTCGTCTGGGCTCAGAAGGCAAAGAATAATGCAGATAATGATTTTATGGTGACGGTGATTAATGTGGAGCAAAAGATAAATGAAATTTATACTTTAGCGACTTAATCGGCACTTAAACACAAAGATTGTAGCAGATCTGCTGATCATTTGGTCCATAATTAAATGATTATATGGTTACATCTTCTCCCACAGAAAGCATATTGTTCCTCACTCTGCTTTGGATATTTAAAGAATATTTCTAAAATAATATTGACTCGTACGTTTTACGACACTGATGCAGTTTGAGAAAGTTCACGTTTTTTTTGTGCAGGTTTCAGCAAGACAGAAACAAAACTAAGCCTGCATGTTTCTGATTAAACAAAACCTCATTATGAACATTATGAAACATTTAATGTGCAGAAAAAAGAGGAGGCAATCACCAGGAGGCACATGGAAGTCTTTGCAGGTGCTGTGTCACAATTATTTGCACAGATGTAAGCGTCATGTCCACGTAGAGTGAAACCTGGAAACGAGACAGCAGTGTGTGTTTGAGTATTCTTGTGTAGAATAATATGGAAGATTTAAAATGCCGAAACAAATCCAACAAAAAATGTAATTAAATACAATAATCATAATAATTAGTATTTCCTTTTTATGTTAAAAACTGAATTGTTTTTCATCATAACATGAACTTTCATTAAACATTAAAACATAAAAGATTAACATTAAAGTTAAATCACAACACAAAAAGTGACATTAGTGAATTGTTATTTTATGTAAGTTGATTTTAATGTCTCATAGAAAATTTATGTTAAAATTAAAAGAAAAACAACTCAGTTAACAAAGGCAAAAAGCTAAATTATCGTTACGTTCTTCAGTTTTTAATTGAATTATTACTAAATAAATGCATATATTAAATAGCAATGCATGTGTATTTCACCGTATCTCTTTGTTTGATTTGTTCTATGCATTTTAAATCTTCCACAGAACAACGTGAAGGACAATTCCTTCTTTGTGACCGTGTGTTTGAAACGTTCGTACCGTAGACTAGCAGTGAAGCAGCACCGGCTCTGGTGAAATCAAGTAAACTGAAGTCAAACTGTGTGTTGGTTGCATGTTTTTAGTGATCTTGCAGCTCGAAGAACACCGGCAATGCATGACAGAGGAATAAGACCGAGAATAACTGGAATTAATACAGTTTAACACTTTACCACCTTCATTTTAGATTTATTTAAAGCCTTTTTGAAGGACCTAAGGATACCCCGTCTTTAGAAGACACTCAAGTCAGCTCCTCTTATGTGTGCAGAAAAGAAAAAATGCAGCATTAAATATGAAGAGAGTATTGCAAAAGAAGTGAAATTATACAGATTATAAAAACAAATCACACTTAACAATAAAAGTGTTTGGCTGTTTAGACCACATGATTAGGCAGTCGTGATTCTTCACAAAGTAAAAACAAGCCGGTCCTCAGCAATAAAGTGTCAACACACATCTACGCACAAGATATGACGTTATGGACCACCCCGATTAACACTTTACCAAAGAAAAACAATGAGTGGCATTGTATGTCCATTAAAAAGATAATGTTCATGTTGTACATGGAAATGCAAAGCCTCTGCTTAAAGGGATATTTGGGTGTTTTGAAGGGGTTGCATGAGGTACACATAGTCGTGACTTTGGTGAATCCGAACAAACACTTTAAGACCCCAAAGTCGCACAAACAAACTAACTGAAGGCAGCGGTAGACCAGCAACCTCTGTGTTCTACGAGGTCAAACTACAGCTTTATTTCAGTGGAGTCTGGTGGCTTTGAAGAGAGCGTAGATAACGTCTTCAGTTGCCAGCTGGACAGAGCTGTCTGACGGAAAGTATTGTGAATATAGCGCAAGACGAGCGCCATCTACTGTCAATAATACACTAACTATGGAAAAGTACCTCATACGACCCCATTTCAAAGAATCCAAACCATCCCTTTAAAGATTGCATACAAAGAATAATACTAAACAAAGTGAACAGAATGAAATTATTCTGCTGGGATTTGAGTCACCAGCACAGTGTCATCAGCATAGAAACACATCATCGGATATGAAAAAACTACTTTTGGCCATGACGTTAAGTTAAAATGCTGTGGTTTGATTTTTGGACGTCGTACCCTGAATTCACTCTCCACTGGGCCATGAAGACAACCCAAGACCCCTGATTGGCCAGTGGTGTGTACCGTAGTTGGTTTTCATTGGTTGATTATTTTTTTATTTGCGCTCGCTTGAAGGTAACAGAAAGTTCATCCAGGCGTTGTCACGCTTTGGGATGAAAACTGTTCTCTGTTGCCGACAAGAGATCAGATTCTCCTGTTGGCCATTCAAAGTATCACCTCACATCCACAGTTCATCGGCTTTGCTGTAACATGTTAAGTGAAAAGTGGTCACAAATCGTCCGGGAGCAGCTTCACTTCCAATCCAAACTTCCAAAAAGGGCTGAGTAGCAAAAAAGAAAACAGTATTTGGTAATGTCTCATTACTTCACTTACATTCTTCAATTATCCAAAAATCTTCTCTCCTCGTGTGGCACTTTTTTTCTTCTTTAGGTAAAATTTTAATTTGTGGCGTAGAGAAACCAATCACAGAGACATCTAGGTCCGAGGATCACGCATATCGAACGCCTCATTTACCATTCAAAAAAATAACCCTTCCATTTCACAAAGCTCCCATCTGCATCCACGTTACGGTCGCCATTTTGCATCCCTCCTTGGTATTTGTTTAGGGATGCCAAGTGGACATACGCCATACAACTGTAGCAGATATCAGCGCGTCTGTTTCCACCACTCTGGGCATATTTTAACACTTCATTTGTCCAAAATCACCATTCCTCAACCCTCCTGGATTCCCATAACTCCTCCCTCCTTCAGTCCTTATATGGTCAACAGCTTCCTGTAGCTCCACTAGCCCCTCCCACTTCAGTCCTTACATGGTCAAACATTCGGTAGAGTCTGCAAGCTCATCTTCCTATTGAGTCCTTAAATGGAAAACCACATTCTGTGTTTTAGTAGCCGCTAGCTCCTCCCCCTGACCCCTCCGTGAGGTCAGAGGTCGGTGACCTTGTTCTCCAGGGCGGCGGCGATCTGTTGGAGGCGGAGGGTGAGCTGTTTATTCTGGGCTGCTGGGTCCTCGTCCAGCGACTGGATGATCTGCACAAGGCGACGACACAAAGTTTAAAATTTACATTTTTTTGGGGGACGGCTTTTTAAATTAAAAATGACAAATTAAAACAAAATTAGACCGAAGCAGCCAGTATTCTACTTTGTCATTTACAGATATTTTTGAAAAGTGATATTTTCCTCAACGTTTTTAAACTCTGATAGAGTTTAAGATCAATAAAACAGAGATTTTTAAGATTTAGCAAAACTCTGTTTACAGTTTATAAATGTGACCGTGTAAAACCGAGCGTTTGGGAAACTCTCTCTCTCACCCTGTCTGTCTGTCTCCCTCTCCGTTTCTTTTATCACATTGGAGGTTGAACTTGGCAAGATTTTATTACATAAAACTCTGATATCAACCCAATATAACAGTGAAAATAACACATTTAAATTCGTCTAACTTGGTAAAAGATAACCGTGAATCTGGCCTTTATTTTTCTCTTATATCTCATGAATTCATCACCAGAAACAGAAGCAGACATTAGAGGTTTCTCACCACATCATAGTACTTGCTGGCGTACTGGTACAGCTGATGTAAGGCCAACTGGGTGTTCAGCTTGTCTGTGTGTTCCTGCAAAGTGGAAACAAAGGCTTCAGATTAAAACAAATAAATGGAATGAAATCTATACGAGAGTCGGGTTTATGTTCTTCTGGTAGTCGGAGAAAACAGATGTCATAAAAAGTGTTCTGGTTATATTGGGTCAGTTATTGTTGGTCAGAATCAGAAAACATGAACTAGTAATACTCAAATAAATAAATAAAAGAATAAATACAATTTAAAAGTTAAGAGAATATATTAAACATGTTCTCAGACCGCTGTGAGAGCACAAAATAACTAGTAGCTAAAGCTAAACGTAGTTAAAAAGCACCATTCTAGGATGAAGTAGCATCAAAGAGAACTACTTAAGTAAAGTACAAGTACCTCAAACGTGTACTTAAGTACAGTACTAGAGAAAGTGTATTAGTGACATCTCATACCCTGGACACCTCAGCAAGGTGTGTGTTCATGTCCTGGTCACTGACGGGAACCATCTGTCTGATGCCCTTGTAGTAACTGAGGAGAACACACACACACACACACACACACACACACACACACACACACACACACACACACACACACACACACACACACACACACACACACACACACACACACACACACAGAAAATACTTATTAAATTATATCAAGTGAGCAGATGCCGTTTGTGTCTTTAACGTAGTAACATGTTTTAATACATACAAGTTAAAGTTTTTGCAACAGGTGAAATATGAAATGTTCACTCTTTGTATTGAACACACTCACTCGTCCACCATCTTCTTGTAGGTGGAAATCTCTTTTGCATAGAGCAGCTTGTTGCTGGGAGACTCCTGCAGAGAACAAAAAACCATTAAAGATCTTTGGTCCCTTTTCAAAGCTTCTCAGCGTCACCGGGACTCGTTGGAGTGAAGACGTCTCACAGAGGAAAGCCTCTGCTGTTAACGCCTCAACAGTCCAGGTTCATTTTGTGATGAAGGGTTTTAATCATCTCTTCTGCTGCACACCAGCCCTCCTCCTCCTCCTCCTCGCTTCACAATCTTCACGTTTTTTAACTTTTCTTCAGTGTCAAAGTACTCCAGTGATAGTTATGTGTCAGTATATAAGTACACTACAAACAGCAGCTGCTAATCGATAATTCGGCATATTTTTAATGTGCCAAAATGTTAAAAATGTGAACAGCTTTTATGGGCTCTTGCTCTGCTGATTTTGATTATTGATTCCCAAACACGTTGGTGTCAGCATGTTTCCATCCATCAGATTAGCTTCCTCTGTTACAAAAGACACATTTCACACCGAGTTAAATTTAAAATAAAGTAGAAAAACCAGCAGCTCTTCATGCAATAAAAAACAGTCTGTACATCTAAGACCAGTGAGTTTGCAGAAAGAAACAGCAGGTTAATCACAGACCAGTTCATGTTCAGATCTACTCTGCAGGAATAAACAGCTCGTTTGATCTTATTAATATGAGGAAACTCACTCTGCTGAGTTTGTGCTCCGTCTTGGTGCAGGCGTCCATGAAGGTCTGAGAGATGACGTGCAGCGACGCGTCCACCACCTCCGTCACGTGGACGTCGAAGATGAAGTGAGGGTTCCTCAGGATGTTCACCCAGAACCTCAGAGGCAAGCTGAGGAGAGAGAGAGAGAGAGACACAGAGAGAGAGAGAGAGAGAGAGAGAGAGAGACACAGAGAGAGAGAGACAGAGAGAGACAGAGAGAGAGAATAAAAAAACGTTTTTAGAGTTTTTATGCTATAATATAACTAAAGCACTGACTTGTTAAAACATGGTTTCTTGTGATATTTATCATATTACAGTTGGGACAGAACTCTTGATCTCATGAGACTATCGATGGCTTAGAATTCACTGAACCGACCAATAAAAAGTGCGTTTGTCTGCTGTAACGTTAGCATGTTGTTAGCATGAATTTAGCGACACGTGAGCGTGTAACCGACACGGTGAACGAGCAGAGAGAGCCAGCAGGGACCCCGATCTCACGGCTTCATCGATCTTTTATTGAGTCTGTGCTCGTTTCCTGCTGGCATCAATCTGTCGAGGTCAAACACAAAGCTGTCTGCTGCAGGAATCTCTACAACAAACGGTTCTATAAAAACGCAGAATCCATCTTTTAAATCACGCGTTTTAGTTTCTGTCATCGGGGAAACTTCCTCAGAGCTCCTCCAGCTATAAACCCTCCGACGTCTCCCTCCTAAACTACGGGAGGAGACGGCTTCACTTTATGTCTCTGGAATTGACCGTAAATAGTTTTACTCTGTATTTATCGGTCTGTTTACTGGTATTTATTTGGTTTTTATGTGTTAAATGTGTGCATCCCACTTCTGCATAGCCAAACGGAGACGAATAAAGTTTTCATTGATTGATTAAACTTGATCTTCTTTTAACATTAAAAACCAGGATCTATGTTCCTGCAGCTCGATTCCAAACTGAAATCACAGAAGGCTCTACAGCGAGTGTTTGGTTTGTCCTTCCTGGGCTTCTGTAGTTTTATTGATGAAGCAATGGGACGACAAAAGACATGCATAATAATGATAGTAATAATATAATGACTTAACAGTTATGAGTGTTGTATATTCCATGTCACACAGCGACGGAGAGCTCGACAGGTGCAGCAGCAGTAACTAAGGGAGACGGTGAATTCTGGACTTTTCCGGATCTTTTTTTTAAGGAGCTGCTGACACACTTGTTTCCTTCCCCTTCCCTCCTCCTCCCTTCATCATTTCATCTCTTCCTCTACAGACCGTAACCCTCGTCAATAATGCAGCACAACCGATGAATATTTCATCGCCCAGCGTGTGTGTGTGTGTGTGTGTGAGATGATTGACAGGCCGAGCTCAAGGCCAGTGTGAAAGCAGAGTTTGAGTTTTAGGGAATAAAAAAAAGAAAAGAAGCCTTTTCTGTCTCTATTTCCTCTCCTCTTCGTCTTCATCATCATTTATCTGTCCTGATGAAAGACGGTCAATTACACCGGGCCTTTAATGTCGACAACGAGGACGTAATTACACTCTAGTTAAGCTGATGAGGTATAACACACACACACACACACACACATACACACACACACACACACAGAGACACACACACACACGCACACGCACACACACGCACACAGCTTGAGCAGCAGGTTTCTCCAGCAGATGTTGAATCAGTTCAAAGCCTCACAAATTGTAGCAGTTTACCGACATCATGAAGCTGTTTGAATGACGTCAAAGGTGAGTTTTATTCTCCCACTTACACTTTGTATGTATATATATATATATATATATATATTAAATGATCTGTATCTGTACATAGACACATATAGTACGTATGTATGTAGAGAGTGTGGGCTGCGTACCTGTTAGTCTTCCAGATGTGCAGCGTCTCCTCGTCCACGTTGTCGTGTCTCAGCGCCTGTTCGTCTAAGAAGTCGAAGAAGTATTTGACGGCCGGCGGGACGACGGTGCCCGAACACAAAACACTGCGGAAGAAGTCGTCCACAAACTGCTGCAGAGTGCCCTGTAGCACACACACACACACACACAACTGTAATTCAATAAACTGAATACTGAAATACTCCAGTAAAGTACCTCAGTATTGTGTACTTAAAGGTAAAAGTACTTCATTGTGTGGACTCACCTTGACCGACAGCAGCCGGGTCAGGTAGATCTCTGTGATGGCTTTGGTCATCGCTTTGTCCTTCATGCTGCCTCGCTTTGACTTCCCATCATCCATTTCATCAGCCGGACGCACCAGGTGGAACGTGTTGTCGTCCTCCAGCAGGGCGTTTTCTGTGAGGGGGAGAGAGGGAGAGAGAGAGAGAGAGAGGGAGAGAGACATTTATTCAGACATGACGTCACATAAACGGGTAAAAAGAAGGAGAGAATATTGTGAAAAGAAAGAAGGAAACTGTTGTCTGTTGTTATTAAGACTCATTCCTGCTGTTGCTTGTTAGAAAACCGGACGGTTCAAGGTCCTTAAACATCATCACGTTGACTTGGGACTCTCATTGGATGAATGTTAATATTCTCGCGCTGTGAGTAAAGCGTTCCTCTGGATGTTCATTTATTAATTCACAAAGTGGAAACACAGAAACAGCCTCAGGGTTCACACCTCAGGACCTCGAGGAGGAATTTAAAAAACCAAAAGCAGGTTTCAGAGACTTTGCTTCCTGCACTCTGGTGACTTTTAAAGAATGTAGTGCACTGTGTGTGTGTGTGTGTGTGTGTGTGTGTGTGTGTGTGTGTGTGTGTGTGTGTGTGTGTGTGTGTGTGTGTGTGTGGACGTACTCTCTTCGTAGCTGTCTTGGTGCTGGTGGAAAGACTGCGAGTGCAGAACTCTGGACAGAACCAGCGTTGCGTTATCTCGAACCTGGAAGACAGGAAACCGTCGGGAAAAGGAAAATATGAATAAATCCTGATTCACCGTCTCTGAACGACGCACTCGGTTATTAAGCTGCACTTTGTCTCGGGAACGTTTTCCTCTAAATGTCAGCCGGGGGGGAAGCTGTTGGAGCGCTTTTAGCTTTTCCGTTCACAGTCTCACGTGGCTCCACGTTTCTCTGCTCGTCGTTTCAGTGCAGAAAAAATAAAAACACACAGAAAAGCAAAGCTGATTGGAAAAAAACATGAACTTCAATCTGACAAACCTGAGCTCGCCGCATAGAAAGAACGTTTCCAGCAACGTGCACACGTTGTTTAGAAAGTCTTTGAGTTCAGGATTCTGAGTAAATACACGAACAACAGGAGCTCTGGAGGTGAACCTGCAAACCCTGCTGCGTGTTTTTGTACCAAAACAAACATGGACGCCCAGAAGCTCCCGGCGTTTTTGCATTTTTGGGCCGCACCAAATAACGCAAAACAATATAAACATTATAACCATCACTAAGCATTGTGCGTGACAGCGTACAGTAAACTCACATTGTAATGAGCCAGCGTGTTGAGTCTCTTCCAGCGTCCCTCTTTCTGGGAGGTGAGGTCGAGGTCGGACAGGATCTGACCCGTGGAGCCGGGACGCCACTCTGAGGACGGATCAGGAAATAAACTTTAAAAGTGTTTTTCATATTAAAGGATGTATGAAGTCTCTCTGCTGGACTCGGGTCTCTCTTGATCACAGCAAGTTTATAGGATTAAATAAACGTTATGTATAAAACTATGTATGTTTAATAAAGTTCTCTATCTCTGTTTTACATTGAAATCGTCTTTATAAGACTTTAATATAACAGCATTAATATATTGAATTGTTTTACTTTAACCCTGCAGTTCCACTGCAAACATGCAGGAGGTGACAAACTCCAGGTTTGTGAGAACAAAATGATTTATTTGTAGAAATGTTCGTATAATAACTGTTTCATTTTGTGTCTGTGTCTCCTCACCCAGAGCAACGCTCTCCACCTCGGGTCTCTGGGAGTACGGCAGGTTCCTGTACACCTGATCGATGATCTTCTCTTTCACCTGCAGGGCAGAACGTAAAGAAGTTACCTGACAAAACGTACACCAACGCAAAACATGCAAAATACAGCAGTTTCATTTTGTAATGTATCGCAACATATCGTGTCGCAACGTATCGTAACGTAACGTATCTCAACGTATCTCAACGTATCGTAACGTATCGTAATGTATCGCAACATATCGTGTCGCAACGTATCGTAACGTAACGTATCTCAACGTATCTCAACGTATCGTAACGTATCTCAACGTATCGTAACGTATCTCAACGTATCGTAACGTATCTCAACGTATCTCAACGTATCGTAACGTATCTCAACGTATCTCAACGTATCTCAACGTATCTCAACGTATCTCAACGTATCTCAACGTATCGTAATGTACTGTAACGTAACGTAACGTATCATAATGGATCATAACGGATCGTAACGGATCGTAACGTATCGTAACATGTTATCGCAATGGATCGGATCTCAACATATCGTATTGTATTGCATTTTATCGTAACACATTGTAGCGTTTTTAGCCAAAGTTACAGGGCGTCAACTAGAAAATACACAACAAACATTTCCATAGTTTTAAGTTCAGTTAATGTTGTAATGTTTTACTGCATAAAAAATGTGCACAACACGGACCGAATTTAATCAAATATTTGTCCCCCGACGTCCGGAGAAGAAGCTCTGCAAACAAACCCACCTGGGTGATGGAGTCACAGTTCAACACCTTCACTGGAGTCACATCTGGTCCCTCCCCGTGCACCAACACCTGCAGGGTCTGACATCACACACACACACACACACACACACACACCTGTCAAACTCTGACCTGAAAGCTTGTTCCCTACAATGAGCAAAATGAAAGTAGTTTTCTGAATTTAGAAGTGAAAAGCGCCACTGGTCCCGAGTACTAACCAGTACAGAGTACTCGACGTCGTCCCCCAGCAGCCCCGTGTCGTTCAGTGTGTATTTGGCTTTCTTCATCATGGCGTCCACCGGTCCTTTCTCCACCTGGTGCTTCAAGGCCTTGAACAGTTTGTATAACGGTTCTCCTGCTGTGTCCTAAAACACACACACATCATTCATTTAACACCTGGCGACATATATATATATATATATATATATATATATATATATATATATATAAATATAATACAATATATCATTATATTATATATTTTTTATTATTAACTTTTTACACATTTAGTTTTGTTGGAAGGAGCCGGATATCCAACCGTTTTATTACCAACAACCGTCTTCATTTAGTTTGTTGTGCATATGAACATAAAGAACATGAACTTCATGCACCGCGGTGCAACAAATCAAACGCTCCCCAAACAGGAATCAGCTGAACCGCTCAAACACACGCTTTCAACTTCAGCCAAGAACAGTTTTGTTAAATAATCAACCTGCAAGTATAAAAGTACCGTAAATACATTTTTATAAAAGCAGTGAATCCTTCTTCTTAGTTCTTCAAACAAAAACGAGAAAGTAAGGGCAGCTTTCTGTCGACATGAAGTGTTTAAGTACGAAATGTAATAATCCGACGGTCTAAATGTTGTTTAGGAGGATTTGAGCCCTAAATTCATTCGACATTCACCAGCTGATCCTCATCACAACATAAAAACATGTCACATTTCGAACACGATCTTTGTTATGAGGATGTTGAAATATGGAAACACTGCAGAAAACACAGGTTCACACCAAACAGAGTCAATTATAACTGAAGGAACAGAAGAAGAACAGAAGCAGGCGAGAGGAAGAGAAATCAAAACAAACTGAAGGTAAAAAACAAGTGAAGGAATGCGTTACCCTGAGAAACTGATAGATACAGATGGACATCCAATTACAGAGCATCCTCTCCACCACCGTCTCGGACCTACAAACAGAAGATTCACAACATCAGGAGACTTTTCTCTCCTTTTAAACCTATTAAAAAGTACACAGCCGTGATGAATAATACATGCGTTGTCCTCACCTCCGCAGCATGAGTTTGGGGTTTTTGTTCTGCACGTGTTCGTCCATCAGCTCCAGCAGCAGCGTCCTCATGATGTCCGTGTAATACTCCAGCTTGCCGTGCAGCGCCACCGTCAGCAGCGAGGCCAAGTAACCGCGAGCTCGGGCGTTGAAGTCCGGACGGCTCTCCAACGTGCGGATGAACTGCGGGAAGAAAACACGACGGGACGGACGATAAATTAAAAAAACAAGGCTGATGAGAATATGAATAATACTGATCGTTATTATCCATGTGATGGCGTCCCTTTCTCCTTTTCTCTTATTGAGTATCAGTGTGGAAATGTAGAAATAAACATCTTGCACGAGTCACAGTATTCCTGTTAACCTGTTAAATACGACACACAAACACACATTAACCCACGTAACGACAGTTAACAAACAGGTTTCATAAGAACAAATACAAAAACACAATATACAGCAAAGATAATGATGAATAGTAGTTAGGACCAGGTTTCTCTAAAGAAGGGGCAATATTCCAAGAAAAACGTCTGAATTTTAAACATTAATGTCGTAAACTTACATTAAAAAATCTCACAAATTTACAGCAAAGTGGCTGTTTTTTTCTAAAAAGGCCCAAATTCACAGCAAAGTCTCTTCAAAGTGCTGATGCTGAGGAGGATTCGGTGATTCTGGATTCTAGTGTTTCCTTATTGATAAATCCGACGGCAAAGTATGATTTGATGAGGTCGTCCAGTTGATCCAACTTTAAGACACGATCGCAACGAGATCATCGAGATCATCGAGATCATCGAGATCGTAACCTCAGAGAATATTCTAGTTTTTTGGGTGTAAATGTAACACTTTAATTTAGGAAATTCAGATCACGTTCTTCTCCATAATAATCTCCTCCTTTGACCTACAATGGGCCGAGTACAGCGCTGTAGCTTTGGACCAGTGAACGCCTCTAAAACCGTCTCGGTCTGACGGCGGCGCTCAGAGGCATCACCTCGTAGGAGAAATACATTTTTACCGGAAAATCTAATTTCCTCAAAGAAAAGGCAGAAACTTGCTGAGACGGAGTTTGAAAACCGCCGACAGCGAGAAAAAGACTGAAGGACGAACGTGAGGAAGAGAGAGAAACAGAGACGGAGGGCAAAGAGGGACAAAAAGCTTCAAACTCACATTGATGAGAAACGTCTTGCTGTTCAGCAGGTTGGAGAACTGGTTGAGCGCCTGAGCCACGATGGCCTTGCGGGCTTCTGGGATTTGTATTTTGCCCGTGATCATGGTGTCGTTGGCGCCGTCCGTGGTGGGCAGGAAGAAGTTCCGGTCGGTGTAGGTCTTGTAGTCCAGGAAGGGGATCCGGGCCTCGCTCAGGTCACTGGTGTGGTCCTCCATCTCGATCATCAGGTCTGAAATCAAGGCAGCGGTTGTCTGAACATATTCTAGGTATCACGGACACTTAAACTGATCTTTTTAGGTAGAAGAACCTCAAACAACCCTCCTTCAAAACCCCCCAACGATCCCTTTAAAGTCTCTTTGGAAACATCTGACACGCAATGACTGTGCCGACTTCCCCTCCAGCTCAACAACAGATCCGTCAGGTTCTCGGCTGAAGACGGCCCACCGAGCTCGCCAAGAAGACCCGAAGGGGAAGCTGCTCTGATGTCTGAGCCAGCAGACCCTTTCACGTTCACGTGATGGAGATAAACTGTCAAAGCGGCGACGTCGTCCTAATCTGTGACGAGACGCCGACGACAACACGGATCAGCTCGGTGGACGGAGGTTTGTGCTGCGTCAGCTGACCGACGTCCACATGAGGTCTAAGTAACTATTAGATTACAGGAAATATCTCAAGATTTGCACCTAAAATAAGCAGAAATAAAGCCTTTAAAACATACTTTTGGCTCGTAAACATGCAACTTTACTGTGAAGAGAACAACATTTACAGATTATACTGCTCCATGCACTCATTAAACTCTTTGACTGACACGTTCTTGACCCTCTAGAAATACATATCAATGGTTTCTAATGTGATATCATTAAATATCACATTAGGCTTGTTTTCAATTTTTTAATCACTTCTAGTCACATTTTAACATGAAAATACATCGTAAATGATAGAAAAATAGAAAGTAAAGAGCTCTAATTGAGATTAGACTTGATTTAAATCTCTAAAATAAGACCTCAGCTGAGTCTTCTTCTGTACCTGTGAACTCTTTCTTGCAGCGATCTCGAACGCTTTCCTCCAGATTCTCCAGCTGGTGTTTCACCTTCTCGTATTCTCGCTCTGCCTGCTGACTCTTCCTCCTGTTCACACACACACACACACACACACACACACACACAGGAAGCCATGTTCAAACCCATCGACAGTCTGTGTGTGTGTGTGTGTGTGTGTGTGTGTGTGTGTGTGTGTGATGGGCTGTCATGTTTCTGACCTGTAGCAGTAGACGGACACGGCGATGAAGAGCAGCATCGGTATGATGACCG